>NC_135803.1:29830189-30144227 GCF_964213995.1 Mustelus asterias | reverse complement strand
GGGCTATCTATAGCTTCTTTATAACCCTGCCTTGCTCCTCCATTCCCCCAAGCCATTTAAAATGCTAGCCTATCTTTTACTTTTCACTTCTGAGAAAGGATTAGGCTGCAACACAAACTGGTCTTTTCATTTTACTAATGTTGAGCAAATCGATATTTCCAGCATATGCTTTCCCCCTATGATTTACAGCCTTTTTTAATGTTGAGATATTGCAGAGGGTGTGTTGTTTTATTAGGACAGAGTCATTATATCAAGTAACACACAATGTGACATTCTGCTCCGAAGGGGTCTGCTCTCTAAGGCCACAAGGTGCTCGAACATCCTGAGATTAATTAGCAGTTAACTGGCCAAATGAATATTATGACTCCTGAGGTCAACTGAGTTTCCTTTGTGTTGCTAAGCAAATCCGTAAGCAGGAAGAGATTGTTTTTGTCACAAAAATACGTGACATCTGAAACAGGATGGACATACACAAAAAACTGCATAGCTGATTATTTCATTATTTCAGACCACCAATAAATAGCATCCAGGGTTACCTGATAAAACGTTGACATCTTTACCAAAATGACAGATTCAGAGTGTGTCATTCAGCAATATGACAAGCAATCTCAGAAGAGATTTTGAACAGCTGTAGATAATTTCCAAAATGCATCATTGGCATAGTTAGCAGTTACTGGCTATCCATAGTTATTCTGTGGGCTTATGATTCACTTTCAAATATTCTGACTCATTTAGCACCATACTATTGAGTACCATTTGAAGTCCCAAAGATTAGGCTCGTGGAATTTTCTACTTCTGTTGGGTGTAATAAGTTATATGAGCAGAGTTCCTCTCCCAGAGCTCATTAAATAAAATCTGAAGCTAAAACATGGGTGTAGAATTCTGCTGAGAACTTATCTTTATTCCCCATTTTCTTAAGTAACAGCTAATTTCTTGAAACATCAAGTCAAGAACCAAATAAACAAATTTTAAAAATGTAACTGACATCTGAAATCACATTTTGTGAACATTCAAAAATGAAAGACTACTCCAGATTTGGGATGCGATGGGCAATGTATTTGATATATTATCAGTAAGATAGGCTGGATGGCTTTTCCTGTTTGTCATTTCTCATATGTTTGCATTGTCCAACAGGGATTTGGTACTTACGAGCTCTGTTAATTGTCGTAGTAATCCTACTTCCTCTGGTACAGATATTAGTTTGTTGTTACTTGCAATTAGAACTTTTAAAGGGAGAGTACAAATATGTCCAGGTAATGTTGTGAGCTGGTTACGACTGCGGGAATAAAAAGACAAATGGAATGTTATTACTCAAAAGGCAATGTCAGGCAAGATTCCCTTGAGAAATGTCAAATTGTTCATGAAACCACATTCCAGCATGAATCAACTATCAATTTAATACACCTAATTTGCTGTTCATGATGCAGTTTCCTCTACGTTGAGGAGACAACTCACGGATTGGATGGTTTCTTTTTTGAAACAACTCAGTTCAGTCTAGCATTATCCTGAGCTTCTGGCCATTTTAATTCTCCACTGACTCTTTGATCTCTCTGTCTAACGTCATTGATCTGAAATGTTAACTCGGTTTCTCTCCACAAATGTGCCTGAACTGATGAGTATTTCCAGTGTCCCATACATTAACCCTGAAATGCTTCCTGATTAAGTAGATAAAAATTGCAAAGGATTAGAATGAACCTCATATCAAATGATTCCCTCCCACAAATTTTTAAATCAATACATGGCAGTGGACATCGTCAAGTTCTATTTAATGACTTCCTACAACTCGAGGAGATCTTGAAAGCATTAATTGAAAGAATCAAAGGGCGACTGCTGATTCTCATTAGTCCCTTGGATTCCTGATGGATTTTAACTTTACACTGGAAGCAGTTCTCCAGGATGGTTGTGAACAGTGCTTTGATTGTTTTCAATTTTCAATGATTACAAACACAGGGTGCAAGAAAACTTGTGAAATGTAAGATATGTCCAAACAGTTCATTTTCATGGTTTGAAATTTCCTGGCTGTATTGGAACGGCTTCCTCTGGTTTATGCGAGTGTCCCAGGATCAGGTCAACATGGATTTTTCTTTCTGCTCAATTCCAGAAAGCCTTTCAAGTCAATGCCCTAAAGGGCAAGGTGGTCGCAGCATGAAGATTACCAATGTTGTGTTGCTTTAAGACCGTAAGAAATAGGAATAGATGTAGGCCATTCAGCTCTTTACACCTGCTCCACAATTTAATAAGATTATGGCTGATCTAACACTCAGCAAGTCCACTTTCCTGCCTTATCTCCATAACCCTTAATTCCCAAGCTGATTAAAAACCTATCAATCTTAGCTTTGACTCAGCCTCCACAGCTTTCTGGGGTATAGAATTCCAAAGATTCGCCATTCTCAGAGAGATAAAAATTCTTCCTCAAATCCATCTTAAATGAGCACCCCCTTATTCTGTAACTATGCTCTCTAGTTCTACACTCTCCCATGAGATAATGCCAGTAGTCCCTCTGCAAACATTGGAGGACCTCAAATCTTTGCTCTTGTGGAAAATTGTACAAGCTCTCAGAATTTCAGACAAGGAAAGAATGTGCATTCCAAACTGGGCAATTGGACAACGTAACTGTGTGGATATCTCAGTAACTTAGAAATTTTAAAACCTGATAACTAGGATCTGCTGAGAATAAAACAAAAGCCTCTCATTTACAGAAATTAAACGTCTGAATTAGAAAAATGCATAGGTGAACAAACTTTCCGTTTTGGCTTCTTGTATAAATTTAGACAAGGTAATTTGATGGATAAAATAATAAAAACAATACTCACCTAGAATATTAAGAGTTTTCAAACTTTAATGAATGCAGTTCACCCCTTTCAACTTGTTAATTGTCTTTCTCTCATTTCCAAAATCCTTCTGCCAGGATCCCACATTGGTCCAGAGCCAGGAAGATCACAGATTCAATTCTTAGTCTCAGCATATTTGGTTTATCTCAAATGCACTACTTTGGCTTTAGTGTACAAAGGGAGTCGAGACATGAAAAAGAGCACCAAGAATCCTGCACTAGGTAATGATTCGTTGGCAAATGTGTGTGTAGGCATTTAATATAGATCGATGCTCTTAATTATCAAATCGCATGAAGAATAGGAACTTATAATGATATAGCAGAATCATAGAATCCCTACAGTGCAGAAGGAGACTATTCAGCCCATCGAGACTTCACCGACCACAATCCCACCTATCCCCATTAACCCATGAATTTACCCTAGCTAGTCCCCCTGACACTAAAGGGCAATTTAGCATGGCCAATCCAACTAACCTGAACACCTTTCAGAGGAAACCGGAGCACCCGGAGGAAACTCATGCAGACACGGGGAGAATATGCAAACTCCACACAGACAGTGCTAACCACTGTGCCGGCCGCATGCCACCCCAAAGCTGTCAGTAACTGGAACTGCACCCCTTGAAAGAGAGAAAATTGGGATTGTGGAGAGAAATAGGACTTTTTTAACCTGGGGATAAACATGGAACCTAGGAACCCAGAGTATTAGTTCTCAAGCAAATACTTGATCTTTGGTTACTGAAACATACATTTCTTTCTGGTTCTTAAGCAGATTCAAAATAAAAACAATGTAATCTAAACAATGAGGTAACCTTCTGCTACTTATTCATTATGATCATCTTTTCTTTCCCATTGCGTCTCCTCACTGATAAAAAATTTTAAACTCAATTTTTATTAAATAGGATGATGTGGCTAAGTGGGTAATGGAATCTGTCCAGATGTGTGGATAATTAGTTGCATAATCTGAAACAAAAAGACTTCTCCGTACCTGATGTTTAAGAACGTTAAAGATTGTAGGTTTAGAATGGCTTCTGGAATACTTCGTATACAATTCTGATAGAGGTTAAGGCTCTCCAATGACACAAAGTAACAAACTTCAGCTGGAATCTCTATCAATCTGTTCTTGGATAGATCTACGAGAAGGGGAAAAAAACCATTAAGAAATTAGTTAAAATTACTATGCAGAGGATCAGAATTAGTGACTAATTAGCAGGTCACTAGACTAGCAAATTTTGGACAGACAGCACAATGTTGCACAACCATACACACAGAATCATGGAAAGTAAAAACATAGCTTTCAAATAAGTGTATCAGATTTAATATGGAAGCACTAGATACATAGAAGCCCAAAATAACAGATGAGCTCAAAGTATAAAAAGCATTGCTGAATTACATGTAGAAAGAAGTAACTTTAATTCTTGCATTTCTTTCTGAAACAAATTGGCTTCTCAAAATGTGATATTACACATTCAGAAATGACTGAATAGCAGGAAGACAGCACTTAAAAGATTTTTAGGAACAGCATTGAAGTATTTTACAATGATACTCGACATAAATCACATATATGACATTCAGGGAAGGTTTTTTAAAAATTCACAATTAAGATCTAACCGTATGTTATAAGTCCTTATCTATTTTTGAAGAAGCATTGTTGTATGCCCAATATTTTACTTCGTAACTTTCCCATACCATTCTCTAGAGTCCTTTGTACTGCTGAACTTCATGGCTCTCCTCTTCTGCTTCCAAGATATAAACATTTCTTTCTCCACCCACCCTTATGGCTGGCATTGACTCAATGGGCCGAAGGGCCTTTTTTGTGCTGTAAAACTCTATGACTCTACGATACATCTTTTGATAGTTCTGATATCTCACTTTGTCCATCGATTTATTTTATGTAATATTTTCCCGTTCTTGATTTTTTTTGTTTATCTATAATGTCAGTTTCTTTATGATCTATACTCTTCGATATTTGCTTATTTTACTTTGCAATATGTTCTAATTGTCTCTGATCATTAGGGTTTCCTGGTGTTTTACCTATTTAGAACATAGAACAAAGAACAGTACAGCACAGAACAGGCCCTTCGGCCCACGATGTTGTGCCGAGCTTTATCTGAAACCAAGATCAAGCTATCCCACTCCCTATCATCCTGGTGTGCTCCATGTGCCTATCCAATAACCGCTTAAATGATCCTAAAGTGTCTGACTCCACTATCACTGCAGGCAGTCCATTCCACACCCCAACCACTCTCTGCATAAAGAACCTACCTCTGATATCCTTCCTGTATCTCCCACCACGAACCCTATAGTTATGCCCCTTTGTAATAGCTCCATCCACCCGAGGAAATAGTCTTTGAACGTTCACTCTATCTATCCCCTTCATCATTTTATAAACCTCTATTAAGTCTCCCCTCAGCCTCCTCCGAGAGAGAACAGCCCTAGTTCCCTCAACCTTTCCTCATAAGACCTACCCTCCAAACCAGGCAGCATCCTGGTAAATCTCCTCTGCACTACCACATCCTTCTTATAGTGAGGTGACCAGAACTGCACACAATACTCCAAATGTGGTCTCACCAAGGGTCCTGTACAGTTGCAGCATAACCCCACGGCTCTTAAACTCCAACCCCCTGTTAATAAAAGCTAACACACTATAGGCCTTCTTCACAGCTCTATCCACTTGAGTGGCAACCTTTAGAGATCTGTGGATATGGACCCCAAGATGTCTCTGTTCCTCCACAGTCTTCAGAACCCTACCTTTGACCCTGTAATCCACATTTAAATTAGTCCTACCAAAATGAATCACCTCACATTTATCAGGGTTAAACTCCATTTGCCATTTTTCAGCCCAGCTTTGCATCCTATCTATGTCTCTTTGCAGCCTACAACACCCCTCCACCTCATCCACTACTCCACCAATCTTGGGGTCATCAGCAAATTTACTGATCCACCCTTCAGCCCCCTCCTCTAAGTCATTCACAAAAATCACAAAGAGCAGAGGACCAAGCACTGATCCCTGTGGCACTCCGCTAGCAACCTGCCTCGAATCCGAAAATTTTCCATCCACCACCACCCTCTGTCTTCGATCAGACAGCCAGTTACCTATCCAATCGGCCAACTTTCCCTCTATCCCACATCTCCTCACTTTCATCATAAGCCGACCATGGGGGACCTTATCAAACGCCTTACTAAAATCCATGTATATGACATCAACTGCCCTACCTTCATCAACACACTTAGTTACCTCCTCAACAAATTCTATCAAATTTGTGAGGCACGACTTGCCCTTCACGAATCCGTGCTGACTATCCCGGATTAATCCGCATCGTTCTAAATGGTCGTAAATCCCATCCCTAAGGACCTTTTCCATCAATTTACCAACCACCGAAGTAAGACTAACCGGTCTATAATTACCAGGGTCATTTCTATTCCCTTTCTTAAACAGAGGAACAACATTCGCCATTCTCCAGTCCTCTGGCACCATCCCTGTGGACAGTGAGGACCCAAAGATCAAAGCCAAAGGCTCTGCAATCTCATCCCTTGCCTCCCAAAGAATCCTAGGATATATTTCATCAGGCCCAGGGGACTTATCGACCTTCAGTTTATTCAAAACTGCCAGGACATCCTCCCTCCGAACATCTATTTCCTCCAGCCTATTAGCCTGTGCTAGCATATTCTATATTGAAGCTATTTGTGCTAGCATATTCTATATTGAAGGTGTTTATTTTTCTGTAAAGTTTGTTTGTTTGTATTATTTCTCCCGTTTGCTCTCTCTGCATTATTTCTGCCTTTTGCTCTGTCTGCATTGTTTTACAATTATTTTTTCTGCACCTTTTGATGTTTAGATGTCATGTCTTGGCTAACTGGTCAATGCCTTGTATCTATGGCCTAACTGTTGTTTTTCTCATGTTGTATGCAACATACAGGGCGGCACTGTAGCACAGCAAGGGCGGCACGGTAGCACAGCAAGGGCGGCACGGTAGCACAGCAATGGGGTAGCACAGTGGTTAGCACTGCTGCTTCACAGCTCCAGGGACCTGGGTTCGATTCCTGGCTTGGGTCACTGTCTGTGTGGAGTTTGTACATTCTCCTCGTGTCTGCGTGAGTTTCCTCCGGGTGCTCCGGTTTCCTCCCACAGTCCAAAGATGTGCGGGTTAGGTTGATTGGCCATGCTAAATTGCCCCTTAATGTCAGGGGTTAGCAGGGTAAATATGTGGAGTTACGGGAATAGGGCCTAGATGGGATTGTTGTCAGTGCAGGCTCAATGGGCCGAACACCCTTCTGCACTGTAAGGATTCTATGATTTTAAAAAACTGGAGGTGGAGGAGGGGCACAGTTGGGAATGGGCTAAGATGGGAGGTCAGTGGCAGGAAATGCTGGTGGTGCGGAGAGAGAACCACGGAGAGCCAGAGGCAATGGCAAGAAGTGTTTGGAAAGGATGTAGGATGGAAACAAAGGAAGCAGAGATGGTGGAATAGTCAAAGCAGGGTTATTGCACAGCAGGGCTGGGTATGGGGTACAGGATAGAATTGCCACATAAAGGTATACAATGGCTGCTGGGTAAGGAAAAAGCTAGGAGAAATGGGTGAGGGAGAGCCAGAGAGTATCAAAGAGGAGGAGGAGGAGACAGGGGTGGTATTTAAAAGGCTTATTAAGAAGTACAACAAAGAGATAAAATAAAAACTATATCTTAACAGCAGAGAAAAGGATAAAAATAAAATGATGTGCATACTTGGGCAACATTCCTACATAGACTACCAGAAATGGAAACACTGAGTAGTCTCTACCTCTTCGCACTATGTTGGACAGCTGCCCATATAAGGCAAAAGACACTTGAATTTTTTTAAAACTGGACCATTTTGAGCTTTAAGAATTTCTATCATGCAGAGGATGAGTCGCGAAGGGCTGTGGTGAGGTTCATGGAAACATGGCTGTTAACTTGTGGTTCCTTTTACAAGCCCTATTTGTTCACAGTATTCAATGCTACTATTGTTTGTTCCAAATTATTTTGAATGTGAAAATAGAATTTTCAAACTTGTATGGCACCGAGTTGCTTAGATGATTCAGGATGTGTCTGCCACCATCCTCATTTAACTACAATGGACTATTTCAGTTGCAGTTGCGATTTCAAGATGCAGATCAAAAAAAGTTTTTAAAATATCAGACTCAGATTTCATTAAGAAATTCGAAAATAGTAAAGGCTTAGCACATGAAGATAAGAATTATTCAAAATGGTGACAAAAAGTTCTGACTTCAAGCTATGTGAAGATGCTCACAAATATGGCACAAGGTCACCAGATCCTGTAAATAGATCATTCCAAGTTTAGTAAGGCAAAATCCGTATTATCCAAAAAGTGTGACAGGGAGTCAAGTTGTGTAAACGAGATGTGCATGCAAATGCAAGATTTGTAATATATTATGGACAACTAATCGATGATAATGACTGGAATTATCTGGCTGTTCACGCCGACATAATCTCCTGACCCCGCCAATGGCGCACCCTCCCCCCCCTAAAAACCCAAAACTTTCTTGCTCTCGTACCCATTTTACAAAATGCACTGCACTACACACCAAACTTTCTTTTCCTCAGAGATGGAGCAGTTATATCTCTTTTCTACTAAAAATGCACAGAAATGAACATTCCAGTGTTCTATCCATGGAGAATGGAATATCACTGAGGAAGTTCTTCATAGATTCAGTTATACAGTGCTCAACTGAACACCCATAGTTTAAGGGAATCACCAAATTACAAATGTTATGCAACAGCTGCTGGATTTAGGTCAGCCGTAGAATATAGGTTGACCTTGAGATTAGGACTCCAAGGTGTATGCAACAAACAAACCAAACCGCACACGCGCACACACAGTCGGTGAGAGTGAGCACCCTGAGATTAGGAGTGAGCCAGACACACACATAAGGACCCTCTCATATTCTGGTCATTTTAATGAATTGTTTTAACTTAACAATTCATTGTTACGACAATTTTATTTTTATTTCCCCTCAGCAATTGCTTCTTTTCTTAAACACTCTTTTTTCTGATAGTCAGTTTATTATTTTACTGAACACTATCTTTCTGAAATTTGCTCCTTAGCCCCATGAGTGAGAAAAAATGTAAATGTGGCTCCCCCGAGCAAAAGGTTGGACAAGCCTGACCTACAGATGCATGCTCCATGCACCACCACTTACTCCCCTCCAAGTCATACAACATCCTGACTTAGAACTATATCGCATTTCCTTCACTGTCGCTGGGTCAAACTCCTGGAACTCCCTTCCTAAAAAGCACTGCGGGTCTGCTAACGCTACATGGACTGCAGCAGTTCATTCAGCATTCACCACCAGCTTCTTAAGGACAATTAGGGATAGGCAATAAATACTGGCCAGTCAACGATGTCAAATCCAGTAAATTATTTTTTTTTAATCTGACAGTATTGTTAGGTAGCAAGTTCAAGGATTTTTACCAAGCAATAACAGAAGAATTACAACATATTTCTAAGTCAGGATGATGCATCTTGGAGGAAGTGGTTTTCCTATGTGCCTTCTGCCTTTGCTTTTCTTGTGGTAGGAGCAGCAGCAAGTTTGGAACCTGCTATAGATGAAATCTTTGGTAAGTTGTTGTAGTGCATCTTGTAGCTGGTACACAGTGCAGCCACATTCAGGCAGTGGTGGAGAGAATGAATGTTTACAGTGGTGGTTGGGTTCAGATCAAACAGACTGCTTTGTCCTGGATGGTGTTTGAGGTTTCTCAGTGTTGTTGGAACTGCACTCACCTAAGCAACAACAAGGTGGAGTCATATATCTTTTAATCGAGTAAATCATCCCACTGTGTCTCACAGCAGCATTAGCAAACAATATTTGATATCTGGTCACATGAGATGTTAAGCTAGAGCTTAAATAAACAGATAGGTGTAGAGTTTAAATGAACAGGCATGAGGAAGAACTTTTTTTGTGCAGAGAGTAGTGTGTCTGGAATTCGCTGCCTGAGTTGCTGTTGGAGGCAGAGATGCTAACCTCTTTTAAAAAAGGACCTGGATCTGCACCTCAAGTGCTGTAAGCTACAGGTCTATGGGTCGGGTGCAGGAAGGTGAGATTAGGAAGGGCAATGGGTGTCCTCAGGCTGGTATGGACAAGATGGGCTGAATAGCCTCCTTCTGTGCTGTAACTTGCAATGAGGTGGGGAGGTTTGGGGACGGGGGAAGCTGTGTGGGGTGGATTCTAGAGCTTAGGGCCTTGTCAGCTGAAAGCAAGGCCACCAATGGGAGTGTACTTAAAAATGGGGGTGTGCAGGCGTCTTTGCTTGGCAAATGTGTGCAGCGAATGTTATTTGTAATTTATCAGCCCAAGATTGGATGCTGTCCAAGGTCTTGTTGCTTGTAGGCACAGGCTAATTCAATATCTCAGGAATTGCAAATGCAACATAACACAGATTAAAAACTATAAACAGACTATTAGCAGTGATAATTCAAAACTTGAAGAAAACTAATTTGTTAAATAAAATACAGTAGGGCTGACACAGCAGATGACGAGCAGCAGCTGCAATGGAAACACAACGTGCCCCTGAATCAAGAAGACATTTGTGTGGTCCACAACAACAGCTCAAAGAATTCAGCTCAGCATTGATGAGCTGGGATACAAGCTTCAAACATCATAATGCATCAGGGAGGAAGAAAGCTACCCAGACACTTTGTTCCAGGAGGCAGTTATACCTCTTCAGTTCAGTATTGGTCCATCGTTAGGGGTAGGAGGATGTGACTATGAGTGAGGCAGGTATGAGGATTTGGAAAGTAGCATCAAGGTTCTTGCAGCCTGTGTTGACAAATGCCGGGTGGCAGGGAAGTTGAGCAAACTGACCACAGCATTCCATACAGATGGCCACTCAAGTTAGGGGAGTTGAAAAGAATGTAGTAGTGATAGGGGATACTATAGTTAGGGAGTTAGACACTTCTTTGCAGCCAAGAGCACAAGTCCCAAAGATTAGGGTTAAGGACATCTCCTCAGAGCTGGGAGGAACTTGCAATGGGAGGGGAAGGTCCAATTTGTTGTGGTCCACAAAGATAATGACATAGGTAGGAGTAAGAAAGAGGTTCTGCTGAGGGGGGGTGTGCGTCTAGTGGCTAAATTAAAAAAAGAAACCAAAAGGAGAATCTCTGGATTACTAACTGAGCAACAAACCAACTGGAATAGGTTCAATGAGATCAGAGAGTTGCATACATAGCTCAAAGACTGTTGTGGGGACAATGTCTACTGTTAGATGTGATTCCATGACTGGACTTGCTGAACCATCCTGAGCGCACTACTGGCTATGCTAACAACCAACTTAAGATATTCAGTCAAACTCATAACTTGCCTCATTTACACTTGCCAGAAGTGAAATACATTCCTGCACAGTGACCCATTTTCTGCAAACAAAAGGAATATACCTTGCGCCTTTTAAAAAATTACTCAGGAGTGCCCTGCTGCTTTCTCCATGGCAACACCTCAGCCAAACTGAGCCAGTTTGCCAACCAATCAACATCCCTTTCTCCTGTATGATAAGTTGTGACCATTTGAAATTTAGCATTTTGTGTTTATTCTGATGAGGGCTGGACGAAAGCTTTGGCATTATGTCTCTTTTTCAGCAACATTCAAGTCCTGTTCTCCCTTGTGACTGTTAATATTTTGAATAACCATTGAGATGGATTAATACAGAATTTTCTGGTACTGTGCTGAATCCATTTGACACTTAACAGTCATTTTACTTATCTCAGCATGGAAGTATTCTAACTGTTCCAAATGCCATTAATTACAAAACTCAGAATGTAAACTTGAAAGGTGACATTTCTGGGTACTTAGCAAGTAAGTTTAAATAAACTTTACTCAATACAGCGGAGTATGGATTGCATAATTCTTAGCTTTATGACAGGTCTTGGCATGTAAGTTATCATTCCTGAGATCAGGTTTTCCCTTATATGGCTCTGATAAATGTTGTCTTATATCATGCATAAGCAAGAATTTAAAATGAACGAAGCAGTGTTTGCAACATATTTATTCAAAATCAAGTGCATGTCAAGCATGCTGTACACTTGCATAGCAGTTCAGTGTGGATATATAAAGGTAATTAATAGATTTGGCTTTGTTAACTTTAAGGCTCTACAATTAGCATATGATGTAATTCAAAAACATGAGAAGTTCATCATGGTTGGCTCAATTACCCCAAGGTCTGTTGAATCAAAATCTCTGGTCAGAAGGAAAATCTGTCCCTTTTAAGGACAATAGGGGACATAGAAGATTACGAGCTCTGATAATTCACATATTTAATTACTGTGAATTAGTTAAAAGTTTATTTATTAGTGTCACAAGTGGGCTTACATAAACGCTGCAATGAAGTTACTGTGAAAATCCATAGTCGCCACACTCCAGTGCCCGTTCGGTATACTGACAAGAGAATTTAGCATGGCCAATACACCTAACCAGCACGTCTTTCAGACTGTGGAAGGAAACTGGAGCACCCGGAGGAAACCCATGCAGACACAGGGAGAACGTGCAAACTCTGCAACCCGGTTGACCCAAGTTGAAAGATCGAAATAATGTTTCAGTGCCATAAGGCAACCTATTAAATGTAAATATCTACTGGTTCCAGAACAGTCACTTACAAAGAAAATATTTTATCTTTACAATTCCATTACATGGAAACAATTGGCTAATGTCTTTGGAGTTTGGAAATGTGTGTGAAATTGGCTACTGGAAAAGGAATCCCATATGTTCAAGCATAAAATCCAGATGGATCTTATTTCCTGTGAGCTGCACAATGGTACAAACAAATAACGTCATTTGAAATAAAGTAAATAAATGAATCATTGTGATCAGTACAAATGCTGAGGGACAGTCAGAGAAAGATCTCCAAAACAAGTCAGTGAAATTAGACTATGATAAAAGATAATTATTCCATTTACTCTAGTAAGTACTTTAGTAGGCACATAATTGGCGGAGAAAATACTGACCTGGCCAGCCTCATGTGCCATCTGCTTTCTATCCATGTTATTTTTAAACACACTCCAGCTGTCATAGGAAGTCTGACCCACAACTGCAGGAAATGCTCGTCTCAGCCACAGTGTAGTTCACATTTCCTCTTCCAGAGTCAGCCTGGAAGAATGAGTGTCAAATCTTTCTTGCATTATATGTGCATCAAAGCCACTTCCATTATTTCCCAAGTAACAGCAAAGGCTACAGTCAGGGTTAGAAAGAGCCTGAAGAAATGGTAGCCCAGAGTGTGAGCTAACTTAACATAAAACATTTTATAGCAAAATTTGATTCTGAGCCATATGAGGTGATATTAGGGCAGATAGTCAAAAGATGGGTAAAAGAGATAGGGTTTAAAGACTGTCTTAAAAGAGGAGAGACAGAGAAGTCTAGGGGAGGAATTGCAGAGCTTAGGGCCTACACAGGAAAGCCACAGCCACCAATGGTGGATCAACTAAATCAGGGATGCTCAAGAGGCCAGAATCAAAAGCGCACAGCATCTTGGAGGGTAGGGGAGCGGATATATTAAAACCAAGACATTGTTCAACTGGCGGTTCTTGTGGGTCAGTGAGCATAACGGGGGTGTGGTGCGTGTGCATGTAATACACTTAAACAGGATCGAAAGCCAAGACAGGGTTAGAGCAGGGTTTGTGAACAGGACAATTTTACTACTGTTGCTTCAGTTTTGCCAGAGCCAACCAGATTGTTGTCTAATGGTCTTTATTAAAGAGATCACACAAATCTAGGGGAATCTGAGCCATCAAGACTGTTATAAATCTAACTAAAGAGGTTCTGCAGGAATGTATGGTTTGGATAACAGCTATCTTCAGGCAATTTGGATGGAATATATCTGCCAGTGAAGATGGCTTGGGGACCAAATCAATTCATTGGTAAAGTGAGAAATCCTATGTGCCAGATGCTGAGTAAAAATATTTTGGAACTGCAAGCCACAAGCCTGCTGGGAGTGATGCAAGAGCTTATGGTCATATAAAACGCAACTTTGTTGTGTCAGCTATTTAAAGTAAAATTTACTTTTTTATCTGAAGTATCATTTACCTGTTAATTCATGTTTAATTTACATTGATTCTGATTCGTGTTGAAGTAAAAGTGAAATCTTGGTGGTAATTTCTTCAAGTAAAAGTGGTACTTTGTTTGTAATTTCCTCATTTGGGAGTCATTGGTAATTTTGGTTTATGGTTCCCCACAGGAATCATATATTCCTGACTTGATCGTTTTCTTAATAACTTGCAAAAATATACAACTCAGCTTCTTAAAACAACATCCTAAAACACTTCACAAGAGCAACAAACAAAACTGACACCAAGCCACATAAGGAGATATCAGAGCAATATTTCAGGAATCTTAAACAAGGAGAAGCAGAGATTTTGGGAAGCAACTCAAGAGCTAAAAGATTTAATTAACTTTTTAACATTGGATTAGCTATTTATTTTGACAAAATACAAAAGCTACAAAAGCAGGGCAAAGAATGGCTTACTTCCTGACCCATCAAAACCTAACATATACATTGCTCAAGTCAGGAGTGCAGTGAAATGAGTGTTGAGTGCCTACAGCCACAGCACTCAAGAAACTAGCTATCTACCACAGAGTAATTCACTTGATCGGTGGCCCTGCCAATAGCCTTGATATCCATCTCCTTGATCATTGGTGTGTTGTGAATATAAAATGTATTTTGTATAAGGCATTGCAATTTAACAAGATTACAACATCTCCCTCTCCTGTGACTACCACTGTAAAGCATATAGAAACATAGAAAATAGTTGCAGGAGTAGGCCATTTGGCCTTTAGAGTCTGCACCACCATCCAATATGATCATGCACTTCATCCCACTCTCCCTTTCTCTCCATACCCCTTGATCCCTTGAGCTACAAGGGCCACATCCAGCTCCCTCCTGAACATATCTAACAAACTGGCCCCAACAGCTTTCTGTGGCAGAGAATTCCACAGGTATAGAACTGAGTGAAGAAGTTCTTCTTTATCTCAGTCCTGAAATGCTTACCCCTTATTCTTAGACTGTGATCCCTAGTTCTGGACTTCCCCAACATTAGGAATATTCTTTCCGCATCTAGCCTGTCCAATTCCATCAGGGTTTTATATGTTTCTATGAGATCCCCTCTCATTCTTCTTTGAGAAGTCCAGTTGAACCAGTCTCTCTTCATAAATCAGTCCTGCCATTCCAGGAATCAGTTTGGTGAACCAGTCTGGTGATATCAGCTCCAAGTTGCCCATCATTCTGATTTAGACATATATTACCAGCCTTTCATCACTAGTCAATAATTTGGTGGTCCCCCACCTAATACCATTGTGTGAACACCATCAGAAAACGCAGTATCCCTGATTACTGAGCTTTAGTTGCACAGCATAACTGATGTGTTCAAGACTGGAATGAGACTTGAACTCTTCACCACTTGCTAGTGCTTTAGAGTAAGCTGAAGAGGGCTGCCAGATGTGATATTGCCCAATGTATTTTTTGTCATCAGCATAAGTCAATATAAAGCACATTTCAGCAGTTGGTCTGACAACTGATTCAGATATCCTCTATGTAGTAGAAATTCTCTGACCTGACTCTTTTTAGACTGAAAACCCAATTCCAAAGGTCAATGCACAGTTAGTAAACGCATGGGCCAAATCCTTCATGGAGTGGCAGCTACGATTAGATTGCAATTCCACTCTTTTTTACGTACCCTAGACTGGGGAACTGCACATTTCTCGCCTTAGCTTCTGACCCAGGCCTGCTAAGAAATGTGCAGCACAGCTGCTTCTGGAGACCCCTCTGTGTAGTGCAGCAGCATTGGGGTAAGTGTAGCCTAGTTACCTTTTCAGGGATAGCTGCTGTAAACCAATAAGATTAAGGACCCAGCTATTTTAACAGGAGAGAAGGTAAACAGATAGGATGGATTGTGGGTGGGGAGGGAGATGCTGAGCAGAGGGATAGTCTGGGGAGGGGAGAGAGAGAAAAGAGAAAGAGAGAAAAAAGAGAGAGAAAGGGAGCGAAAGAGAGAGAAAGGGAGCGAAAGAGAGAAGAGAAGAAAAATGGGACGTCAGTACCAATTACTGGGCAGGCAGAAGTGGTTTGAATGCTTCTAACTTTTCCTGCATAATTATTCTACGAGGAGAGTTAGAGCTGCCCAAAGTCTCTGATTTAAATTGGAGGTTTGTATGGTTCCAGATGCCAGGTAATTGCCCTACAGAAATTGAAAATTCCCAGGCCTTCCCATGCAGTGCCCAGCACATCTTCCAGGGGACTTCCAGACATGACCTTGCAGAGAACGGAAAATCCGGGTCACAACAAGTACCGCCAAACTGTCTATAAAAAAACTCATAACTTGGTGCCAAATTTAAATGCAAGTGCAGAAAGATCATCAACAAATTAATTAATACCTTTATGGATTAAGCTACTTCTACAAAGAGGTTTAGCAGCACTAAAATAAATCAACAAAAATTAAAAGAAAATACACAGTAAAATATTCTTGATGAAACAGTTAAAGGAAGTTCAAAAATTACCAGATGCTTCAGTGAATCAGCATAAAGGAATGCATTAAAAATCCAAGATTACTCTATGCAACTTTGAATGTGCACATTCTCCCTCAGTTAATCTTTTAAGATTATATAAGTGGCTTTGTACAATGTATGTCTGTATGCAGTGTCAACAACGCATGTCTCTATGTAATTTATGCCCCCTGATCAGTTTATAACAACATTGATAAATTGGTGACACAAAGAGGTGGGAGGGGGTAGGGAATGTGGATGTATGATGTATAACTAGTCACTGGAAAATTTATTTTGTTTTTAGTCTGCACTATGCATAGTGGTCAAGATTAACAGCCAAGAAGACCACTATATTTCTGCACTGATGATAAACGACATTTAATCAATAGTTAGTTTAAATCTAAATGGTGATACTGAAAAGGGGCTATCGCTAACAAGAAGAACTAACTAGCAGCAAACTCTGTAATATATGGACATATTAAACAATACGTTTCTGTTACTCTGGACACAGTGGCACATTTATTTCAACTTAAAATGTACTTTGTGTAACGTATAAAAGGTTTTCGTTGTCTAAAGCTATTCATGAATCACCACAGTTCAGAGAAAACCCAAATTCAATGATGTCAGCATATGGCAAGACGCCCTTGCAATACAAGCACTAGCATTCTCAGTACTCACAATGAGAACAATGAAGAAGAGTTCCCAGGTTGCCTAGCTCCTTCAGGACAGTCTTTAAAGCTCCCATTTGTTTTACTCAACACAAAACAATTTGTAACACTATCATGATTAGACTATTCAAAAAAAAAGTTAAATCAAGCTATTACTTTCACATTGAAAGAGCAGGATATATTGTGAAAAAGGATACAGTACCAGCCAGTCTTTAAGCACAGCAAATGCAGTGTTATGATACCAGGGTTTTCAAGACATCAAGCACAAGCAATTGCAATTTTACTGTTGCACTGAAGCAACTCATAATACATCCTATGCAAAACAAAACTATAGATATTGTTGTTTATAAGATATCTAAATGTAACATGAAGCACACAGATGCACCAGTGTTATTGTAAACCAAAACAAAACTCCCAAGATTTACTGAAATTTCTATTGTCAATTTTTGTCACATAACAGAAGTTAACATTTAAATCATGGTATATTTCTGTGCCAGTGTTAAGCAATTGAATACTTTTTCATGGTGTTCTCATCTGCTAAAGCAGCTCACGGTTCCAGGATTTTCCTAGAATTCAATAATCCCAGCTTTTCACTGCTACAAACCATCGTCTCAAACCCCACTCCAATGTCTCCTCCACCATCATCTCTAACATCAAGTGTGAGAAGCTCATGGACTTTTGTCACTGAGACCATGCCTTACAGTACAGAACCAATGAACAAGTTAGTAAAATGTAACGATTTATCTGGTCAAATGTGGATTGATGAAGTAAAGTCAGCACAGATTTCTTAAGGGAAAATTGTGTGTAGCTATCTTGCTTGAGTTTTTTTGATTAGATAACAGATATTGATGTGGTGTATATTGACTGCCAAAAGGCATTTGATTAAGTGCCGCACAACGAACTTGTGAGCAAAGTTAGAGCACGTGGAGTAAAAGAGACAGTAGCAACATGGATACAAAATTGACTGAGTGGTGTGAGACAAAGTGTCGTGGTTATTTTTTGGACTGGAGAAAGGCACATATTGGCATTCCCTTGGGGTCAACATTGGGACCCTTGCTCTTCCTGATACATATTACTGACCGATACTTTGGTGTAAAGGACACAATTTCAAAATTTGCAGATGGTACAAAGTGAATGGTTAGGATCTGCAATGTACGGTGGAGACAGAAATTGGAATATTATCTGTAAAGGAATTTGGTGTTGGGCTACAGAAAAAGGTGGAGGAGTGGCACTGGTAGAATGGTTCCTTTAGAAAGCCAGCATTGACACGATTGCCCAATTCTATGATTCCGTTCTATGGTACAAGCTCACATTATTCCAAAAAACACTGTATAAAACAAAAATCCTAAAATGTAAACGTAGATGAACATTTACTTCTAATGATGTAATTTGCTTCCCCAGGTTTTAAGTTTGGATCAGGTAGGTTCAAGATGCAATTCTAACCAACAGGTTTTTCATTCTATCTTTGGTTTCTCATGATCTCCAATAATCTGCAATCTACTAACACACAACCATAAACTAAAAGAGAAAACATCTTGAACATGTCTTTGTCACAGTATCAGGTTTCAAATAATTCATTTTCCTCCTATTTCCTGTAACTTTCAACCATACCTTCAGTAAACTGGTACAAGTATTTTACAAGTGACTGAAAGTGGCAAAAACAATCAAGAACCTGACACTGCGATAGTATAAATAAACAGCACAGTATTGTATTTTGGAGTTCACTGTATTTATAGCAGATCTATGCTTCATTTGTGTTCTTTAATAACTTGATTTTTTTTCTCTCAGTAAGACTGTGCCCTCCATGCCCTGTGCCCCACCCCCGACCCAAATAGCTTTAATTTACCCATACGTCATAAATTGTGTTTTCATCCACCACATCTGAATTCTTGTTACCACAAGACAACAAGATATAAGAACAGAATTAGCCTTTCAGTCTATCGAGTCTGCTTCGCCATTCAATCATGGCTGATAGGATTCTCATCCCCATTCTCCTGCCTTCTCCCCGTATCCCTTGATCCCCTTATTGATCAAGAACCTTTCTATCTCTGTCTTAAAGACATTCAATGACCTGGCCTCCATAGCTCTCTGTAGCAATGAGTTCCACAGATTCACCACCCTCTGGCTGAAGAAATTTCTCCTCATCTCAGTTTTAAAGGAGTGTACCTTCACTCTGAGATTGTGCCCTCGAGTTCTAGTCTCTCCCACTAGTGTCATTTCATGTTGCACGCCACGTTACATAAGACCAGTGACTTTTATCTTTCAGTTTGAAAATTCATTGTCACTGGGTTGCATGATACAAGTAGCCCCACCTGGAATACAGGATCATTTACATGTCATGTTACATGTCAGGAGATTGCTCAGAGGTAGCACCCCTGCTACCTAGTACCAGCTGGACTTGGTATTTGTAGCTATGCCTTAGCCAAGAAGGTTGAGAGTGCAAGCCCCACTCTTAAATCACATAATCTAGAAAGGTATTTCAGTGCAGCACAGGAAGGCAAACAACTTGTTCAAGGTGCTGCATTTTGGATAAAATGCAAAACGAAGTTCCTTCCTGCTTGTTGAAGTGGACCCAAAGTAATCACAGGCCACAATTGAAGAACAGGACACTCTCTTAGTATTCTGCGCAAAATTCAACCCTCATATCACCAAAACAGATTAATTGGCCATTCAACTCATTCACTGTACAAATTTTGCCAACTAAACAAACACTTCAAAAATTGATTCCGCAACACTGAGACTTCCTGTCAGCATGAAAGGGCTATATGAATAGATGCTTTTCCTTTACTTTTTCCCCAGAGTAAGAATAAACAAGCGGAGCAGGCCGCAGTTGTGCATTTTCATTTATCAGCAAGAAAGCAACAAAAACAGTGGACTCAATATTGCATCTGTTATGTTAGATTATGTGGAGGGAGGCAGAACAGCTGGTGTTGGGTACATGTGGTTTCTGGGTAGATTGAATATATTTTAAGACACATGCTAAGGTTTAATTTAAAATAAACCTAAATTAGGTGGCCACATAATCAATTCTAACCACAATTTTTTTCTCCCAAATCCTAGATTTCAGTTAAACTGAAACTTTACTCAAAAAGAAAGATGGATAATAATTACTTCCTAATCTCCTTCTGTCCTAACACTGTAAACACACAAATGTTTATTTGAAAGCACTATCTTCCAAGTTGGAATAGCCATGTACTCCCACTGTTGCTGTGATACTCCAACAACAGGCATTAATGTCGGAGTTACATCAGTGACCTCAAATTGTACCTGTCCATTTAACCCAGCTTTGTGTGGGTGCTGATCGTAAACATTTGGTAGTTTTCCTCCTTTTCATTGTCTTACTCACATTCTTCTTGTTAATACACTTCTTTCTAAAACTGAAGGTGCATCATGGTGTGAGCCACATCTTTCATAGCTAATATTCAACTCTATTCATGAACAATCAAAGTATAATTTATACGAATGAAGGCAAATTATCATTGTATTTTCCCTCTTTGTAAGAGACCTTCAAGTTCTTGTACTAACTTGAGCTGTCTACAAGGAGCACATTACACAACGAAGCTAGGTTATACAGTATATGGGCGGCACGGTAGCACAGTGGTTAGCACTGCTGCTTCACAGCTCCAGGGACCTGGGTTCGATTCCCGGCTTGGGTCACTGTCTGTGTGGAGTTTGCACATTCTCCTCGTGTCTGCGTGGGTTTCCTCCGGGTGCTCCGGTTTCCTCCCACAGTCCAAAGATGTGTGGGTTAGGTTGATTGGCCATGCTAAAATTGCCCCTTAGTGTCCTGGGATGTGTAGATTAGAGGGATTAGAGGGTAAAATATGTAGGGATATGGGGGTAGGGTCTGGGTGGGATTGCGGTCGGTGCAGACTCGATGGGCCGAATGGCCTCTTTCTGTACTGTAGGGTTTCTATGAGTACTGGCTGGGCTAGCATCCTTAAAGTTTAAGAGCTTTATTACACATAAATCACTGCCATGTTGATGAATTTGTGCACCTATAGAAGTGCTACAAATTTCAGAGAAAACTGAAGTAGCCAATGACTTGATCAGTTTAACTTCACCATATACAAGCTACCTATTTGTCAGTCGACTGTCTATTAGCCTGGCAAGTCAGACTAGACTGGTAAAGAAGTTTGTCTGGTACAAAAGTGGGTCATTAATATTCATTAGATTTTGAGGCATTGCATTGGGTCTCCAGCAGTAAATACAGCCCATGATAAACACTATTACTTAATTGAATCAACCGAATTACAGCTATTTATAACTAGGAAGTCTACAGTATGACAAGCATGAGCAATATTGTTGCAAGGATACTTATGAAGACAATCCACAATGAGCCATCATAGAACCAAGAGTACCCATGCAAACAAAGCCATTAGATGCGAGTGAGTGGCAAGCTTCAAACTTTTGCTGTTGACTCCATTTAAATCTGTACAGATTTAAAATTAAAAGTAGCGTTCCAAAATAGTTTTTACATGCATCAGCTGGATGGAAATATACTTTATACATATAATATATCCATCTTAATATATTATAGAAATATTTTGTCCTTTTTCTGTACTTTTATTCTCTTTTCATGGTCAAAGAACATTAGAGCAAGATATACAATAAAGTTATAAAGCATCAATGAAGAGGGAGAAAAATAACAAAAGAACAATGAAGGGCTGGAATGATTTTTAAAAAGAAACTATTATGAAAATAAGCATGAGAAGGTACCAAAACTGACAATGACAAAATAAATAGCAGCCGCTGGGCTGTTAGACTAAAGCCACAGCTTTAGTCAGCTTTGTTCCCAAATAGTTCTCGGACCACCAACAATTCTAAGTATATAAAAAACCATTTGATCGTATATAACTTGAGCATTACTGAAAAATATATTTTATCTAAGATTTTCTTTTTGAACTCTTCTGAAGAATATCAATATCAGGGGAAACAACTTATGAGAAGAGTGTGCTGATTGAATGGCAAATGGACTCTGAATGGTAGAGGGATACCATTGAGAATGTACCAGCTGATGCGCTTGACAGTTAACTGCCAAGCATTGTTTGACATATAAACCAGGCAGCTTGACTCTGATTGGTTCATTCCACAGGGCAATGCTTTGACCAGCAAATGGCCATCACTTAGTTTGTTTAGTTGAAACAGGCAAAGTGTGTGTACATGTTCTTTCTGTCTGCAAAGAGCCTGGCCTTGTAATGTTGTTCTCAGTACACACAAAAATGCCACACTGTGAACTCAACTGACAATCTTAAATGGGTTGACAGCATAATTTTTTAGCACACTGAGGATTATTTAGCAAATTTTGTCTAAAGCTGTTACTTTCAGCTGAGAAGTGGCCAGTCTATCTCTGATTATTCTGGAAGGGCAAGGTATCTCAAAAATTTGAGCAACAAGTGAAGCTAGCTGTTTCACGCTGCTACCATGCAGTAACAACATAAGTGGTATTTGCAACAGGATGCTGCCGTCAAGCCAAAAAGACATGCTGCCTATCACGTAAATGAGTAATGTGGCATATGAATTTCAGTGTTAGTGTGATGCTAGGGTATGTAAGTCGCACATCCCAAATACTAGCAAACAGATCAAACAGCATGTCCCTTCTGCTTTTCACAACAGGCAGAGTACATAGCATAACCAACCAGCCCGTGCTAACAAAATGCAAAACACAGTATCCAGATGCGAATCCACGACTGGACAACATTGGCCAAATGATGCCCGGTATGCTAAATATTACGCTGACAATGAATTTCAGATTGTCAGTCAGGCTCGCAGAGTGGCACGTTTGCATGTATTGGAAGCTGCATCTGTCCTTTGGAGACAGAAAGAACATGTACACACAATGTACCTGTTTAAGCTGAACAAAATAAGTAACAGCCATTCACTGGTTCATCCCTCAGGGCAATGCCCTGACCAGAGTCAAACTGCCTGGTTTAAATTTCAAACAATGCTTGGTAGTTAACTGATAGTAATCAACTGGTGCATTTTCCATGGCAATG
Source organism: Mustelus asterias (assembly GCF_964213995.1). Taxonomy (NCBI): domain Eukaryota; kingdom Metazoa; phylum Chordata; class Chondrichthyes; order Carcharhiniformes; family Triakidae; genus Mustelus; species Mustelus asterias. The sequence goes on along the minus strand of NC_135803.1, from coordinate 30,121,239 downwards.
TCTCTACCAATCCGCGTCAATTTACCAACCAATCAGCACTCACTTCTCAAACAATATAAACTTGTGCCCACTGACACTGATATGTTTGTAATTGTCCTGATGAATGCAAGATGAAAAGCTTTAACAAGATGTATTTTTTCAGCAATATTTAAGTACAAGTACTGCCATATTTTTGCCCACTTACTTAAACCATTGACAGGCTTGCAGGTTCCTTATGTTCTCTTCACAACTTACTTTCCTATTTATCTTTGTGTCATCAGCAAATTTAGCAACCATACATTCAATCCTGTCATCTAAATTATGAATACAGAATCCAAACGGTTAAGGGCCCACATTGATCCAGACTCATTACAACCCAAAAATCACCCATTGATTCCTACTCTTTGTTTTCTGTTAGTTGGCCAATCCTTTATCCACTTTAATATGTTACCCCCTACACTACAAACATCTGGTATTAATCCACCATCAAACATAGAAAATATGTTTCCATTCAGCCCTTCGAGCCTGCTCCACCATTCATTATGATCATGGCTGATCATCAAATTCAATATCCTGATCCCCTTTCCCCATTTCCCTTGATCCCTTTAGCCCCAAGAGCTATATCTAAATCCCACTTGAAAAATCACACAACCTTTTGGCCTCAACTACTTTCGGTGGTAATGAATTATACAGATTCGCCACACACTGGGTGAAGAAATTACTCCTCACTTCAATGCTAAAAGGTTTACCCCTTAAACTCAAACCATGACCCCTAGTTCTGGATACTCCAACCATCAGAAACATGCTTTCTGAATCTACCTTGTCGAATCCTGTTAGAATTTTATAAGTTTCTATGAGATTCCTTCTCACTCTTCTAAACTCCAATGAATGATAATCCTAACCGACTTAGTCTCTCCTTATATGACAGATCTGACATTCCAGGAATCAGCCTGGAAAAGCTTCGCTGCATTTCCTCAATAGCAGGCAATTCTTTCCTCCTTAAACTCTCCCCATTTTTTCCAAGTGCGAATAGGTTTTATGCATCTTTTCCAAATACCATTCTGCATCTCAAGGTTAAACATTATAATGTACAAGAGACTGTGGGTGGCATAACAGTTAAACTTGATACTGTCCACACCTGGTGCTCAGATAGGTTCTTTCCAGCATGGATCAATGCCAATTTTCCCATTTCACGCCATTGTTTCAACATGTTCTTATAAGTTAAAACATATATAATTTAAACCACCAATATAAGCATGTATGGATAGATTATGTGGTTAGAGTCAAAGCAATGATTTTTGCCTCTGACCCCAATAAAAATTGTCCACAAAGATCTAGTGCTGTGGCGCATATTTTCCCTTTCCCAGTGTTAGTTTAAATTTGGCACCAAGTCAAGGAGATCAGCAAATGATGGAAGGTGTCCTTGACAACGCTATCAAATGGCACTTACACATCAATAATCTGCTCATTGAAGCTCAATTTGGGTTCTGCTAGGCCCCCTGAGTCCTGACATTATTACAGCCTTGGTCCAAACATCGACAAAGAGCTGAACCTGTGGGAGAGTGACTGTCCTTGACATTAAGGCAGCATTTGACTGAATCTGACATCAAGGAATCCTAGCAACACTGAGTCAATGGGAATCAGGGGGAGGTTGGAGGTTTCACAGTTGAAGTCATACCTAACACAAAGGAAGATGGTTGCGAGTGTTGATCAATCATTTCAACCCCAGAATATCAATGCAGGAGCTCTGCAGGATAGTGTCCTAAGCTGAACTATCTACAGCATAGGACATTATCCTGTAGAGCTCCTGCATTGATATTCTGGGACTGAAATGACCTTCCCTCCATCATAAGGTCCGAAGTGGGTATGCTTGCTGACAATTGCACAATGTTCAGTACTATTCACGATTCCTCAGATAGCAAAGCAGTCCACGTCCATATGCAGCAAGACCTGGACAACATTCTGACAGAGCTGATAAATGGCAAGTAACTTTCACACCACACAAGTGTCAGGCAATGGCCATCTCCAGCAAGAGAATCTACCCATCTCCCCATAACATTTCATGGCATTACCATTGTTTAATCCCCCACAATCAACATCTCAGGGAATTACCACTGATCAGAAACGGAACTATGGCTGTGATGTAAATACCATGGCTAAAGAAGCAGGTCAGCGGCTAAGAATTCTACAGCGAGTAATTCACCTCCTGACTCCGTAAAGCTTACAAGGCACAAGTCAGGAATGCAACAAAATACACTCCATGTGACAAGATGAGTGCAGCTCCAACAACATTCAAGCTCAAAGCAGCCTGCTGGATTTACACTCCATCCAATGCACAGTGGCAGCAGTGTGTACAGTCTACAATATGCACTGCAGCAACACACGATTCATTCGACAGTTTCTTCAAATCCACAACTTCTATCACTTAGAGGGACAATGGCAGCAGATGGATGGGAACACCACCACCTGTAAGTTTCTCTCCAAGCCACATACCATCCTGGCTTGGCACCATATTATTTTTCAATCACTGTTAATGGGCCAAAAACCTAGAACTCCCTTAACAGCAGTATGGTTGTACCTTCATCAGATTGACTGCAGAGGGTGGATTAGGCAATTAGGGATGGGCAACATGCTGGCCTAGCCACAGATGCTCACATCCTACAAAAAGAATAAAAGAGCACATTAGACAGCCAATCACATCAAAGTATTGGCACAGGCAGGAAATAAAAGCCACTAAATCTTCCATTTTTAATTGCAAATTTTACAGATGGTGAAATAAATGATGGGATTTACACATGGGATTAAGGTGGAAGCTAAATGTCATAAATTTAAAAATTAAATATGTGGAATTTTATTATAACAGGAAAATATAAAATTATTCTTTCAATTCCAATTATGCTGTTCAGTTGTAATTATGAACTTAGTATACAATTAATATCCAGTTACACTTCATTCAAGAGGGCGTAACATTTTTCAAGGGTTTTGAAAGGTGAGACCAATAGTGCAAAAGAGCAAGTTTCTTTATCACTTCAGTGACTTCTACCCAATTGTATTCTGGGAGGACTCCTGTGGGAAAGAGTTGAATCACTGACAGCAACTTCTGGATTTTAGTGTTTAATTATGCAAGTGCAGACTCCAAAAATTGACATCAGATTCAAGGTAATGATAGTGAATGCTGAAAATTTTGTTATCATCACGATTGCAAAATCAGGCACAATATCGCATCACTGGGAAATCATTCAACATCAGCTAAAATATCCTGAAATCAGACAGAAAGGCAACGAAGAAAACAATTTTGTGACACATTTGCCATTTTTATATACCAGGTGAAATTTGTATTCATGCCTTCCACAATCTATTGCAAATGCTAATTTCTAATGAGAACAAATCAATTAAATTTTAACGATCTTAGAGATCACATGTCAGTGCTTAGAGTACATTAATGGTAAGAGTACAACTTCCACTTGTAAACAAAGAATCAAGAGTTGGCATGAGGAAGCCGTCATTACGTTCACATTTTCAAAATGACCATTTGTCCCATTGCATCTTCACTACAACTGGGGACAAGAATTGCTTGGCAAAGGTTACAGTTGCCGCTGAACTGCTTAATTTTGTTCCAGAGCATGGAATTAGGAGACTAAAATTCACAACAAAAAATTAGGTTCACAGCTAGATTTGAGAATAATGAGAAATTTAAAAAAGTATCTCAGTAATTATTTTATCAATATAAATGTGTTAATTTACTCTAATTTTTCTATCCTCCTTCCTCTCAAAAAAGCATTGACTTCCTTATTGGAATACAGTGCAATAGGAGACAAATGCCTACCTCTACCTAAGCCAAGGGACCATTATCCATTATATCAGCAAGCTACTCAACTGTGCAGTGTCTCACTTCCAGCAGGGTACAACAATAAAGAAGAAAAAACCTGGCTGATTTTTGCTTCCCTTACCAAGATACACAGGAGGATAATTGTAGTGCTCGTGCCCCTATTGCTACCGCAACTCAGATCAGCTAGCTCATCATAAATCAGAACCCTTTTACTTTATATGGTTTGATGACAATATCTTTTATTTATTTTTAAACTATTGGGGATTTTTACATTTCTTTCATTGTTTTTAATTAATATCTGCACACTGCTTTGATTTTGATTTATTATTGTCGCACGCATTAGTACACAGTGAAAAGTATTGCTTTTTGTGTGCTATATAGACAAAGCATACAGTACATAGAGAAGGGAAGGAGGGTGCAGAATGTAGTGTTACAGTTATAGCTAGGGTGTAGAGAAAGATCAACTTAATGTGAGGTAGGTCCATTCAAAAGTCTGAAGGCAGCAGGGAAGAAGCTGTTCTCGAGTCGGTTGGTACGTGTCCTCAGACTTTTGTATCTTTTTCCCAATGGAAGAAGGTGAAGAGAGTATGTCTAGGGTGCATGGGGCCCTTGATTATGCTGACTTACTCTGCGAGGCAGCGGGAAATGTAGACAGTGTCAATGGGTGGGAGGCTGGTTTGAGTGATGGACTGGGCTTCGTTCACGACCCTTTGTAGCTTCTTGCGGTCTTGGACAGAGCAGGAGCCATACCAAGCTGTGATACAACCAGAAAGAATGCATTCTATGGTGCATTTGTCAAGGTTGGTGACAGCCGTAGCAGACATGCAAAATTTCCTTAGTCTTCTGAGAAAATAGAGCTTTCTTAACTATAGCATTGGCATGGAGGGAGCAGCAGAGGTTGTTAGTGATCTGGACACCTAAAAACTTGGAAGCTCTCAACCATTTCCATTTTGTCCCCATTGATGTAGACAGGGACATGTTCTCCACCGCGCTTCCTGAAGTTGATGACTACCTCCTTTGTTTTGTTGACATTGAGGGAGAGATGATTGTCATCGCACCAGTTCACCAGATTCTGTATCTCTTTCCTGTACTTCGTCTCGTCATTGTTTGAGATCCGACCCACAATGGTGGTGTCATCAGCAAACTTGAAAATCGAGTTGATGGGGAATTTGGCCACACAGTCATAGGTGTATAAGGAGTATAGTAAGGGGTTGAGGACACAGCTTTGTGGGGCACTAGTGTTGAGGATGATCGTGGAGGTGTTGTTGTTGCCTATCCTGACTGTGGGTTAGGAAGTTCAGAGTGCAGTCACAGAGGGAGTGGCCAAGCCCCAGGCCACTGCTTTTCTTCACTGCTAATTTTAGAAGGTCAGTTTGGAGGTAAATGTACTTCACAGTAAAGTTCTTAATCAGGGTGACCACAAGATCCAATGCACAAGGCTTTTTCCACACTCCTTGATTAGAGATGGGTGAAAACAAAATTAGTTAGGTTCCTAGTGCTTATGTGCAGTTTTCAAGCAAGGACCAGATCAGCCCCAGCTATGAAGCTCTCCTCAGTTCATACGTGGGGGAAATAAATACTTAGGTGATGGAAGGCAAAACTGGTGCCAATGAAATTGTACCCCACAAAGAAGCTGCACCTTCAGGAAAGGACAGGAGAAAACTGGAACACATTATACATGCTTGAAAAATTCTCTGCAATTTTTTGTTTACCAGCATTTCCCACAATTTGCTACTGCCACCATAACTTTCAATCTGTTACTTAGTTTAATACATTTAAAGTTACCAGGCCAAAGTTGTAGCTAATGGAAACTAAAATACAGTAACAACAATCATTCTATGTACAGAAACATTAGAAGGAAAGTCGAGATGGGATCCAAAAAATAGTGAAACAAAAGTCACAGGAATAGCCGAAGGAAACCCTGAGGTAATCAGGCCTGGTGTGGATACACCTGCTTTCCTATTTCCTGGCAAAAATTGTGAAGTAACAGAGCAGAAGTGACTACTGCTGAACAGTTTTCAACTGAGAATTTTATGACGTTTAATCCCATCAACCCCCACAAGTTGAAAACTATATCAAGTCGGTCACTGCGCAAGAAAAATCTAGGGTGGGTCTAAGTTTACATTTAAAATGCAGAAATGTAACAATCACAGCAAGAAGAGAATGTAAATGAAGGCATGAAAAAATCAGTTGTCATGTTACTTTTTACAAATGATGAGTAAAAAATAACCAATAAACTAGCTTCTGATCAAAGAACAATTACAAATATATTTGACATTTGGAAGTGCAGGAATCATCTCTAATTCCTTCCCAATGCTAGCACTTCTGGCTTAGAACATGAATCAAGATATACATCTTAATACGTTAAGTGAGAAATTTTACTTAACCATTTAATATAAACCGCTAGTAAATTTTTCAGTACATGATACCCTAGAAACATATTTACGATATAAAATTATATTAAACCAAAGCTCACAATATAACCCTATTTTACAAATTAATTCTTTATTTTACTCAATAGTATCACAGTCAGTCTAGGCTGTAATCTTGCAAATTAAACTAAGCCTTTTAAATCATCCCTATTCCTCGGTGAAGGTTCAGTTAAGTGAAAAGCAGTATTGGGTCACTAATTCATCAAATATATAGGGAAGACCAGCTTTACATTAGTTTGATGGCAATCTACCAATTCAAATCCAAATTAATCCAGTATTCACAGATTGGAGCTTTAACCCCATATTCATAATCGTGATATGTGCAATTACTAACTCTGAACAAGTTGTTAAATTGGGCAGATAAAAAGTTTGGAATTACATACTTTCAGAGCATAAATGAGAGAACATGTACACTAAATCTTAACGCTTTAAAAGGAGTACAGAAGCAGAGAGACTTATGGGGCTCAATTACACAAAAAGTCAAAGTCAGGGGAAAGTTGATAAAGCTTTAAGCATGGGGATAGAGTACATTTATAACATTATGGAATTAAAGAAGCAAATCAAAAAACAAATCATTGCTCAGGTCAGGGTTAGAGAGTTTCTTTTTATTTTTGCAGACATTAGATACCAGGGATGACAGATTTCAGATATGTGGAGTTTAGACACTGGACTTCTTTTCATTGTAACAATGAATAGATATGATAAAATTGCTCAAAATGAAGAGGTTTTCAAAGTCATTTGGGAAAATGAATTTTCTCTAATCAGATTACATAAAAGTTAATGCAATCATCAAAAGAACGATCAAGAGATTTTGTTTTCATATGCAGAGCATTGTTAGGAATGCCTACCAGGGACAGTAGTGAAATAAGGCACCATATTAACTTTGAAACGGAAAGTGGATAAATGTTTAGAAAAATGGAAAAGTGAAAGGAAAAAGTGGTTAGCTCTTTCATAGACACAATATTTCAAGGGCATAATCTTTCAAATAGCCACCTACAGTCCATTAAGATTCTCTGATTCTACCTGCAAACAACCTGCAACCATGTGGATCTCCTTGAGTGATTATTGCCAAATTTACTGGGTGTGTGGGAGCATCTTAATTGAAAAGTGTTGGTTGTATCAATATACTTGTTTTAATATATTTTTACAGCAGTAAATATTGTTCCTAAACAGTGGGATGACATGAAAGCTTAAATTCTTGTTTAAAGTCAAAATTCTGTTTTCCTTATCCATTTGTTTTTAGAACATAGAATATAGAACATTACAGCGCAGTACAGGCCCTTTGGCCCTCGATGTTGCGCTGACCAATGAAACCAATCTAAAGCCCATCTAATCTACACTATTCCAAGATCATCCATATGTTTATCCAATAACCATTTGAATGCTCTTAATGTTGACGAGTCCACTACTGCTGCAGGCAGGGCATTCCACGCCCTTACTACTGTCTGAGTGAAGAACCTACCTCTGACATCTGTCCTATATCTATCACCCGTCAATTTAAAGCTATGTCCCCTCGTGTTAGCCTTCACCATCCAAGGAAAAAGGCTCTCACTATCCACCCTATCTAATCCTCTGATCATCTTGTATGCCTCTATTAAGTCACCTCTTAACCTTCTTCTCTCTAACGAAAACAACCTCAAGTCCCTCAGCCTTTCCTCATACGATCTTCCCACCATACCAGGCAACATCCTAGTAAATCTCCTCTGCACCCTTTCCAACGCTTCCACATCTTTCCAATAATGCGGCGACCAGAACTGTATGCAATACTCCAAGTGCGGCCACACCAGAGTTTAGTACAGTTGCAGCATGACCTCATGGCTCCGAAACTCAATCCCTCTACCAATAAAAGCTAACACACCGTATGCCTTCTTAACAACCCTATCAACCTGGGTGCCAACTTTCAGGGATCTATGCATATGGACATCCAGATCCCTCTGTTCATCCACACTACCAAGTATCTTACCATTAGCCCAGTAATACAGAGTACTCTGTATTCCTGTTACTCCTTCCAAAGTGAATCACCTCACAATTTTCCGCATTAAACTCCATTTGCCACCTCTCAGCCCAGCTCTGCAGTTTATCTATGTCCCTCTGTAACCTGCCACTTCCCTCCGCAGTGTCCACAACTCTACCGACTTTAGTGTCATCCGCAAATTTACTAATCCATTCTTCTACACCCTCATCCAGGTCATTTATAAAAATGACAAACAGCAGTGGCCCCAAAACAGATCCTTGCGGTACACCACTAGTAACTGAACTCCAGGATGAATATTTCCCATCAACCGCCACCCTCTGTTTTCTTACAGCTAGCCAATTCCTGATCCAAACCACTAAATCACCCTCAATCCCATGCCTCCGTATTTTCTGCAATAGCTTACCATGGGGAACCTTAACAAACGCTTTGCTGAAATCCATATACACCACATCAACCACTTTACCCTCATCCACCTCTTTGGTCACCTTCTCAAAGAACTCAATAAGGCTTGTGAGGCACGACCTACTCTTCACAAAACCGTGCTGACTATCCCTAATCAAATTATTCCTTTCTAGGTGATTATAAATCCTATCTCTTATAATCCATTCCAAAACTTTGCCCACAACAGAAGGCTCACTGGTCTATAATTACCAGGGTTGTCCCTACTCCCCTTCTTGAACAAGGGAACAACATTTGCTATCCTCCAGTCTTCTGGCACTCTTCCTGTAGACAATGACGACATAAAGATCAAAGCCAAAGGCTCTGCAATCTCTTCTCTAGTCTCCCAGAGAATCCTAGGATAAATCCCATCCGGCCCAGGGGACTTATCTATTTTTACCCTTTCCAGAATTGCTAACACCTCCTCCTTATGAACCTCAATCCCATCCAGTCCAACTGCCTGCATCTCAGTACTCCCCTCGACAACACTGTCCCTCTCCTGCGTGAATACCGACGTAAAATATTCATTTAGTGCCTCTCCTATCTCTTCAGACTCCACGCACAACTTCCCCATACTGTCCTTGACTGGCCCTAATCTTACCCGAGTCATTCTTTTACTCCTGATATACCAATAGAAAGCTTTAGGGTTTTCCTTGATCCTACCTGCCAAAACTTCTCATGTCCCCTCCTGGCTCTTCTTAACTCTTTCTTTAGGTCCTTCCTGGCTAACTTGTAACTCTCAAGCGCCCTAACTGAGCCTTCACGTCTCATCTTAACATAAGTCTCCTTCTTCCTCTTCACAAGAGATTCAACCTCTTTAGTAAACCACGGTTCCCTCACACGACTGCTTCCTCCCTGCCTGACAGGTACATATTTATCGAGGACGTGTAGTAGCTGTTCCTTGAGCAAGCTCCACATTACAATTGTGCCCATCCCCTGCAGTTTCCTTCCCCAACCTATGCCACCTAAATCTCACCTAATCGCATCATAATTTCCTTTCCCCCAGCTATAACTCTTGCCCTTCGGAATATACCTATTCCTTTCCTTTGCTAAGGTAAACGTAATCGAATTGTGGTCACTGTCACCAAAGTGCTCACCTACCTCCAAATCTAACACCTGGCCTGGTTCATTACCCAGTACCAAATCCAATGTGGCCTCGCCTCTTGTTGGTCTATCTACATACTGTGTCAGGAAGCCTTCCTGCACACATTGGACAAAAACTGACCCCTCTAAAGTACTCAAACTATAGCTTTTCCAGTCAATATTTGTAAAGTTAAAGTCCCCCATAACAACTACCCTGTTACTTTCGCTCCTATCCAGAATCATCTTTGCAATCCTTTCCTCTACATCTCTGGAACTTTTCGGACAAAAAGATTGCTGTGTATAAAAACAAGTCTAGAATTCTAGAAACCAGAAAACTTGAGCAACAAAGCTCCCAACTTGACCTTTTTCACAAATAACAAATGTTCAAAAATCTGAACTCTTAGTGGAGTACAATAAATAGTGAAATAAAACATACAACCTCAAGTGTTTTAAAGAAATATTGCCATGCCTTTCTCCTCCTTATATCCTACACCAACATCCTCTCCTGCATCAATTTCAGTTTTTCCATTACCATTATAGTCAGAAAGATGACTGAAATACACCAATAGAAGATCAAAACTAGTCAACAAAAGATCAAAACTGTGACCAGAAGTGGAAGTGACTTAGCTTTGCTTCAATGGCATTATTTTCCTTCAAAGGGATGGCATATGATTATTTATTTAGCAAACCTAAATATTACAGCCTTCATAACACACAATACTTAATAAGCATTGATTTCTAAGTGCATCAGTAAGCCCAACGAGTGTTTAAAACATATTAAATAAATGAATTAACATCTTTTCTCGTTTCTTATAACTTCAGCTTATATTCAAAAATTCAAAATCTGACACTATCCATCATTGCAAAAATTTTAATATATCTTGACCGTATCCTGCTGACACAGCACCATCAGATTCTTTGGGCCATCAAGGTTTACAGTCATAGATACATGTGGTTAATATATAAATTGGCTCAAAATATTATGCAAAATCAGGTTTTAGCAAATGATATTAATTCTTTTTGCCAGAAGGACAGTAAAAATGGAAGCTGAAGAAATAACATTGTTAAATGCTGTATATAAAAACAGATTTTAAAAATTAATTTAAGTATAATGTGGTATATGGAAAGAATAAATTAACAAAAGAGAATGCAAAGGCTGATAAGAAGTGCTTAAAATTTTAAAATGTGGAATTTTTTTGTTTATAGTTAATGTCATAGCAATAAAACTACTTTTGACCTATAAGTGCATTTATTAGGTTTGCATCCATTTTAATACATAGGGTGAAAACTTAAGAATTCAGCCAATTTCTTGGATCTACTCGTAGTCTGGCAAAGTGAAAATCCTAAGTTTGTAGGCATCTGAAATAACTTTACAGTGACACACAAGCCCAAATCGTACACACTGCCCCATAACTACGCTGCACAAGACAGCAGACCAAAATTGAAGTATTTGAGCATTACAGCTGCAACCTTGTAAGCGAACAGGACATCCTTAAATAATCATCTCCATGTTTCAAGTACAAATTGGAAAAGCATATGAAATTTGGAGAAACCAGTGAACAATATATATTTCATAATATTGGCATTGTCAATCAATTGAGGGGTAAGAGTTGAAGAAACGTTTGAGGTGTAATGAGTTATATAAATGTAATTACATAAAAACTTCATACAATAGTTGCTAAAACAAAGACCTGTATTTCAAAATTCACATTTTCACAGATTTTAAACTGATAAACATTTGGTTTGATAAATGAAAGCACACAGCTTTAAAGGGAACATGGCTCTTTGTCAAGCAACTAGCAAAGACCTTTGGCAACACTTTCTATGATGTGGACATTTTCCACAAACATGGGGTCAGCTACTACTGATCCAAAACTACATCTCATCATCTCTTTTAACTTGTGCTTTTCTCTGCTGTTTTATTACCTGTTGACATCTGGTCCTAAGTCCGTTAAACAATTCAAAAACTGAAGCCATCATTTTCACCCCTGGCACTTTCATTCCTGTCCATAGCCTTTTTTAGCTGTTAGTCCTCCGACATCTCCAATTAAAATTCACACATGTTTACATCCTCTGCATAGCTTCATCCCTTCCTCTCCCAGGATGCTTTGCTCTAGTTTGATATACATTCCCATCCTCCTTTATCCCATTGTTGGTAGCCATGTACATGCTTTGTGGTTCCATTTCTAAATTTCTCTGCCTCTCCACCTTCTTCACCTCCTCGAAAGCTGTCCTCCAAGCCCATCTCTCAGAGCAAACAGAAACCCCTCCCAATAACATTTTTTGGTGTCCACTTTTTGTAAGGCTACCATCTTTTGAAATAGGATTTTTCCAACATTCTAAATATGGATTCTTCTTCTCAACTTCCTTTACACATCCTTCTGATGGCATAAAAGAGATGTATAGGAAATTCAAATCAAACTGAACTGATGATCAAGAATATTAAAACTAAACAAATTCATAATTATTAGGCACAATATTCCCCAATAGATTAAAGTAGCATTCTCACACTGAAATTATTTTTAAAATGAGTAGTGCTATGAGGAGAGATTGGGTAAACTGGGCTTGTTCTCCCTGGAAAGACGGAGAATGAGGGGAGATCTAATAGAGGTGTACAAGATTATGAAGGGGATAGATAGGGTGAACGGTGGGAAGCTTTTTCCCAGATCAGAAGTGATGATCACGAGGGGTCACGGGCTCAAGGTGAGAGGGGCGAAGTATAACTCAGACATTAGAGGGATTTCTTTTTACACAGAGTGGTGGGGGCTTGGAATGCGCTGCCAAGTACGGTGGTGGAGGCAGACATGCTGACATCGTTTAAGACTTACCTGGATAGTCACATGAGCAGCCTGGTAATGGAGGGATACAAACGATTGGTCTCATTGGACCAAGGAGCGGCACAGGCTTGGAGGGCCGAAGGGCCTGTTTCCTGTGCTGTACTGTTCTTTGTTCTAAGTGAAGTTTGCAAGTCAGTGTCATACCATAAAAACACTTGGAAAGTTCATGGTACTGGATGGATAGCAGGCAAACTTAATAAACTCCATTGTTACAGGTAATCAAGTGCACTGTTATAATGTTTATGCTGAACATTTAGTCCTTCAAGCCTTTTCTGCCATTCAATGAGATCATGGCAATTCTGTGGACCAGCTCTATCTGCCTTTGCCCCATACCCCCCAAATACCTTTAATTAGCTAAAATCTATTAATCACAGATTTAAAATTAATTGACCTACTACGAATTACCATTTGAGGAAGAGCACAAACTTATACCACCCTTTGTACTTATAAGTGCTTCCTCAAATCATTCCTGATAAATCTACCTCTAACCTTTGGCTATGTTCCCTCGCTCCCCACCCAGCTGAAACAATTTCTGACTATCTACCCTATCAGTTCCGTTAATTTTGAAAACTGCCCAAATTACCCACTCAACCTCTAAATTCCAGGGAATATAACCCTATCTCTTCATAATTCAATCCCTACAGTCCAGTTATCGCTCTGTGAAATTTACACTGTATTCCATTCAGACCAATATATGCTTCCTATCTGTAGTTAACCAAGGCTTTGTAAAGCTGATGCATGACTTCAACTCCTTTGTATTCAAGTGCTCTCAATATATAGACTGCATTTTATTTGCCTTTTTGATTATCTTCTGCACTTATCCATGACACCTTTATGTAACACTAAATATCCTTGGATCTACTCTTTCTAGCTCTTTATCATTTAGCAAATACTCCTATCCTTTTTAGATCCAAAGTGGATGATTTTTATATTATGCTTCCATCTACATTCATTTTTAAATTTGTTCATGAGATGCAGGAGTCGCTGGTTGGGCCAGCTTTTATTGTCCACCCCTAACTGCTCTTAAAGTAAGTGGCTTGTGAGAGTTTAAGAGTCAACCAATTGTAGTGGAATTTGAGTCACATGTAGGACAGATGGGGTAAGGATGTCACATTTCTTTCCCCAAAAGAACATTAGTGAACCACATTTTTTTCAACAATCAACAACGGTTTCATCGTTAGACTTTTAATTCGAGATTTTTCTTGGAATTCAAATTTCACCATCTGCCTTGGTGAGATTCGAACCTCAGAGCTTTGCCCTGGGGTTATCCCCATAGTTACAATGCTGCCTATCCTTACATCATCAATAAACTTGATTAATAATAATTACTCAAGTCATCGTCTAAGTAATCAAAGCTGAAAAGTTGAGGAATCTAAGCAGACATGTTTGGGATGCCAGTATGCCAGTTAAACTTTCTGCCCAATATCTCTACACCCTCTCTCCTTCTGTTCAGCAAAATCCTAACCAGGTCAATAATTTTCCTTCAATTGCATCAGCTTCACCTTTAGCTAACAGTTTCTTATGAAGGACTTTCCCAAATCCTCTGGGTGTTCACACAAATGATGTGGAGATGCCGGCGTTGGACTGGGGTGAACACAGTAAGAGTTTTAACAACACCCAGACTTTAACCTTGGACTTTAACCTGGTGTTGTTAAAACTCTTACTGTGTTCACACAAATAACATCCAAGGTCAATGGCATTACTTTAGCCACCTCTTCAAAAAGTTCAATCAGCTTCATCAAACATGAACCACTCTTTACAAATTCAAGCTGGCACTCTCTGCTGAAAATTTAAGGTGTTGTCGCTCTATCCTTAATTATAGATTCCAACAATAGATGTTAGACAAACTTGTCTATAATTTCACAGTTCCTTCCCCCACTCATTTGTCCTAAATGGCAGACCGACATTGCTGAATCAAAAGAATTTTACAAAATTATAGTTCAGGCCACTGCAATATTCTCACTGACTTAAATCCTGGGGTGAAAACCACTGGATTTTGGAGATGACACTCTTTCACTACATTATTTTCTTCATTACTGTTATTCTGCTTATGTTTATTTTGCTGAGTCCCTGATTCAATATTTGTTTTTTTGGGGAAGACTGGCATGTTATCCCTCTCTTCTTCTACTGTAAATACTGACGCAAAGTAATTACACATATTGCCACACCCACTCCCCCCCAATTTCTTTATTTTAATTTACAAAGAGTTATAACACAGGAGACTATTTGACCCATTGATCCATGCTATCTCTCCGCAGAGCAATCCAGTAAATCCCATCCCCCCCACACTATCTCTGTAGCCCTCAAGCGCCTATTTAATTTCCTTTTGAAATCAATCGTTGATTGCACTATATCACAATTATCAATTTTCAACAGGTCCACAATGCTCCTGACCAGCCTTTTTTTCCTAACATAAAAGTATTTGTGGTGATTTTGACATCCTTTGTAAGTTTATTTTTATAATGTATTTTTGCAGTTCTTTCTACCAGCTTTCTCACCTACTGCTGTTCTTTTCATCTTTCTCAGTTATCAGGAAATGTACTTTCTCTTTTGCATTTTTGGGTTTTTTTAGTTGTATATTTCTTTTTTTGTCATCAATGGCTATTTTGGATAAAGAAAACTCTTGTCCTTCATGCATTTAAACAGGTTCTGATCATGTTAAAAATCTTTTCTGACACCTTCCTCTGATCTTCTGTCAATTTACCTATTAACAGATTTACTCAGTTACTGTAGACAGTCTGCCTCTTACAAGTTTAGCTCATAAACGTTTGCACCTTTATTTGCAATGCCTTCATCTGGATCACCATGGAAATGTGGATAGGAACATGAAATTCCTAAAGAGCTTTAAAAATCCTAGGATCCCATTTAATAAAACCGACAATGACTGACTTGTTTATTGTACAGTATTGATGTGTGTCATAGAATCCCACCAGTGCAGCAAGAGGCCATTCAGCTCTTCGAGCCTTAACCAACAACCAGGCCCTATCCCCATAACCCAGATATTTACCCTTTTAATCCCCCTGACACTAAGGGGCATGGCCAATCTACCTAACCCGTGTATCTTTGGAGTGTGGGAAGAAACCAGAGCAAACCCACAAAGACACAGGGAGAATGTGCAAAGTCCGCACAGTCACCTGAAGCTGGAATTGAACTCGGGTCTCTGGCACTATGAAGCAGCAGTGCTAACCACTGTGCCACCGTGAGTAATTTTTCATAAAAATTACTAATCACAATTGTCTGAAAATTCAGGAATTCTGTGGTCTGCTTGGGCTAACTGGGTATAGGTTCAATGGGCTGAATGGCCCACTCCTTTCCTATGCAATTAAACTTCCAATTTAGTCTGAGTGTACAGTAAAAAGGATTGGAGGAGTCAGACAAGATACTAAATACAATAGATAGTTGGAACCACATCACACCAGTCCAAAACGAACAGCAGATAATTCAACATCTTAACAATTTGCAAAGAACTGTATTGTGTTATGTCCATGCTTTAAGGTGAGAGGGGAAAGATTTAAAAGGGACCAGAGGGGCAACAGTGGGTGGCACATGTATGGAATGAGCTGCCAGAAGGGGTGGTAGAGGTGGGTACAATTACATTTAAAAGACATTTGGACTGAAAGGACATAGGAAAGATTTAGAGGGATATGGACCAAACGCAGGCAAACAAGGCTGGTTCAGTTTAGGAAACCTGGTCGGCATGGACGAGTTAGGTAAAGGGTGTGCGGTATATCTTTATGAGCTGGATCAACATTTTACTCTCTTCTGGTGTGACCCTGAACAATGAATCTGTGCCTTGCACTGTGGTGTTAGATATGAAGGGAATCGATCTGCAACGATGCAACGGATATTATAAAAATTATATTTAATCATAAGTTAACATCATTGAAACTTTTTTTCAAATTACACAGGCGGGAGCAACAGGAGGGGAAAGAATTCCTTCATCGCTGGCCAGTGAGGGAAGTTGGACCCTTTCTGTCGGAACACTCAGAGGTTCCCCCGCGCGTGCACTCAGGTCCCCCGCGCGTGCACTCAGGTCCCCCGTTCGGTCGCGAGCACGCGCCCGTGCAGACGCACGCGCCCCTCTGTTTGAACGGTTTGGATTACATCGTTCCAAAAAAAAATTCGGTTGGAAGCCAGCGATCCGCGAGCTCCCACCGCCCCGGCACAGCAACGTGTCCCGCGTGCCTGCTCCCACTCACTCACCCGCCTGCGTGGTGTCCGTCAGGTCCTGATTCGCCGCGCTCCTCGGGAACTCCTTCAGTTTCCTCCCGCTTAAGTTCAACACTCCGGTCCCTGCCGCCTCCTCCAGCGCTCTCTCCAAACTCCTGTTCCAAGGCACGTGAGCCGATCCCGAACCGTTGTGACTGCCGCTCCCGCCGCCTCCTCCGCCGCCGCCGCCGCCGAATCCGTTCAATCCGACGCCGCCACCGCCGCCTGCGATCCCGAGCTGACACTCCGACATCAACATCGCAGCCGCCATTACAGGTCCTCGGTCAGCACTGCGCAGGTGCCAGCAGCCGCTCGGACCGCGCGTGCGCGCTGGACGGCATATTTTGACCTGTCACTTGTCAGAAAAGTGGAAGATGAGGTGCCAGATAATGGGGAAGCAAGATGTTTGATTTAAAAAAGAACACAACTTCCACTATTCGTGTCTTGATTAATTTTGGTAGACAGGCAATAGAGCATCCAATTCTGAAATTCCATTCAGAATTGAAGGTCAGCACTGCTGCCTCACAGCTCCAGGGACCTGGGTTCGATGCCAGGCTTGGGCCTATGTCTGTGTGGAGTTTGCACATTCTCCCCGTGTCTGTGTGGGTTTCCTCCGGGTGCTCCAATTTCCTCCCACAGTCCAAAGATGTGCGGGTTAGGTTGATTGGCTTTGCTAAATTACCCCTTAGTGTCCTGGGAGACGTAGGCTAGCAGGATAAATGTGTGGGGTTACGGGGATAGGGCCTGGGTGGGATTGTTGTCGGTGCAGACTTGATGGGCCGAATGGCCCCTTTCTGCACTGTAGGGATTCTATAGGTGCAGAGGGAGCCGGGGATATTTGTGCATAATAGAAAGTGGCAGGGTAGGTTGAGAAAGTGGTTAATGTAGCATACGATTTCCTGGGCTTCATAAATATGGGAATAGAGTACAAAAGCAAGGAAGTTATGATGAGCTTTCATAAAACATTGGTTTCTCCTCAACTGAAGTAATGTCTCCATTTCTGGGTGCCTTGATGTGAAGCCATTACCAAAGGTGCAAAAAAAATTCACAAAAATGGTTTCAGGGATGAGGAACTTAAATTATGTTCTTTTGTTGGTGAAGTGGGGTGGGGCGGGATGAAGATTGAGATTTGCTAGTGGTGTTCAAAATTATAAGGGTCTGTAAATAAAGAGAAACTGTTCCAGAACCAGAAGACACCGACTTAAGGCAAAAGAAGCATTGGTGACATGAAGAAGAACATTTTTATGCAAGAATCCAGAATTCAATGCACGAGTGTGGTGGAGGCCAACTCAATTAAGGTCTTCAAAACAGAATTGATAATTCCATGGAGAGACAACATTTTCAGATATATAGGGAAAAGGTAGGGGAGTGGGACGAGGCGAGTTGCTCTAGCAGAGAGCCAGTACGGACATGACAGACCAAATGGTCTCCTTTTGTGCTTTAATCATTCTATGTGTTAAAAGTTGGACACTCAATTTTGTACTTCATAACCAGTCAGAAAATTTGGAGGAGGAAGCAGATGGAAGAGGATGGGTGGCATGATGGCTAGTGTTGCTGCCTCAGCACCAGGTACCTGGGTTTGATTCTGACCTTAGATGATTCCAGTCTGTATAGAGTTTGCACATTCGCCCTGTGTCTGCGTGGGTTTCCTCAGGGACCTCTGGTTTACTCCCACAATCCAAAGATGTGCACATTAGGTGGATTGGCTATGCTAAACTGCCCTTTAATGTTTAAAGATGTAGGTTAGGTAGATTAGCTATGGTAAAAGCACGGGGTTATGAAGATAGGGCAGAGGGGAGGGCCTGGGTGGGATGCTCTTTCGGAGAGTCGGTGCAGATTCAATGGGCCAGAAGGTCTCTTTCTGCACTGTAGGGATTCTATGGTTCTAAGGATAAGCAGGTAGGGAAACATTTTTGGGAGGCGATAAGGAAGTTGGCTTGCAGAGTTTTTTAAAATTCACTCAGGGGATGTGGGCATCACAGGCTGGGTCAGTATTTATTGCCCATCCCTAATTGCCCTTGAACTGAGTGGCTCGCTCAGCCATTTCAGAGGGCGCTTAGGCAATGGGTTCAGATTGCAAGTAATTATGCAGATAAAAATAAAATACTGCAGATGCTGGAATCTGAAACAAAAACAGAAAATGCTGGAAACTTTCAGCAGGTCTGACAGCATCTGTGGGGAGAGAATAGAGCCAACATTTTGATCTAGATTACTCTTTGTCAGAGCTGAGAGCCAAGAGAATCAGCAGAGATTTATACTATGGGGGGGGAGGTGGTGTTGGAATGGAACAAAGGGAATGTAAATGAGGATACAGAAGGCTGAGGAGGTGCTAAAAGTGTGCATTAAGTGATCAGAATGCATCAGTGACAGAACAGAAGTACAGTTCGTTAAAGGACTGCCAGAGGAATGTGGCAGTTGCCCTGAAGGGGAGGTGGTGGGAGGGGGTAAGAAGGAGAGCTGGAATGGTGAAGTGGAAAAATGGAAGTGAGAGAGAAGGAAGGATGATAAAATGGATGACTGAGATGAAACAAAATGGAAATGGGGTGAAGGTGGAGGAGAGTTCATGCTCTGAAGCTGTTGAACTCAATGTTGAGTCCAGAAGGCTGTAAAGTGCCCAATCGGGAGATGAGGTACTGTTCCTCTAGTTTGCATTGGGGTTTGCTAGAACATTGCAAAAGGCCAAGGATGGACATGTGGACAGGTGAGCAAGGTGGTGTGTTGAAGTGGCAAGCGACAGGAAGGTCTGGGTCCTGCTTGCGGATAGACCGAAGGTGTTCAGCAAAGGGTCAGCAAGTCTGCATTTGGTCTCTCCAATTAGAGTAGACCACATTGGGAGCAGCGAATGCAAAAGACCAGATTGAAGGAGGTGCATGTGAAGCGCTGCTTCATCTGAAAGGGGTGTTTAGGATCTGGGATGGTGAGCAGGAAGGTGGTAAAGGGGCAGGCGTTGCACCTTCTACAATTGCATGGGAAGGTGCCGTGGGCAGGGGGTGAGGTGTTGGGTGCGATAGAGGTGTCCCGGAAAGAACAGTCCCTGTGGAATGCTGACAAGGGGGTGAAGGGAAGATGTGTTGAGTGGTGACATCATGCTGGAGTTGGCAGAAATGGCAGAGGATGATCCTTTGAATGCAGAGACTGGTGGGGTGAAATGTGAGGAAAAGGGGGATCCTATCCTGGTTCTGGAAGGGAGGGGAGGGGGTGAGAGCAGTGGCCCGGGGATGGGTTGGACGCAGTTGAGAGCCCTGTCAACAGCAATGGGTGGAAAACCACGATTGAGGAAGAAGGATTACATTTTGGTAGCACTATTTTGGAAAGTGGCATCATCAGAACAGATGCGACAGAGGCGAAGGAACTGAGAGAATGGGATGGAGACCTTACAGGATGTGGGTTGTGAAGTGCTGTAGTCAAGGTAGTTGTGGGAGTCGGTGGACTTGTAATGGATACTAATGGACAGTTTATCACCAGAAATGGAGACAGAGAGGTCAAGGAAGGAAAGAGAACAAAGAACAGTACAGCACAGGAAACAGGCCCTTCGGCCCTCCAAGCCTGTGCCGCTCCTTGGTCCAACTAGACCAATCGTTTGTATCCCTCCATTCCCAGGCTGCTCATGTGACTATCCAGGTAAGTCTTAAACGATGTCAGCGTGCCTGCCTCCACCATCCTACTTGGCAGCGCATTCCAGGCCCCCACCACCCTCTGTGTAAAAAACATCCCTCTAATATCCGAGTTATACTTCGCCCCTCTCACCTTGAGCCCGTGACCCCTCGTGAACGTCACTTCTGATCTGGGAAAAAGCTTCCCACCGTTCACCCTATCTATCCCCTTCATAATCTTGTACACCTCTATTAGATCTCCCCTCATTCTCCGTCTTTCCAGGGAGAACAAGCCCAGTTTACCTAATCTCTCCTCAGAGTGTCAGAGATGGACCATATGAAGGTGATAGATGGAAATTGGAAGTAAAATTGATAAATTTTTCCAGGTCCAGGCGAGAGCATTAAGTAGCACCGAAATTATCGTCAATGTACCAATAAAAGAGTTGTGGGAGGGGGCTGCAGGAGGACTGGAACAGGGAATGCTCCACATAACCCATAAAGAGACAGGCGTAACTGGGACCCATGCGAGTGCCCATACCTACACCTTTTATTTGGAGGTAGTGAGATGAGTTAATGGAGAAATTGTTGAGTGAGAGAACCAGTTCAGCCAGACGGAGGCGAGTGGTGGTGGTGGATGAGGATTGTTCAGAAATCTGTTCGAGGAAGAAGCGAGGAGCTTTGAGGCCACCCTGGTGGGGAATGGAGGTATAGAGGGATTGGACATCCATGGTGAAGAAGAGGTGGTAGTTTGGGCCGGGGAACTGGAAGTCGTTGATATGGCATAGGGCATCAGAGGAATCGTGGATGCAAGTGGGAAGGAACTGGACAAGAGAGAGAATGGAATCAAGATAGGAGGAAATGAATTCGGTGGGTGAGGAACAGGCTGACACAATGGGCCTTCCAAGGCAGTCCTATTTGTGGATTTTGGAAAGGAGGTAGAAGCGGGCTGTCCGGGGTTGGGAGAGTGAGGTTGGAGACTGTGGAGGGAAGATTTCCAGAGGAGAGGAGGTCATTGACAGTCCCGGAAACAATGGCTTGATGTTCGGTGATCGGGTCGTGGCCCGGGGGAGGTAGGAGGAAGCATCCGAGAGTTGGCGCTCAGCCACTGCGAGGTAGAGGTCACTACGCCAGACAACAACAGCACCACCCCTTGTCGGCGGGTTTGATAACAAGTTGAAGGTTGGTCCTAAGAGAGTGAAGTGCAACAAGTTCGGAAGGAGACAAGTTAGAGTGTTTGAGAGGAGTGGAGAAATTGAGATGGCTGATGTCTCATCGAGAAATTGAGTTCTCGATGAAAAGATCAAGAGCGTGCAAGAGGCCAGAGGGAGAGATACAGGTCAACAGGGAATGCTGGAGGTGGGCGAAAGGATCTCCTGAACAGAGGGAGGACTCCGGCCCAAAGAAGTGAGCACAGAGATGAAAGCAGCGGAAGAGGAGTTCTGCATCACGTGAGCCCGAAATTAATTTGGGTGAGGATACAAGGATACGAAGCCGAGTCCTTTGCTGAGTACAGCTCAGCCTCAGAGAGGGGCAGGTCACAGGGTATGGTGAATAAGCAGCAAGGGGTGGGGTTAGGACCAATGGGATCTGAAGGATGGGAGGAGGTGAAGGGTCCTGGGTGAGTGTTGGTATCAATGAGTTGTTGGAGCTTGTGTCCCTCAACACCCTTGAAAGGAAGAGAAAAAGTTTCTTGTTAATGTGTTGGATGAGGCAAAGAATGAAGTGAAACTGGGAACCAGGACAGCTTTGAGAGGGACAGCTTCTGGAGGGAGATATCGAGGGTGTGCATATGGAGGCCCATGGCACCGAGTGTGGATCTCAGGTTATGGCGAGAACAACAGTCTGAGGAGCATTGTATGTCCTGGAGATACCTGTAATCCTGAGTGGATTCAAAAGATAAGGGGTGGAACTTCATTTGGAATCCACATGGGGTGAGACAAACACAGTTACTGAGGAAGGAAAAGCGGCTGTGAAAGCAAGTTTGGTGAACACCTTGTTGAACACCAGGAGAGAAATGGAAAGCAGTGATGGTACTTATGCAGACTTGGCCTGTGGAATGGGGCCCATTGATATTGTGGTTTTGACTGAAAGTTGGCTTGCCTATGGAGTTACCATGCACCTTATTAATGCCTCCCCACCCAATACACCACACTGTAATTTGGTGTCTACTGTATACTGAACTTTACATTTTTGCTACTTCTGTGCCATTTTCTCCATTGAGTAATTTACATGTCCTTCACCTCTTAAAAAATCATAGTTGTCTGCCACCATTTCACATTATTCCTCTCCTTTAACACCAAGCTTTCTCTTTTTGCTCAACTCTCATCTCCTCAAAATCTCTTTCCATGTTTGTACTCTCCCAACATATTTATGATCACACAAGAACATGAGAGATGTGAGAAGTACACCATACTGCTCATCAAGTCTACTCTGCCATTCAATGTGATGATGACAGGTCTTGGGCTCCAGTTCCAATCCCCCTCCCCATTTCCCTTCATTGCCTGCGAGACCAAAACTCTGTCCCAATTTTAAATATATCCAGCAATGTAGCATCCACATCCCTCCGGGGTATTGAACTCGAAAGATTAACAACTCTTTGATGCAGAAAATCGTTCTCTCAGTCCTAATTGACTGACTCCTTATTCAGAGATTGTTCCCTGTGATCTAGATTCCCCAGCCAGTAGAAATAACCTGTGTCTTTCCTGCCAAGCTCCTTCAGTACCTTATATTTATATCACCTCTCATTCTTCTAAACTCCTGTCATCTTAGGGACCAGTTGTATGAACCTTCACTGTACTGCCTCCAGTGCAAGTATATTCAATATAGAAACCAAGCTGTTCACAGTCCTCCAGGTGTGATCTCACCAAAGCCTGACACAATTGTAGCAAGACATTTTTATTCCTGTACTCCAATTTTCTTGCAATAAAGGCCAACATGCCCTTTGCCTTCCTAATTGTTTGTTTTATGTGCATGCTAACGGAGTTCCTCTTGCAAGCACATCAAGTCTTTCTAAGCATCAGGATTTGCAAGTTTCACACCTTTTAAAAAAAATTTCTGCTTTTTTTTCTTACAACAAAAGTGAATAACCTCACTCTTTCCCCACATCATTCTAGATATGTCACCTTGTTGCCCACTCACTTAACCTGTCTATATCTCCTTTCTGCCTGTGTGTGTCCTTCTCACAACTTGCATTTCCATCTAACTTTGCATTGTCAGCAAACCAGTACTCAAATAAAAACAGTGCTGGAAAAACTCAGCAGCAGGTCTGGGAGCAGTGACAGAGCTAACCCGAAGAACACCAATCTGTAGTGTTAGGGAAGAGAGTTTGTTTAAGTAATTTATATTTGTACTGTGTTAGTAATAAGGTACAAGTTTATATTTTAAGTTTAACGTTGTGTTTCTGTATTTGTGTGCTAAGGGTTATAGCTTCTGTTTGGTTAAGTTTCAGTTTCACTTTAAACTTTGCCCGCATTGTAGTAAGTTTTATGACATAAAAGCAATTACACGATTCGAAAAAAGCTAAGCTGTTGCTTAGCAACAAGAGATCCACACCGTGACAACAAGTGTCAGTTTTAGACCCAGGTGACCCAGAAGCAAGGTGCATACCACAGGCATTGTCAGTACAGGCAGGACAATACAGAGGAACAGAAAGAAAGTCCCAGGAGCTGAAGAACAACGTCGCAGAAACCAGGGAATAGGACAGAAGAGAATTTCAGGAATTAAAGGAACAAAGAACAGAAATTTGGAAAAAGGGTTCTGTTCATTGAAGTCAAAAGGAGAGAGAGGGGCTCCGAGGTGGAAGGGCTACACCTTGAAGACCTGGAGACATCGGAAAGCAAAAAGCCAGCTATCTGGGGGTAATCAAAAGGTTTGTGACACCTTAATACAGTCGTTGAAGCAGTAGTTCTGTTGGCGTGACTGGATATCTGAGAGATTGCATGGAAGCTTGAATGCATATGGTGAACCAAAGCAGAGCAATAGCTTGGGTCCAAAGATGTGCGGGTTAGGTTGATTGGCCATGCTAAAAATTGCCCTTAGTGTCGTGCGATGCGTAGGTTAGAGGGGTTAGTGGGTAAATATGTAGGGATATGGGGGGAGGGCCTGGGTGGGCCGAATGGCCTCTTTCTGTACTGTAGGGTTTCTATGATTTCTTCTATGAAAGGAGGTTAAAACCCTGGAGTGGATCCTTGGTGAAGGTATCAAGAGAAAGTTGTTTGGGAGAAGATTCCAAGGCATGTTTTTCAAGAGTGAAGATTGGAAACCTTCTTGTGGAAGACAGAACTCCAATGAGACAGTTGGCTCACAGTGACAAGCATCTGGGGAGGAGAATTGATGAGAAATCCACAAAAGTTGCATTGGGTGGCATCTGTCACTTGGTTTCAAGGTATGGGGTGTTTGATCACATTTTGCCTATTGGTTTACATGGACTTTGTACTTGCTGAGAACATTAGAGGGCAACATGGTAGCACAGTGGCTAGCACTGCTGCCTCACAGTGCCAGGGTTCGATTCCCGGCTTGGGTCACTGTCTCTGTGGAGTTTGCACATTCTCCCCGTGTTTGCATGGGTTTCCTCCGGGTGCTCTGGTTTCCTCCCACAATCCAAAGATGTGTGGGTTAGGTTGAATAGCTATGATGAATTGCCCCTTAGTATCAGGGGGACTAGCTAGGCTAAAGGGGGGATCGGGCCTGGGTGGGATTGTGGTCGGTGCAGACCCGATGAGCCGAATGGCCTCCTTCTGCACTGTAGGATTCTATGATTCTGAGTATAAGATCAATTTTGTAACTTTGGTTATCCATACAAATCTGTATACATCTGTAAAGATATAGTTGGGGTGAAGGAACAATGTATTATAATTAATCTTTTCTCATTGAATAAATGTTTTATTCTTTTGTTTAAAGTTCATTGGCAATCCTGTGACTCTGTTCACCATGTCTTTAAACAAAAAGACCGTATTACACGGATAACAGGTGTCTTTCTACACAGAGTAAAAAGTTCAAGTTAGTGTGATACACTTTGCAGTCATCCTGGTAGATGATTCAGTAGATTCGACATTTAAAACAACCCAAACTGTTCAAAAGACAGTAAAGCTTGGGAGCTGTTACTGATCACTCAAAAAAGTAGGAAAGCCAGACCAATAAGAGACTAACGTTTTTTTCACACAAACTCCAAGAGCCTGCAAAGTTTGCTAGATGCAGTTTGGGAAAAATGGGAAATTATCCACTTTAGTAGAATAGAAAAGCAGAATATTATTTAAATAGAGACAAGACATAACACCCAAGGACAGAGGGATTTGAGTATTCTCATACAAGTCCAGCAAGTAATTAGGAAGGCAAATATAACATTGGCCTTTATTGCAAGGTGGAATGGAGAGTAAATGTAGAACAGTCTTGCTGCAACTACACAGGGCATTGGCAAGATAAATACATCTTTCAATTTATTTATTACGGCACAAGTAGGCTTACATTAACACTGCAATAAAGTTACTATGAAAATCCCCTAGTTGCCACACTGTGGCACCTGTTTCAAGGCTTCATTCTATGATCATCTTGCTGGTGCCAGTACAGAGCGAGACTGCGGATAGTTGGGAACCTGTCTCTGGGGCAGGGAATTCATATGGTGTTCGTGGAAGTGGAAATGACTAGGGTTGGGAAGCATTTTCCGATCAGGGCCAGTGTGATCTCCTGGACTCGTTTCGATCGCCTCAGGGGGTCGGAGAGGAATTTCCCAGATTTTTTTCCCCCATATTGGCCCTCGGGTTTTCACTCTGGGTTTTCGCCTCTCCCTGGAGATCACATGGTCTAGAATGGGGGGGTGGGGGTGAGTTAATAGGTTGTGATGAACAAAGCATCGTAGCTGTGAGGGACAGCTCGGTGGATAGGATATTGGTATGAAGATAGGCTGGAAAATTGGGCGGGGATCCTGGATTCAGGATTCAATCCTGGACCGGGGGGGCGGCGCGGGCTTGGAGGGCCGAAGGGCCTGTTCCTGTGCTGTATTGTTCTTTGTTCAGGTCACAGAGAATTTAGTATGGCCAATGCACCTAACCAGCACGTCTTTTGGTCTGCTTATTTAAGGAAGGATAGAATTGAAAGCAATCTGGAGAAGGTTCAGTTGATTCTAGGGATGAAGGGGTTACCTTTGAGGAAAGGTTGACTAAGTTGGGAGCTATAATCATTGGCATTTACAAGAATGAGAGGTGATTGATTGTATTAAAACATATAGAATTCTGAGGGCTCGACAGGATAAATGCTGAGAGGATGTTTCCTCTCTTGGGGGCATTTAGAACTAGGGGTGTATAGTTTGATTTTCTTTTCTGAGGATCATGAATATTTGGAATTCTCTATCTGGAAAGGTGTGGAGGCTGTCATTGAGTATATTTAAGGCCAAGGTGGACAGATTTTTGAACAATAGGGGAGACAAGGGCTATGGGGAGTAAGGGGTTTGGGGGGGGGGGTCGCAGGTAGAGAGAGGGGAGTTGAGGCCAAAAATCATATGTCATGATTTTTTCTATGGAAGAATATGTAGTCCACTCCTGCTATATCTGATATCCTTAGGTCAGTGCTAGAGACCATCTAGCCTTGAGACCCAATTTAATTGTTGCAGCTCCATGATGGTGCACAATTTTAGTCCCTACCAGGAGAAAAACCGAGGAAGGCATTTGACTTATCTTGATTTATTTATCACATGTTTAAGCATCCAATTGTTTCTCAAGGAGTCCATCGGAAAGTCCAATTATTTTATCTATATAGTATTTCCTGCGATTAGTTCTTTGTACTTCAGAAACCAGCAATGAGCTAAATAAAGAAGTGTGGTCTGACCAGAGCACTGTACAACTTCCTCCGACTTATATTTTGGTTAAATGATTCAGTATTTCATTGACTATGTTGATTGTAACTCCATATTGTTCAGTTTATAAAGACTCAGACATCTCTCAAGTTCTTTACTTTGTTGCTGATGGTATGGATAGGCAGGAAAAATGGAACATAATGTGAGAAAATGTGAATTTGTCCACTTTGACATCATACTATTTAAATGGAGACTGCAGAACTCAGTTATGGAGGGATCTGGGTGTCCTGCTGTATGAATTATAAAAAGCTAGTATGCAGATACAGCAAGTGATTAGGTAGCCAAATGGAATGTTGTCATTTATTATAAAGGGAATGGAATGTAAAAGTAAGGATGTTTTGCTATAGTTGTACAAGACACAAGTTTTGTTTTTCTTATTTAAGAAAGGATATAAACTGCTAATGCATTGAGAAAGGTTATTTGATCAGTAGCTGGGATTGGGGGTATCTTGTGAGGAAGACAGGCTGGGGCTGTATCCATTGAAGAATGAGACGTGATTTTATTGAAACACAAGATCCTGACGAGACTTGACAAGGTGAAAGGATGTTTCCCCTCGTGGAAGAGAGGTCTCCCATTTAAGATGGAAGTAAGAATTTTTTCTCTTAGCAGGGTCCTGGGTCTTTGGAACTCTCTTGCCCAGTGAAGGCAATTAATATTGTTAAGGTGGGGTAGATTGACTTGGGAGTAGGGTGGAACGTGGAGTTGAGGCCACAATCAGATCAGCAGTGATCTTAGTGAATGTCAAAGCAGGGTCAAAGGGCTGAATGGATACGCCTGTTGCTAATTTAGCTGTTCATATTTCAACACGAATCATAGTATGTGTGTTAAACCATTTCTTTCTCGAGTGCAATACTTTACATTTTGCCACATTTAATCTGCCAATGTTTTACTTTATTTAATGCATTGTAATTCTTCATTTCCACTCACCTCCTAATTTGGCATCGTTTGCAAATTTGATGAACTGAGTTTCCAAATCCAAGCCATTGATGTAGGTAGCAGTTCCCCATAGCAGCAGGAATTGCAGTTCAATTCTGGCCTTGGGTGACTGTAGAGTTTACATGTCCTCCTCATATCTGTGTGGGTTTCCTGAGTGCTTCAGTTTCCTCCCACAGTCCAAATGTGCAAAGGTTAGGTGGATTAGCAATGGTAAATGCATGGGTGGGGTTACAAGGATAGACCAGGGGTTGCCTGGTTAAGATGCTCTTTTGGAGAATCGTGCAGACCAAGTGGCCTCCTTCTGCACTGTGGGGATTCATGGTTCTTTGATGTAAATTAGAAATAATAATTGTTCCGTTAAAATAATTGTGAAGTAATGCACTTTGGTAGGACAAACAACAACATCTTTATCTTAGAAAAGAAAACTGAATGGGGTAGAAGAGCAAAGATCTAGGGATACGATAAACAAATCGGAGGCTTGTTGGAGATCTTTAAAATTGAAAGGGTTGGACAACGTAGGCGCTGCTTCTACTAATGCAAGAACCTAAAACTAGGATGCACAAATAGAAATGTTAATACATTCAATCAGGAAATAAATCGGAGTCTTTATGGCACAGAAGGAGCCCATTCAGCCTCTGCAGAATTAGAATGTTTAACTCAAAACATAGCTATTTGACTCAACCACTTGCTATGTTTTTCTAAAAAAAACACATCAGTGCATGACAGAAAAGGAATTACAAAGATATGTTGTAAAGCTGAGATGAAGCATATGGAATGGGAGCAGATTCCCAGAGTATAAACAATAGCACAGATTAGTTAAACTGAATTACCTATTTCTGCATATATATTCTGTGATTCCATACAAGACAAAGTGAAAAAGCTCACCAATATGCCACCTGGATATTTAGAAATGCTGGCAGAATGCAAATACTTCAGATCTGAAAATGCTTTACAGAAGTGTTTTTTTGCATACTTCACCATGTGCACTTGTGGTATGCAAATCACAGCTGTATATAATTTGTCCTAAAGCCTACACTCTCCAATCAAGTTTCTGCCCTTGCCGCAACACTGAAACGGCTCTAATTAAAGTCAGCAATTACATTGATTGGTATCAGTCCTCATTCTTCTTGAACTGTTTAGTAGCCTTTAACACACTTGATCATACCACCCTCCTCCATCTATCCTCTCTTGTCCAATTGCATGCACCTGCCTCCCCAAGTTTCAATTTTACTTATCTCAGCCAGAGAATCTGCCACAATGACTATTCTTCCTGCCATCAAATGGTTATCTCTGGAGTCCTCAAAGGAACTATCCTTGGCCCTCTATCTACATACTGACCCTTGATAACAATTATCTGAAAACAGTGTCAGTTCCCACATTTACATTTAAACAGCCCACCTCACCACCACCATTCTCAACCTCTCCACTGCCTTGATTATCAAGCTGCTTGTCCAACATTGAGCTTGGACGAACAGAAACATCTTTCAATTAAACACTGGAGATATGATGTCACACCTTTAGCACCCACTTCAGCCAATTCAATGACAGGCCAAGCAGAATAACATTCAGTAGCTGAGTGTATTGGACGCAAGGATACAGGTCCCAGCACCTACCTGGCTGTAGTACCCAAGACCTCACCTTCTTGGAACTGTTCCATGTACAGATACTGTAAATAGCATCTGTCTCACAATATAGAGAATTGCCCATACATGTCCTGTCCACACAAAGCGACACAAATTCAACCCAGTCTTCTCCCAATCAGCAAACCAACAGGGAATTGTTAACAGTGGATTAAGTAATCTAACCTTCATTTGTTTTGCCACATCTAGAACAGTATATTTAGTTTTGGTCACCTCATACAGAACTAGCATTAAATGCTCGGAGGTACTACATTTCACTTAGTTGTCAACCTCTGGAATAAATTGTCAGAAAATGCAGTGAACAGATATACTTGAAGCATTCAAGGAGCTAACTGCGAAAATTGCTGAGAGACAAATCTCTACATACAGAGGGTGGTTTTACCATCACGTGTTACATCACTCAGGTACTATCTTCTCTTGGAGCAAGTTTAATTCTGCCACAGTATTGACATCAAAACATACAAGAGGTCACTCAGTCCCTCAAGCCTGCTCCACCATTCAATAAGATCATGGTTGATCAGATTATAATCTCAACACCACATTCCTATCTACCTGAAAACCGTTCACCCCCTTGCTTATCAAGAATTATTTGGCTCTGCCTTAAAAATGTTCAAAGAATGCTTCCAGTGCCTTTTGAGAAAGGGTTCCTAAAACTTATGACCCTCAAAAGAAACCTCTTCATCGGTCTTAAAACAGGCAACTCATTTAACCTTCAGATCTAAATTTTCCCACAAGAGAAAACATCCTTTCCATATCTACTGTCAAAACCCTTCAGGATCTTATATTTCAAGGTTATCATCATTATTCTGTTTGGTTGAGGCCCTCAATCTACCATTTTCACAACAGTGATTAGTTAACTCTGTATTCCTGTTGCGACAGATAGGAGTGGAACCACAAGCTACAAGATCAGCACAGGTGAAAAATGTCAGTTGGACTTTAAAGACCAGTCATTGCCTGCCCATTTTGATTTCAACATTCTCATCCATGTTTTCAGATCCATCAACAGCCTTCGGTGATCCCATTTGAGCTCTCTCATCAGATCTTTAACTGAGCCTGTATTCCTTTTACTTGTATGGTCTCAATTTCATCACTGATCTTTCAATTACCAAATCCTTGCTTTCTGGAATTGCAGCCTCCAGACTCTGATTTGTTGCTTTTTTTGCTACTTTAAAAAAGGTCATCAGTTTCCTTTCGTCCCAATTCTTGTTCACTGTCTCTCCCTCAATCAGCACAAGAGGCGCTGTTCTGCACAAGGTATGCACTATTTGTTGCATTTTGGTAGGTGTCTCCATTCCATACCTGAATGGCAGGAACACACACGGAATGTTTTCTCCTGCCTGGAAAATACACTGGTGCCATTGCCACAACTTCTGCTATATAATATACTTCACTCCACATCTGAATTTTCATATAATTATGCACCTGGACTCGAGTCCATTTTTGTAAAAAATTTTAACATATAGCACACAACTGGATTTTTGACCTATTTTTAATGCAAAACAGTACAAGTTATATAAGCAAAATTACACTCATGCCACTCATGTAATATGGCATATGGCAGAGGATTTAAAATTCTTAAAAGAATGGCTGAGACGTATGAGAACAAGCTTGTCCATTTTCAAAACAGACATCCTCTGATCAATCTTCCCAAGTCATTACATCTACTGTTTTATGAGGGAAACAAATTAAAACTTTTAAACACTGTACTCATTATTAAAAATGTAAAGTTAAAGCATCTAAACATCTCAGTAGGAGAGCTTCACTAAAATGTTCTTGCCTTTGTTATTGAGATTTAATACAAAATACCCGAAAATAGTGCTCAATTAGTTGGTGCATTAACACCTTCAAGGAAACGAAATGCCTTCCCATGACTGATTTTCAAACGTTGTAACTCAATTTCCGAGACCATATAATGCATAACCTCACATCAATCGCCAAAATTAAGGAAATAACGACGACAGTCTTTTACAAAGCTGCATTTTAAGTCAGATGGTTTTTTGCAGCCGTCTTTCAGAATTCTTACGGTGCTTTAGGGTTACTTTGTCTGGCAAGAATTGACAATATTTCCGTTCACCGACTAAGAAAAAGTGCCTCTGGACTTTTGTTGATGAAACATCACTATTCAATAGACATAATCCTTCTTACAAAAAACTGTGAAACAGGTAAACTTTAATAAAAAAAATTAGATTGAAACTTTAACAAGTCTTCAAAAATACTGAATTTTAAGTCAACTGTTTGTGCTGGATTTAGATATTCTCTTCACCTGGTGAATTGGTTCTTGAAATTAACAAAGTTCAGTCTTTGCAATGAGACAATTTAAACAGTTTGTTCGATATCATCTTCAACTACTGTACCCCAGGCAAAATCAAAACTTTAAAACATAATCGGAATGTCAGCAGCTCTTCGGTATGATTACTGTACAATGATCCTTAAAGTACAGTTAAGCAGATCTGCTTATATGTGTCATATCAGTTTGTGACAGCAAATCACTCCAGAGTGCCTGTGAACAACGCCCCAACAATTCTGTCAGATGAAATGTCAGACAGCTCAACTATCCCACAGTCACAAAGCGTCCTCCTTTGCTTGGTGTTTCTGCTGTTCTCCGCTCCTTGAGAATTGCAAATCGTTCATTTAAGGTGATGCCAGTCTGGAGGAAGAAATATAATTATATTTTGTGATACACATCAAAGCATTCTGTGCATAACCAATGATCTTCACAAACACAATCTTCCATGTAGCTAGATTAAATTAAAGATTATAGATCGTAAGTTGTGTAATTCTCTCTTTCCTCCAGAGAACGCTTGCTCATGCTGGACTATGCTCCCAGTCACCAGCAGCCTCTGCTACCTCACTGATTCCCATTTTTCATATGCAACCCTAGGAAGTGGAATTTTAGACAACACCAATCCTGTCCTCCCTCAATATCCATCTGCGCATTTAACAACTGGAAAGTGTTTCATACTCCAGCAGTGCTGAGGCCATCCATAGCAGCTCTCAGCAGAAACTGTCCAAAGTACAGGACATAATTACACTTTAGACTTTCAATATTTATATTTGCACCCTTTCACGTCAAAGTGCTTTACCAAATAAAACATTCTTGAAATGCAACAATTTATGTGGGCAAATGATAGAAATGCATTTCTCAGTAAAGACATTATGGGAGCTATCTAAATAGAACAATTAACATAGCATCTCATTATCGATGAGAATATGCAATTGGTTGTGCTAGAGGATCAATGTATAGTGTAAAAGATAGAATACTCCACTTAACGTGTGCTTGTAAAAAAACCTCCACGAGAGGAAGTTGTGCGAGTTTATTTATTAGTGTCACAAGTAGGCTTACATTAACACTGCAATGAAGTTACTGTGAAAATCCCGTAGTCGCCACATTCCGGCGCCTGTTTGGGTACACAGAGGGAGCATTTAGCATGGCCAATGCACCTAACCAGCATGTCTTTTGGACTGTGGGAGGAAACTGGAGCACGTCTTTTGGATTGTGGGAGGAAACTGGAGCACCCGCAGGAAACCTTGGGGGTTTTCCTGTTTAAACCAGGGGGAAAACTGGGGAGAACGTGCAGACTCCACACAGACAGTGACCCAAGCTGGGAATTGAACCCGGCTCCCTGGTGCTGTGAGTGCTAACCACTGTGCCACCGTTTCATTTACTGTGAGAGCTGTTAGAAAGTTAATGTAATTTATGGGAGTGAATGTAGGCACAGTTCACTAAAAATGGAACTGATTAAATATTCAAGATCAATGAAATTAACAACTTCATCTGTTTTTGGGTTCAAACTAAATGAGAATTAGAGGTTTGACTCATTCTAATCAAATCGTGCTAGAATGAGTTAAAATATTACTTGAGCAAATTATCTTTACTGCATTAGGGTGGAGGTGGAGCAGGCTGGACTCCCGCAACACCAAGGAATTCATCCAATTGGTAACACTCTGCATCCAGAACAAGTCACCAACAAATAGAAAGGAATTAAAAATGAACAGACAATAGAAAAAAAAGGTATAGAAAAAACAAATACCTGAACAACAACAAAATTATATGTTTAAGATCTAATTGAATAGAGAACAAAGATTACAAAATGTGATCCAGAATGTGAAAGGATAAATGATTTTAATGATGTCAGATCTGCATTACTGTAGGTTGGTATGGCTCCTGCTCTGCCCAAGACCTCAAGAAACTACAAAAGGTTGTGAATGTAGCCCAATCCATCATGCAAATCAGCTTCCCACTGCCTCAGCAAAGCAGCCAGAATAATTAAGGAACCCATGGACCCCGGACATTCTCTCTTCCACCTTCTTCCGTCGGGAAAACGATACAAAAGTCTGAGGTCATGTACCAACTGACTCAAGAACAGCTTCTTCGCTGCTGCAGTCAGACTTTTGAATGGACCTACCTTGCATTAAGTTGATCTTTCTCTACACCTTAGCTATGACTAACACTACATTCTGCATACTCTCGTTTCATTCTCTATGAACAGTATGCTCTGTCTGTATAGCACGCAAGAAACAATACTTTTCACTGTATACTAATACAGGCGACAATAATAAATCAAATTCAAAGTTCTTCAATTTTGGAAGCTGGAATTCATATGTACATAATTAGGCAAATTATAATGTATGATTTTGTGGAATTCATTTTATACTGATTTGTTTGCAACAGTTTTGATGTGTCCTATACCACTATGAAGGGTAAAAGATTAAGTTTAAGAAGCATGTTCTTTTTATGATGATGATTCAGTTTAAACTTTGATCCTCAACCTCGCTTGAATAGTGACAAAGTACAATTTTTGCCAGTTGCTGTGCTGAATGTAAAATAAGCCAGCAAGTTAAAATTGTTTCAAAGTGAGAATGATTAAGTCAGTAGAAAGGGAGAAGAGTAACAGAGCAGCATTTGGGCTTCTGAACCCAAGGACTATTATTCTAAAATTTTCAAAGAGGCCTAGTTCAAATTAGTCTCCTGAATAAAACTGAAGATCATCAAAGAAGAATCCTGTGCAGATTAGTCTCGCTATGACGTTATTTGCCCAGATTTGAGCTGTATACTCCAAGGGAGTGGCTCATATCTTTGTATCGATTTCATAATAGACATAAATTTACATAATGCATACGAATTTAATGAAGAAAGAAAATTACAGCACAGGAATAGGCCCTTTGGCCATCCAAGCCTGCACCGACCATGCTGCCTGACTTAACTAAAAAAACCCTACCCATCCGGGGACCATATCCCTCCATTCCCATCCTATTCATGTATTTGCCCAGATGCCCCTTAAAAGTCACCATCATATCTGATTCTACTACCACCCCCGGCAGCGAGTTCCAGGCACCCACCACTCTCTGTGTAAAAAACTTGCCGCGTACATCTCCTTTAAACCTTGCCTCTTGCACCTTAAGCCTATGCCCCCTAGTAATTGGCCCATCCACCCTGGGGAAAAAGCTTCTGACTATCCACTCTGTCCATGCCCCTCATAATCTAGTAGAATTCTATCAGGTCGCCCCTCAACCTCTGTCGCTCCAGT
The DNA here is from genome assembly GCF_964213995.1 of Mustelus asterias. NCBI lineage: Eukaryota > Metazoa > Chordata > Chondrichthyes > Carcharhiniformes > Triakidae > Mustelus > Mustelus asterias. Next base: position 30,085,913 of record NC_135803.1, on the reverse strand, counting down.
GAGAACAAACCAAGTTTCTCCAACCTCTCCTTTTTTTCTTCAACCGATCTATATCATACTGTATCCTCTGACGGCCCTCATCACTATCCGCAATCCACCAACCATTGCTCTGTCTGCAAACTTACTAATCAAACCAGTTACATTTTCCTCCGAATCATTTATATATATTACAAACAGCAAAGGTCCCAGCACTGATGCCTGAGGAATGCCATTTGTCACAGCCCTCCATTCAGAAATACACACTTCCACTGTTACCCTCTGTCTTCTTTGACCGAGTCAGTTCTGTATCCATCTTGCCAGCTCATGCGATCCTATTTGACTTCACCAGTCTGCCATGAGGGACCTTGTCAAAGGCCTTACTGAAGTCCATGTAAACAACATCCACTTGCCTACCCTCATCAATCATCTTCATCACTTCCTCGAAAAACTTGATCAAATTAACGAGACATGATCTCCCCTTCACAAAACCATGTTGCCTCTCACTAATACGTCAACTTATTTCCAAGTTGGAGTACTTAAAGAATATATCTTAGGATATTCTACTTTTACCATCCAGAGCTTTCTCTTTCCCGTATTTGCTCTCCTAATTTGGTAAAAGTAGAATATCCTAAGATATATTCTGCAAGTATGGCTCATGGAATCATTATGGCAATTAATATGAAAGATGTAGAAACCACCCCATTTCTACTATAAACTTTTAAAGTGAGAAGGTCTTTGGGCTATGGTACAAGGAACAAGAAAATTGAACTACTGTATTTTTCAAAAACATCCGATTACGTTTGAACTTTTGGGCCCCAAGATATACGAGTAGTCTTCCCCTCATATGGGTCCTTACACTAAATATTAGGAGAGTGCCACCTAGACTGCACCATCCAGTCATCAAACATGCTTCCTGAAACAAGAACAAACATTTCTGGCATGATCAGCAGGGTCCTCAGGAGAGACAGAGCTGGAGCAACTACGAGAGAGTGATTCTAGCTCAATTTCCAAGATCCGTTCACATGCTTGATAGAAATTGTGGTAACACAATCTCCTAAGAGCACCCCCTTGCAATCTTTTGCTATGGAGCAGGAAAAGCAGAAAAAGAAACAAATCCTGGTCAACACAAAGTTAGACAACAGCGGAGGAAACATCAATGCACAGAAACAAAGTGATCTACTGAAAGCCCTGGGCCCAGACTCTGCTGAATATCACTGTTAGGTCAATAACATGGACTCAGGTCACTTGCAACCCACCTCTCCTTAATCTGTAGCCCTCAACAGGTTTGCTGCTTAAGAGATGTATCTCAGTTGTCATTTATGCTTGCCCGATTTTGTTATGTTGACTATCACAACAAAAGGAGAAAAGCATCTTGAAACAAAGACTGTGAGGCAGATTGTTAAAGGGAAAGTAGTGAGAAAATTACATGGAAAAACAAGTTAGAAATGGTAGAAACCATTAAAACTGCTTTTGTTCTTTATTTTGTATTACAAAGAGAGGCTGTACTGACAGGATTGAGAGTCCAGTCACAGTGACTGTTCTACATGTTCACCATTTGGTGAAACATGCTTAGAAATTCATAGAATCATAGAAATCTGATCTTATCTCACTCAAGAGTTTGCTCAGAGCTATTGCAGGAGTACATGACGCAAAACAAGAATATCTAGTTCCTGGTATTCAGGGGAGGTAACTAGTGTTACTGCCTTAAATCACCTTGTACAATACAAGAATGTGGCAGGCAATTCCTACAAATATAGACATTTTGGACCGCCTAAACGAGTGACTAACCCTACCGTCCCTAAATTCATAATTTGGAATTAAGTTGCTCTCCAACAAGAGAAAGCAATTAGCTGAGGTTACCAACAAATGCATACAGCAAGTCAAACAATGTTTCAATGAAACACTAAGGAATGTAGCATTTCTTATCCCATCTTTCATGCATGTCGGACCTTCATTTTCAACCTCATCACATGATATGTCAAATGTGTAGGGAATTGCAACTCTCATGGTGCAACATGTCCTCCATCAAACAAATGGTTAGAATTGTACAGTTATACAAGAGCTGATCCAAACAATGATAAAATCATTTGCAAATATTTACCTGTTTTCCAACACTGTTGATATCAAATTCCAGAGGCACTCCTTTTGGTGGCTCTTTCTTTTCATCGATCTCCTTTTTTACTGCAAACGGCATCACCAAAGGTGGACGTCTGATTCGGAACGGTTGGGAACTATGGAAAAAGACTCATGATTAAATAAAATTTTAAAAAAATCCCTTCCTTTCACATAACTTGCATTTATACAAGTACCTTAAAAGCAGATAAATATCACATGGTGTTTTCAAAGGTGTAATTAAAAAGAATGGATGCTGAGCTATAAGAGACATTAGCAGAGGTGAACAATTTTGTTTGCAAAGAGGTGGGTTCTAAGGAGGCTTGTAAAAAGTGAGTGAAAAAGTCAGAGGGGGTTAGTTAGCAAAATTCATAACTTATAAACTAAGCACCTGGAGGCATAGCCGCCAATGGTGAGATGGAAGGAAGGGAAACTGCACACAGGCCAAAAGGATATAGAGAGGTACCACAGCATTTGAAATGTTGCCCCAGTGTGTGCATGTGCGTTTAGTACCAGGTGTGGAGGGACACAGTCCAAAACATATTACAGCAAATAGGTCCAGCTACAGTATTCCTGTACCCAACTTGAAAGATGATTCAAATTCAAAAAACTCAAAGCATAAAGGTAATAACATATGAAAGAAACACATACTCTGTATTTTTGGCAGATGGATTCTGAATGGACACGGTCAAAATTCCTCCACTGGTAACAGGAACGCGACCTCTGAAAAAGTAAGTACCCAAGTGACTGACAAGCAAATGTTAATCATAAAACAATAATGTTTATTAAATCCCAAAAATATTTTGCACTGTCGCGCAGAAGATCTGCTACTTCTGTCCACAAATGCATCCAGAAATATTATACTCACATTCTAAAATACCGAATCCATAATGAAATTTTAAGAATCATTTTGAAAAGAGAACCATTCATATGTCAAATATTATGAATTATGCCAGGCTCAGATATAATATGACAGCTTCTTGGTAGTTGGGTTAGCTTCAAATTGCAAGCGTCTAGACAAAACTCGATTCGAAGTACCAACTTGTATCATTCCAAGCATCCTTAGTGATTTCCTTTCCACACAATAATAATTGATTCACTTAGCAATTACAGTGAGCTTCGTCAATCTTCACAGTTTAATGACTTACTGGTCAAATGTGGTAGCACTAGAATTGGATATCCACCTAAAAAATAAAATAAAAGATCAGATCCTTGACTTTTAAATATCACATTTTTGACACATAGGATGTGCTTTTGCAACTCTGAAATCAAAAACAAACCAACTGAAACTGATTCTCGTTCAATTCAGGTTATTACATACAGCAGTTTCTGGCTGAGAACAAGCTTGCCCAATCATTTTGCAGGTAAATTTAAACCATTCGGTTTTAAGTACAACAATGTTACACATTTTTAGAACGGTGTGGGGGGGGGGAATAAACCATTTTTGTAATACAGCAGTCTTTGTGCATTAGAATTTTCACATATAAAACTACAAGAAGCCTCCAAACCAGACATCTGCTTGGGTTATTGCAGGGTAGTTCAAAAGGCCAAGTTGGGCCAAGCCCAGATAATCTAGCCCATGAAACCCACACAACATTTGTGCTTATTTGTTGATTGGACTTGGTAGGTTTTGCAAAAAAGCACATCTTAGAACTGTTGTCTCACTGGAGGATAGATCCTAAAAAATGGAACAAATCCTTTGAACTTTATATTAGGTTAAGCAACAACTTAATCCAGAAAAAAAATGCATAAAACAATTGATTGATTATGCCTACATAAATCAAGTAAAATCTTGAGATTTAAGAATGGGACTAAATGGACTAACTCTGTAGGCGGCACGGTGGCACAGTGGTTAGCACTGCTGTCTCACAGTGCCAGGGACCTGGGTTCAATTTCGGTCTCAGATGACTGTGTGGAGTTTACACGTTCTCCGTGTCTGCGTGGGTTTCCTCCGGGTGCTCCAGTTTCCTCCCACACTTCAAAGATGTGCTGGGTTAGGTGGATTGGCCATGCTAAATTGCCCCTTAGCGTCAGGGGGGCTAGCAGGATAAATATGAGTGTTCTGGGGATAGGGCCTGGGTGGGATTGTTGTCGGCGCAGGTTCAAATGGCCTCTTTCTGCACTGTAGGAATTCTATGAACTTGAACACATTACATCCAAATGTAAAAAGTAATTTTAAGCAATTCTTTCTGCAGTTTGTTCAGTGTTTAAACTTACGGTTGTGTCCTTTTCTTAGTAGCTGCTCCATTCACCCCTTGTTCAGTTTGCATATGCACCTGCATTTAATTTATAACATATTTCAGACACAGATTACTGCTTTCACATACAAACAAGGCCAACAATATCAATGTTTAGTTCTATTTCCCTTTCCGATAAAAGCAGTCAATCTTCTGCTAACAGTAATCAAAAAGAGGAACAGAAATCTAGAAACCCACAGCTGGTAAGCAAAATGTCAATATTTGTGGAAAACTTCCTACTTTTAGAATTTGCACCAAGACTTTAGACAGGATCAATAGTGTTTAAATAAGGCTGTGAAATTCAACATAATGAATCTAACGAAAGGTAGATGGGGTGGGGCAGCCCAGTGGCAAGCACTGCTGTCTCACAGCGCCAGGGACAAGGATTCGATTCCCAGCTTGGGTCACTGTCTGTGTGGAGTTGACACATTCTCCCCATGTCTGCGTGGGTTTCCTTCGGGTGCTCCGGTTTCCTCCCACAGTTCAAAGATATGCGGGTTAGGCTGATTGGCCATGGTAAATTGACCCTTAGTGTCAGGGAGTTAGCAGGGTAAATAAGTGGGGTTGCAGGGATGGGGCCTGGGTGGGATTGTGGTTGGTGCAGACTCGATGGGCTGAATGGCCTTCTTCTGCACTGTAGGGATTCTATGATCTAGGTATAAAGATCATGAAAGTTGCCAAATTGTCGTATAAACCAAACTGGCTTGCCAGTATTCTTCAGAATAGAGTATCTATGATTCCCCACCTAGTCTGATCTAAAGTGACTGGTCAATACTGGTGTTTTACTCTTACTGCCCTCTGAAAGTATATAGCAAGTGGTTGCTCAGTTAAGTAACAGAGTCATCAGCACCATTAAGGTGGGCAAAAATAAATACTAAAGGTGAACTGACCATCATCACCGACATTCATATGGAGGGTTATTCAAATTTATAAATTTTACACAGTGGCAGACAGTTCCTAAATAAAAGTTAAGAAAACACGGCCAGATCTCAAATCGAGCAAAAAAATGTTGAAGTTGAGACTCAACAAAAAAAAACTGCCATTAATGAGATGGAAGGGTATCACAATTGGCCCAGCCTTTCCAAACAAGGGGAAGGATAATTAGACATGGCATTCAGTCCTTATTGTTCTTCAAAATTCATTTCCATTTTTAGAGAATAAACTAAAGTACCTCACAGACAAGTAAACCGTTGACATTAAATTCAGGTTCCCACCTCCAAAACAGTTGCATGGACAAAAAACATCAAAGGATACTCAGTGTGTTTGGAATTGTACTCCAGCACAAATCAAAAAGAGTGAAAAGGTTTGGGGGTGGAGATGGGTGGGAAAAACAAAAGACAAACCTAACTTCTGGAAATCTGAACGTCATGTTAAGCAAACAGACATACAAAAGTACTCAGATCAATAAAGAATAGCTTTCAAAATATGGCCTAGCCGATTTCATTTTGGAGCTTGCCAGTTTAAAAAAACTAATTTGCATTAGCATTCAAATTCAAGCTATTACATAGCATAAAATCAGCATAAATGTTTAGCAGATTAGTAAACACATTAGCACTTGCCAATACATTGGTTCTTTTGCTGCTAAGAAAGCTATCTACAGAGGGCAGCGCACAAAGAAGAAATCAATTTTTTGGGGCAATTTCTTTTATGAGGAAAGATGTACACTGTAGGCCATCGACTGCAGCGGTTCAAGAAGACAGCTCACCACCACCTTCTCAGGGGCAACTAGAGGTGGACAATAAATGCTTGTCTAGCCAGCGACATCCACATTAATTAATTAATGCTCTTGAATATATGCCCAATATTGCTATCACAAAGACTCACACCGCTTAAAAGTGAACTTTCACAGTTGTTGCCTCATCTGGAATAATGATGAAAAAATAGGATTTTCTGAATTTGAGACTGAGCTATTTCTTTCAGGTGTACTTTTCCATACCTTTAGGCCTCTTTTGAATAGAAATGTTGCTTGTCGCACTTCTTTATTTTGCTGCATCTTTGCTGGAGTCCTGAAGGAATTGGTTTGCACTGGATTCCTGAAAATCATATGCAAAGAGGATTAAGACTACAGCGACATTTTCTTACAGAATGAAGAATCTAATACAATTTTAGAAGTGTTTGTTTCTGCCTTGTTGAAACATAATTATTTAGGTAGTTTTGGTCAGCTATCAGAATTTTCTTCAGCTGCAGTAACATTTGCGGTCCCAACTTAGTGGAATTACTCTATCCCTAATGGTTCACTATAAAAACTGTTTGGCAAATTAATTCTCCATTTCCTCACACCACCCCAAACGTAGCACTGTCAACACCTCCTTACCTCCTCTTTAGCTGCATTGAATGCATCAGTGTTGGCATGCATCTCCATTGTCCTTCATTCTGCCTCATTACTGCTGTGCTGCTCTGGAGTGGAGCTCTTGATCTCTGTCCAGCCTGCTGAAATCATTTAGAAGAAATCAACACCAAATACAGAAAGCCTAGAGGAGAGGATAGGGAGTGGGGAGGGAGCAGAGAGACGAAATCAGATTTATGATCAACCTCACACCAAAATGTACCAATTGACACAAGATTGAATGTATCTATAAAGCTACATTTTCTTTATATTTTAATTGGTTTAGTTTCAACTTTCTTGTATCTATCAGTTCAATACCTTCATGTTATCCTTTACTGAATTTACTGTTTGCTATTAGAGAACTTGAGCATTGCTGAAAAGAAAAGATTTTTCTGTCAAAGCTTCTCATCTTACACTCATCAGGATATTTGAAATTTAAACCAGGCAACTCGACTGATTGGTCAAGGCACTGCCCTACGGAATGAACCAGCAAATGACTATAACTTGTGTTTAGCTGAAACAGATGCAATCCGTACACACATTTTGCCTGTTTCAACCAAACAAAAGTGATAACCATTTGCTGGTTAAATCCTCGGGCAATGCCTTGACCAGAGTCAAGCTGCCATGTTTAAATTTCAAATACTGCTTGGCAGTTAATTGTCAGTCACCATCAACGGGTACCTTGTCCATATCAATGCCTTTACCTATCAGAGTTCACTTGGCAACAAATCATCACACTCTTCTCATACAGGAGAGATTTGTTGATTTCCCTCACATTGTAGTTTTGTGAATGACCTGATGAGTGCAAGACCAAAAGCTTTGACAAAGTCTTTTTTCAGCAATATTGAATCTGTGTCTTAATTTTAACCATTCTTGATTTTCTTCTTGCATTGATAATTTTCAGCGATCCCCTACACCACGTTTCACTTATTTATTTTATTATACCTCAATTTATTTGAACTACAAATTACTATTTAGAACAGAAAGGTACCGATTATACCACCAGACTAATAATCTAGAAGTTATTGGGTTGCTATAAAAATGCAACTGGTTCACTAATTGGCTGTAAAGCATTTTTAGGTTCTGAACGATTCTATATAAATCCAAGTTCTTTACTTCTAATGTCCTATAGGGATGGAAACCTGGCATCCTTATGCACTGTGACCTATATCTGACTCCAGGCTTCCATCAACGTGGTTGACTTTGATTCTTTGAGGCGGCTCAGCAAGCCACTGACCGAGTGCCATCACATCCTCAGGATAATGAAGGATGAGCAATAAATACCAGCTGTAGAAGCCAACAAATAAAAGCAACACCCATATCCCAATAATTAATTAACAGCTCCTTCAGAAATTAAGTGAGCCAGTACAAGTAATTCTTAGTTCTGACCACTGTCAGTAAAATACAACAATGAAAAAATACTAAATATAGGTCAGTGCCCCTAAATTTAGGACATGGGGAGAAAAAAGGAGTTAGCTTGCATTCCCACTTTTAAATCACTATTCAATGATCTTGGTTGGGACGTGTAGATTGTAGCAGATGGGCAAGAATGGATGAGTTTGGCTGGAATGCCCCTTGTGGTTATATAGTCTGCTGATACCATCTAGTTAAGGTACCAGAAAATACCTGGCATTGTGTAGATGTATCCCAGTAGGGAGCCAACTGTTTCAGTAGACAAGAGGAGAAAACAAGTAACATAATGGACATCTAAGATTAACATTTTGGCACCCCTACAAGTTCTAACACTAAATGGCTCAAAATTTCCAGTCTTCAGAGAGGTCATAACTTACATGTACCCTAGAAGATGTACTCACAAGGATTGCATGGAAGTTTAAACTTACTCTGTGCTTGGAACCACCCAATACTCGGAATTAAATTGGAGGCTTCATGTGGTTCCAAAGTTCTGACTCTTTGAGCACAATAGTTTAGCTAAGAAAGGTGAGAAGAATTAAAACTACTTCTAACTTCTGGGTAACTATAGTACGGTCCGCTGCCACTATCCTGAACCTTGACTATGATGTCATCCACCCTCCCCACAACCGACTACCCATCTGAGCCCTGGCTACTACCCTCCTGATCCTCCCGACTATTGCTCCCTATCTGAACTACTAACCCCCCCTGCCGCCCCCCAACAACTACCCTTCTGACCCCCTCCCCAACCCATCCAATTCACTCTAAACATCCTACTACCTACCCCCAATGCAGGAATACCCACACCTCTACTCCCCTGACTAATTCTACCCAGCCCCCGACCCACCCTACATAACACCCCCTAACCCCCCAGCCTCTGTCCCCATGGTTCAACCCCCGCCCCTCCCCCCCCACAGATCTTCTCCCTGGCTTCTCAAAGTGCCTTTAAACACAAGGACCTATAAACTTACCGGGTTTGCAACAATAATAAAAAGGACACATGGTTTCTCTTTCCCTGGCGCTGCTGCCCTTCACTGGAAGAATTCGGGAATCAGGTACATTACACATTTTTCACTAGGCTGGTGTTGGAAAGTAGGGCTTGGAATTTGCAGCTCCTGACTAAAGTAGTAAAAAAGTAGAGTGGCATTTCAACTATGATTGCCATGCCTCGGAAGTTCTGATCCAATATTTCCTATCAACTGTGCAGGACCATCTTAATTGGCAGTTGCTTCAGTTATGACGTGAGCACAACTGCAGTGAAAGTTATTTTATTCAATTGCTATAATTCCTGATTATGGAGGCTATACAAAAAGAAGAAAACAGTTATTGGACTGTGAGTGAATCTCCTATGGCCTTGTTCACAGGTAGTCTTTTAGTTGTATGTATTTTAACAGGCTGAAAAAGTTTACAGCTTATATCTGGAGCCAAGTAGAATAGGCATTCCTGTTAAACTTGTTAAAGGTAACTACCCCCATCATCTGGATGAAGTAGGAACACCACATTTACTATTCCCATTGATTTCAATGAACTGTTGTCGCAACCATGACCAATCATAAAACCTTCAAAGTTTATTGCACACACAGTCTCAATATATGAATGCATCCTAAATAATAAATATAAAGGAATGAAACACTGTACAATTTACCTTCTGACTTAGAGATGATCTGTTTATTGGACTGATCCACTTCCGTAGCATTAAAGCTTTTCTTGCTGCCAGGCCAGTTATTACACCCTGAAACCGCCTCCTCCACGGTCCAGAACCTCTCCTCTTCCCCACTGGTACCTGTCTGTTCACAGCTGTTCCTGTAATGGTTTATGAAGGCATTGCTTATTTTTACCTTCCATTTTTAATCACTGTGTTCACTTTGATACCACATTTCGAGAATTCTCAGAAAACGTTGGACTTGAGAAACAGTTTAGCACCAGCAAATTGCCTCATTTCCATGGAACGTACTTCTCATACACTCCATCAAATGATCATTTTTGAATCAAATTATAAAGCGGAACCCAACTCTTGTAGTTTGATGCTGCTGATCAAAGTAAAATGGGAACTAATTTAAAATCATACACACTAATTTTGCAGCAATTTATACAAGACTAAAAAGTAGGTCTCATAAATCTGAATGACCAGATAGTTTTATTGTCTCAGTAGAGACCAGTAATTTTATATTTTTTGGAAATTTGAAAACCCAGGTATCAACTAAAAGAATGAAGCCACAGGTTTAAGTTTAAAGCAAAATAATTTTACTACACAAATAGCAAACATGAAAATTAATAACTACATTCTCTCTTAAATAGTCAGTTGCGTTAAAGATAGTAAAAGTGGTTACCTATACTCTAAACCAAACTTAACTCAAATTTCCTTTTACATCCATTTGACATTTATGCCCAAGAAACAGGCATTGCTCGCATAGCCGCCTTGGGGCTGAATTCTCCTGGTTCCAGAAGTTCTTTAACTCTGGAGCCTTGCATCTAGGAAATCACTTCTCAGCTTGATTATCTCAGAAGTCCATCATTGTTAGTAGGTTCCTTCAGTTATGAAGAATTTTAAATCCTTTTAGCCAGCACATAATATTTCAACTGAAACCCGCTTGAATGAGATGTTCCTTGCAGCCAGCTTGTTTCAAGCTAACTTGCTTGAAAACAGAACTACATATACAGAAATCTTCCCGCAATCGCCCTTCCACACTTCACAAAATTTATCTTTTGTTTTATTATTAACCTCCCAGGCAGCTTGGTCACATGATCAACTTATTTTTCATAATAAAGCATCTTCCAGAGCAGTGATGGTCAACCTAAGCTAGTGAGTGGCCCTCCTTCATCTCAGTGGGCCACAAGGTTGAAACCAAACCTGTACACTAACCATGATGACCCTTGAATAAGATTGAATACATTTAGTACACCCCCTACATTTCATAAGTTATAGAAAACACAATTATTCATTCTTTAATAGAACGGTCATCAACTTCAAGTGGCAAAAAGAAACATTTACACTTGATTGGATGCAGAGGGAATGCACATTTCTCAAAGTCAATGTTGTGTATAATCAGCAAGCACCTCACTTCATGTGCCCTTGCTTTACATGCCGATCACCTCAGCCATACTGATGGTAAAACAGCTACAATGATGGAAACCAGCGGAATGTGGCAACTCTGCCCATGGGCAAGTATCAACAAAATGTCTTGTGGACCATACTCAAGAACCCTGAAGGGCCACATGTGGCCCACCACTGTTTTAGACTAACCTAATTCTTAAAAGGGACCATCACCCCAACATAAGGTATAGGTTTCCTCCCAAAAGCACATGGTCGATCACAATAATAAAGGCTCTCATCTATGCTAATCTTGAATCTGAATAAAATGGGAATTTATAAATAATGCAATAGCCAGTTATACAAACATTTTATCATGGCACTCAAAATCCAACATCCCCCTGCTCTGCCATTCAACATGATCATGGCTGATCCTCTACCTTAATGCCATACACCCGTGCTCTCCCCATACCCTTCAACATACCCCTTAGAACCTAGAAATCTATTTCATTCTTCAATACATTCAGTGATTTGGCCTCCACAGCCTCTGTGGTACAGGATTCCACAGGGTCACTACCCTTTGAATGAAGAAATTTCTCCCCATCTTAGTCCTAAATGGCCTACCTTGTATCCTGAGACTGAGACCCTTTTTCCTACACCCTCCGGCCAGATGAAACAACACTCCTTCAACCAGTCTGTCCAACCCGGCAGGTAATCAAGAAGGCAAATGGAATGCTGGCGTTTATCACGAGAGGGATGGAGTATAAAAGCAGGGAGGTCATGCTGCAACTGTACAGGGTACTGGTGAGGCCGCACCTAGAGTACTGTGTACAATTTTGGTCCCCTTATTTAAGGAAGGATATATTAGCTTTGGAGGGTGTACAGAGAAGGTTCACCAGGTTGATTCCGGAGATGAGGGGGTTAACTTATGAGGAGAGATTGAGTAGACTGGGCCTGTACTCATTGGAGTTTAGAAGGTTGAGGGGAGATTTTATAGAGACATATCAGATAATGAAGGGGTTAGACAGGGTAGAAGCAGCGAGGTTATTTCTACTTACAATGGAAACAAGAACTAGGGAGCATAGCCTCAAAATATGGGGGAGTCAATTTAGAACAGAGTTGAGGAGGAACATCTTCTCCCAGAGGGTGGTGAATCTTTGGAATTCTCTGCCCAGTGAAGCAGTAGAGGCTACCTCGTTAAATGTGTTTAAGTCACAGATAGATAGATTTTTAACCATTAAGGGAATTATATGGGGAGCGGGCGGGCAAGTGGAACTGAACCCACTATCAGATCAGCCATGATCTTATTGAATGGCGGAGCAGGCTTGAGGGGCTAGATGGCCTACTCCTGCTCCTATTTCTTATGTTATGTTCTTAATTCATATGTTTCAAATTAGATCCCTTCTCATTCTTCTAAATTCCAGTGAATAAAAGGTAAATCAACCCAATCTCCCATCATACAACAGTCCTACCACCCAGGAATCAGTCAGATAAACCTTCACCACACTCCCTGTATGGCAAGTTTATCCTTTCATAGATAAGGAGACCAAAACTGCATCAATACTCCAGATCTCCCCAAGACCCTGCACAGCTGCACTAATATCATTGTCCCTGTACTAAAATCCTTTTGCAATGAAGACCAACATACCATTTACCTTTCTAACTGCTTGCTGTAACTGCATGTTTGCTTGCTTTCATTGATTGGTGCACTAGGATACCCAGGTTTCTTTCTACGTCAACATTTCCCAATCTATCACCATTTAAATAATACTTTGTCATTCTATTTCTCTGTCCAAAGTGGATAACTTCACATTATCCACGATATACTGCATCTGCCATGTATTTGCCCACTCACTCAATACCTAAATTACCTCGAAACCTCTTGCACCTTCATCACCATTCATATTCCCCATTAAGTTTCATGTCATCAACAAACTTGGAAATATTACACTTGGCTCCCTCATCCAAATCATTGGTGCATATTGTGAATAGCTGGGGCCCAAGCACTGATTGTTGTGATCCTACTGGTCACTGCCTGCCACTTCGAAAAAGACCCATTCAATCGTACCCTGTTTCCGGTCTGCTAACTAATTCTCAACCCATGCCAATATATTACCCCCAATTCCACGTGCTTTAATTTTGCACACTAACCTTTTATGTGTGACTTTATCAAAAGTCTGAAAATCCAAATACACCGTACCCACAAGCTTACTCTTATCTATTCCACTAATTACATCCTCAAAAATCTCCAGTAGATTTGTCAAAACATCATTTCCCTTTCATAAATCCATGCTGACTTGTCAAATCCCACATTGGTATTTTCTAAATGGCCTGTTATCACATCCTTTATAATAGACCCTCACATTTTCCCTACTATTGATGTTAAGAGGCAGGCCTTCATGATCTACCACAATGAGGACAGAGATTGAACCTGCATTGTTGGGATTTTTAATTTATTCTTTCATGGGATGTGGGCATCACTGGCAAGCCAGCATTTGTTACCCTTCCCTTAAACGGAGTGGCTTGCTAGGCTATTTCAGAGGGCAGTTAAAAGTCAAACACATTACTGTTGATGTGGAGTCACATGTGGGCCAGGCCAAGGTAGCAGACTTCCTTCCCTAATGGACATCAATGAACCAGATTTGTTTTTACAACTAGTTTCATGGTCACCACTACTGAATTTAAAATGCAGCTGCCATGGTGGGAACTGAACACATGTCCCCAAGAACAAAAACCTGGAACTCTTGATTACTCTTCTCATGACATTAACACTACGCCACCTTGGCCAATGCACCTAACCAACACGTCTTTCTGACTGTGGGAGGAAACCGAAGCCCCCGGAGGAAACCCACGCAGCCACTCGGAGAACGTGAAGACTCCACACAGACAGTGACCCAAGCTGGAATCAAAACCAGGTCGCTGGCGCTGTGAGGCAGCAGTGCTAACCACTGTGTCATCGTGCAAGCTCTATCCTTGGATTTTGGCGTGCAGAAGAACAGAGTGCTTATAGGAGGATATCAAATAAATCTTCAATTTTGCTTAACCTGTCCATACTCCAACATTCCAGGACTCTCGGAACTTAGTCATAGAAATCATAGAAACCCTACAGTGCAGAAAGAGGCCATTCGGCCCATCGAGTCTGCACCGACCACAATCCCACCCAGGCCCTACCCCCACATATTTACCCACTAATCCCTCTAACCTACACATTTTAGGATTCTAAGGGGCAATTTTTAACCTGGCCAATCAACCTAACCCGCACATCTTTGGACTGTGGGAGGAAACCGGAGCACCCGGAGGAAACCCACGCAGACACGAGGAGAATGTGCAAACTCCACACAGACAGTGACCCGAGCCGGGAATTGAACCCGGGACCCTGGAGCTGTGAAGCAGCAGTGCTAACCACTGTGCTACCGTGCCGCCCATATGAAATGGTTATTTATGATTTAAAAAATGCTCTGGACTTAACAGCGGCTTCACAAGTTCTAGACTTACCAAATCGCTGCGGGATTCCATGCCAACTGCTTGACCTTTTCTGCTGCATCTTGAATTGCAAAGATCCATTTAATGCCTGTTTTCCCTTTAATGGCACAACTTTTTTTACATTCCGCTGCTGTTTATTCAGTTTAATTATATCATCTGTTGTAACACAATATAAATTCAACTGTTAAAAGATGCTTCACAAAGTTGGGTTATATGCAATGGAAAGAAATAATAAATCAAATACTAACCAAGTTACAGCATCTACCTTCAAATCAGCTTAATCATTAAGTTAGTCCATCTCCCTCAGGGTATCAGACAAGACATTGCAAATGGTTCCTGCGCCCTAAACTGGGAAGAGGAGGGTCAGTCCACTGAAGTTCCTGTTATAATGTACCCACTGGTTTTTGCTATACATGTAACAGTGGTTGTCAGGTGTTTGGGAGGGCGGAAGGGAAAGGATTACCTGAAAGAATGAAGATTCTATTGTGGGATGTGGAACTTGCGGATGCCCTAATCTGGCCTTGTGGAACCACTTGTACAATTCAATAAGTTCCTCTTCATGCATGATTTTCAATCTCGCAGGCTTGGCTGTGGTACCCCTCAAAATCAAACATAGCCAGCTAATGTTTATGGTCCAGGTATGCATATGACAAAGAACAACTTGACATGGTACTGCAATGTGTCTGGAGGCAATGGAGTTATATTCCAGCAAGAGTCCAGGAAAGAGAGCAAAATGCATCTCACGGCAGTTTAAAACATGCTGCATATCCCACAATACCTTTGGTTAACAAAAATCGATGAATCTTAGGTTTAAAATTAATAATTGTTCTCACATCAATTATGGGAGAGTTCTTGAGGTATGAAAAAACTTGGTGAATTGCTCATCATATTTAATCATGCAAGAGATTATACTCAAGGCTGATGTGTGTTGCTCTGTACATGTTAGGATTAAAGTCTTGTTAATAGATATAGTGAATTATCCAACAATTACTGTCTAACTTTTTTACCTTGTTTAGAGGGTAAAAGGACTTTATCCCCTTCTTAAAGGGCACTCATTCAAACTTTGCTTTCCATTTGGTTCAACATCCCACTTATTCAACCCAACCCATCTACAAACCAGATAATGGACTACATCCATATCCAGTAGTCAGCTTGATCCTCACAGTAAGGAATGATCATTACTCTGTAACGTTACTCAAAAAACACACAATATGATTTATAACATAGAAAACTGGAGCAGGGAGTAGGCCATTCGGTGCTTTGAGCCTGCTCCACCATTGAGTTTAATCATGGCTGATTTTCTATCTCAACACTACACTCTTGCATACCTCTCAAGACCATTAGTCGGGAAATCAATTTCCTTCTTCAATATATTCAGTGATTTGGCCTCCACAGCGTCTGTGGTACAGAATTCCACAAGTTCATCACCCTTTGAATTAAGAAATTTCTCCTCAACTTAGTCCTAAATGACCACCCTGTATCCTGAGACTGTGACCCCTTGTTCTAGATTCCCCGCAGCCAGAGGAAACAACATCCTAGCATGCTGTCTGTCCAGCTCTGTCAGAATTTTAATTAGATCCCCTCAGTCTTCTAAATTCTAGTGAATACATGACCAGTCGAGCCAATTTCTCGTCATTCGACAAACCTACCATTCCAAGAATCAGTCTGGGAACATTTGCTGCACTCCCTCTATGGCAAGTATATCCTTTCTTAGATAAAGGAGACCAAAACTGCACACAATACTCCAGGTCTCACCCAGGGCCCCGCACAGCTGCAAGAAGACATCTTTGTGCCTATATTCAAATATTCTTCCAATGAAAGCCAACATGCCATTTGCCCTCCTAATTGTTTGCTGACAGCCATTGGTGTACTAAGACATCCAGGTGTCACTGTATATCCACATTTCCCAATCTATCACAATTTGAATAACACTCTGTTTCTCCATCCAAGATGGGCAACTTCACATTTATATGTTGTGGGGTTTGCGAGGTAGGTGGGAATCGCCGAAACTTCAGGCAATCCAGGACTCACGAAAGCCAGTGTCTTAGTTTAAAGACGTAATTTTATTTGACCAACGATTGTAGGGAGAAATTATCGATGAGTCCTAGGCCCCTCCAGGCGTAGAACAGCCAGACATTTCCAATAAGTTCTGACGTATACAGTTCTAGATCGATCAATTATACAAACGTATCATATACATGCAGCTTTCATTAGTTTTGAATCAATCATCTTCAATATACATAAATCAACAATAATAACTGTCATATACTCTAGCTAATTGCAACTTACCTTCTGGTATAATGGTATTTCATTTGTTTTTAAAATCCGGACGCATCTTCCCATTTTGGCTAACTCAATATCTCATATCCCTTAGTAACTAGATGCTTGGCCACCAAGTTCAAAGTTAACATTTCCACAAATTTCCCTCCAGGTCAAGTCAGACTAACACATGATCCCACGTCTGGGCATGCATCCATCTTACCTGGACAGCAAATAAGCCTATTCATAAAGTTGCCCTGAGTGTGCCACCATTAGAAACTCTGCTGATAAAACTTACATCGTCCCAAGATTTCATTATTTCCTTAGAATGTGGTTCTGTCCGAATACCCTTTGTCATCACACCTTGCAACAATCTGCCTTTAGCTAAGTAAACAATACTCTTTATAAAATGCATTGATAAAGTAATTTAGTACATTCCAAAATCATCATCACTTGTTTAAATTTCTTTCTGCATTTCATGTGTGTGCAAACTGCTCCCTTGTTAGCTTTTAAGTCTGATTCATCATCATTTATCTCGATACTGATAATTCTGTCAGTGTCTTAAATGTCGAATGATTTAAAATCTTCACTAACCTATTAGGATTTTATCCCCAAGAATCCACATTTCCCAATCTATCACAATATGAATAATACTGTCATTCTTTTTCTCCATCCAGAGTGGATAACTTCACATTTATCCATCTGCCATGTATTTGCCCAGTCACTCAATGTCTAATTGACCCCGAAATCCCTTATCACCATCCTCCCCACTCAAATTCCCACCAAGTTTCATGTCATCAGCAACTTTGGAAATGTTACATTTGGTTCCCTCATCCAAATCACATGTCTATTGTGACTAGCTGGGGCCCTTATCCCTGCAGGACTCCACAAGTCACTGTCTGCCACTTCAAAAAAGACCCATTTATTCCTACTGTTATTGGAGGGCCAAAGGGCCTGTTTCCTGTGCTGTACTGTTTCCTGTCTACTAACTAATTCCCAATCCGTGCCAGCAGATTAACCCCAATCCTAAGCGCTTTAATTTTGCACACTAACCTCTTATGTGGGACTTCATCAAAGGTTTTCTGAAAATCCAAATACATCACATTCACTGGTTCACCTCCATCTGTTCCACTAATTACGTCCTCAAAAAACTCCAGGTTTGTCAAACATGATATCCTTTCATAAATCCATCTTGACTCTGTCTCATCCTCTTGCTATTTTCTAAGTATCCTATCATTACATCCTTTACTATAGACTCAAGCATTTTCCCAACTACTGATGTTAGGCTAACCAGCCTGTAATTCCGTTTTATTCTTTTATAAAATTGAGGGGTGGACGGCACGGTGGCACAGTGATTAGCACTGCTGCCTCACAGCACCAGGGACCCAGGTTCGATTCCCGGCTTGGGTCACTGTCTGTGTGGAGTTTGCACGTTCTCCCCATGTCTGCGTGGGTTTCCTCCGGGTGCTCTGGTTTCCTCCCACAGTCTGAAAGATTTGCTGGTTAGGTGCATTGACCCGAACAAGCGCCGGAGTGTGACGACTAGGGGAATTACACAGTAATTTCATTATTAATGTAAGCCTTACTTGTGAATAAATAAACGGTATAAGGATGTTGATTATCAGGCCATGGGGATTTCTCGGCTTTCAGTCCCATTAATAACCCCACCACTATTCTTTCAGTAATACCAATTTCCTTAAATTCCTCTTTTGCACTAGACCATTGGTTCATTTACCTTTCTGGTAAGCTAACCAAAGTATTGTTTAATGTTAAGAAGTAGTGATAAAATGCAAATTAAGGAATCAAATAATTGGGAATGTATTCTGGTAGGTGTATGATTAAACGAGAACAAACTATTTTCAAATGGAAACTGGTTAGGAAGACTGGTTGGCTGGGGTGAAAAATTGAGGTCTATGAGAAGTGGATTGGCCTGGCAACACTGTTAACAGATGTTTACCTAAGGCAATCGATAACAATGGGTCATTATTTCAGGAGTTACGGTAAAAGTTTAAAGGAGAAGATGAAGGTAAATTTCACACTTACATTTTTAAAGGGTGAGCTCATGTAAGAAATGTAATTAAGAGAAACTTCGAAAGGTAGCTATTAAGACAAAAATCAAAAAGAAAAGGCAGCTGTCAGTGGCAAAGTTCATCCCATAATTATTCCAAGATCATAGCCACACACAGCTGGAAGCTATGTTCATCCCAAATACCCAAACAAACCTTGCCTTGTGTGACAATACTGTGCCTTTAAGAAATGTATTTATATGTTTCTTGTAAGGGGTATGTTTAAAATTCAGCTATTTACACAGTGCCGATTTGTCTGCACCAGGCAGCTTACATGCTGAGAGTATAGACTAATACTTGATCTTAGCTAATAAGGTGTTTGTTTTAATCAGAGTAAATGCATTTTTATTTATTTTGTTCTTTCCCCTGGGGTTTGAAAGTAGGGGTTTGATTAATTTAATTGACAAGAGATAGTCTTGTGTTAATGGGCACAGCTACACTTAGGGGGAAAAAAGCAGGCAATTTCTGCTTGGTTCTGAAAGAAGCAAGAGGTGCCTTTGTCCATCTCTGTTGGGCTTAAACAGTTGGGGTCTAGCTGGGCTTCATAACATATATTAGAGTTTCTGCTCTGATACCCTAACACTGGAGAAACAAAAACAGAAAATGCTGGAAAATTTCAGGCCTATCAGCATCTGTGAAGAGAGAACAGAGGTAATGTTTTAAGTCTGGGTAACTTCATCAGAGCCAAAAAAACTAGAAATAGGATGAGATTTATACTGTTTTGTGAGGGGGTGGGTAGAGTCATATGGGGGGATAGGTAGAGGCTAGGAAAGATGTTATGGGTGAAAGGACGCAGTCAACGTCAATGGTGGTGATCATGGCTAAGAAGGCGGCTGATAGTGGTACATTAAGAGATCAGAATGCGTCAATGGTAGAACAAAGGTAAGCAGTGCGAAAAAGGACAACCTGGAACAGGTAACAGATGGCTCTAATGGGGCATGGGTTAGGGAAAAATGATGGAAAGCAGGATAAAAAAGGAATGGAAATGAATCAATGGAAGAAATGAAAATAGATTGAGAGAAAGAAAAAATGGGGTGGATGTGGAGAAGAATGTGAAATGTTAGCTTTAGCTTCTCTCTATAGATGCTGTTGGAGTTGCTGAGATGTCTAGCATTTCTGGTTTTGCTTCAGATTGCAGAATCCAAGTGCCTGGAGAAATCTTGTTTGAGAAGCCATTTGTTTCTATTCTAAGCCAGAAGCAACCCCACAGGAAATGCAAGTACCGAATGTGCTAACTATTACTGGGTTTTGGTTACAGTTTTGAAACCAATGGGATATTGTTTCGGGAGATTTAGCACCAAGGTTAGGAAAAGAGGGATTTGGAACTGGGTCAACGTAAAGGTATTGTGTATAGCTATTAAGGTAGGAAAGTATGTTTTTAGTTGCCTTAGTTGTGTGTTTTACTATTTAATAAACATATATTTTTATTTAATATTACTACAAGTTTGGAACATTCTTCACTAGCCTTCATATCTTTCTCATATTATCCCAAATTGCAAAACTAGAATGAAGAAACAGCATTCCAAGCTTCCCTTCTGTGATTTGGAACACCCTAGCTTTCTTTGTTTTCTATTGTAAATTCTCCTATTTTGGACTGTGAGGGACCTACATTTGTCTTCACTAATATTTTTTATATACTTACAGAAGCTGTTACAGACCGCTTTTATGTTACTTGCAAGTATACACTTATATTCCATTTCTCCCGCTTAATCAAACTCTTGATCCTCCTTTGCTGAATTCTAAACTGCTTCCAATCTTGGTGCTCGCTACTTTTTCCAGCAACTATATTAGGTAGGGTTCTGAAGAATGTGGAGGAACAGAGAGATCTTGGGGTTCATATCCATAGATCTCTGAAGGTTGCCACTCAAGTGGATAGAGCCGTGAAGAAGGCCTATAGTGTGTTGGCGTTCATTAACGGGGGTTTGAGTTTAAGAGCCGTGGGGTTATGCTGCAACTGTACAGGACCTTGGTGAGACCACATTTGGAATATTGTGTGCAGTTCTGGTCACCTCACTACAAGAAGGATGTGGAGACATTGGAAAGAGTGCAAAGGAGATTTACCAGGATGCTGCCTGGTTTGGAGGGTAGGTCTTATGAGGAAAGGTTGAGGGAACTTGGGCTTTTCTCTTTGGAGCGGAGGAGGTTGAGAGGAGACTTGATAGAGGTTTATAAGATGATGAGGGGGATAGATAGAGTGAACGTTCAAAGACTATTTCCTCGGGTGAATGGAGTGGTAACTAGGGGGCATAACTATAGGGTTCATGGTGGGAGATATAGGAAGGATGTCCAAGGTAGGTTCTTTACGCAGAGAGTGGTTGGGGTATGGAATGGACTGCCTGCAGGGATAGTGTAGTCAGAAACTATTTAAGAAGCTATTGGATAGGCACATGGAGTACTTCGGGATGATAGGGAGGAAATAGCTTGATCTGGGTTTCAGACAAAGCTCGGCACAACATCGTGAGCCGAAGGGCCTGTTCTGTGCTGTACTGTTCTATGTTCTATATGACTTCTCTTTGGATCTCATCATATTCTTCATTTCTTTTGTAAGCCATGATTTGGCCCCTTTTTAGTTGTGATTCTGCGCCAAAAAGGAATGCAACACATACATTCGTTCCTTAAATATTAGTCAATGTCTATCCACTGTCATACCTCTTAACTAAGTTCCCCAATCTATCTTAGCCAACTCACACCTTCGCAGTTTTCTTTGTTTAGATTTAAGACCATGGTTTTAGATTGCACTTCACTTTCCATCCTAATGAAAAATTCTATCATGCTGTGGTCACTATTCCCTAAAGAACCCCACAACAAGGTTATTAATTAACCCCCTTCTCATTACATAATACCAAATCCAGGATAGCATGTTACCCAGTTAGTTCCTCGACATACTTGTATAAAAAAAATCTCATTCACACTCCAGGAATTCATCGGTGACAGTAGTGTTACTGTGGATTAAAAAAATCACCCATTGTTACTGTAGCACCCTGGCTACATTCATCTCTAATTTCATGTTTAATGCCATCCCTACCTTACCTAAGGGAGGCTTATTGACTTGTCATGAAGGACTACTGAAACCTTTCTGAACTGGTTTAAAAAGCCTAAAATGTGTGACTGAACTCTGAGTCATTACTAATTCAGAGTGGTATTGTATCCAAGTGTTATGTAACACCCATCTTTGGTCCTCTCCACTAAATCAAATGGCCAGTGAAAACAATAGAGCATCTCACAGCCATTGAGAGCTGTTCAAAGAACAATGTTGCTTTCATTTCAAAGCTGATGTAATATTAATATGCTTCAAAACAGTATGAGCTGACTTGGAAGAATTCTCTTAATTTTCAAAAAGCACATACATGGCATTCCAGAGTGAAAAAAGGAGCCTCAGAACAGGTGTTGGGGCACCTCTGGGGACAAAAAGTAGGTTGAACATTTGCGGGACAATTCTTGCTTGCCCTTAAGCACTGAATGTTTTGGTTTGCAGAAGTGTGAACCCTCCAAAAGGAACAATGGAACTTTTGAGATCACAATCGATGGGGGCCCTTTGGATACAGAGAAACAGTGGTAAATGGAATTGGGGTTCAGATCGGTCATGATCTAATCAACAGGCAGATTAGACTCAAGGTGGTGAAAGGCTTGCTCCTTTTTTGTGATAATACTGACACAAAATCCAGTTCTTATATCCCAGATGCAATGGAATGTTAGAGCTAGTTAGGCAGCCTAACCAGTTAATAAAACAATCGCACTTGCACACAATTTAATGCTGCAATATTATTCATAGAATAGAATCCCTACAGTGCAGGAGGCCATGTGGCCCATCGAGCCTGCACCAACAACAATCCCACCCAGACCCTATTCCACTTATTTACCTTGCTAATCCCCCCCCCCGACACTAATGGTCAATTTAGCACAGCCTATAAATCTAACCTGATAAAATCTAACATCTTTGGAGTGTGGGAGGAAAGCGGAGCACCCGGAGGAAACCCATGCAGACACAGGGAGAACATACAAACTTCACACAGAGAATCACCCGAGGCTGGAATCGAATCCGGGTCTCCGGCGCTGTGAGGCAGCTGGAACTGAACCCAGGTCTCTGGCGCTGTGAGGCCACTGTGCCAACATGCCGCCCATTGTTGTACAATGGAGTACTGCTAAATTTAATGCTCATGACTTGTGGGAAAAGAAAACTGACCTGCAATAAACAAGAGCAACAGCCTCAAAATACATTTGATTCAGCTAACTGGTCATTGGGTTACAGGTATTACTACTGTTTACATAACTAACTGGACCAGCCAAGATAATATCAAGTGTCTGATCCAAATACACAAAATATACCCTCATGAGTTAAAGTATTTTGTGCTTACCCAATGTAACAACAAACATTCACAATGCTTAAATGTGCAGTCCTGCCATAAAGCAACTTGTACATCAGAGTGGAGAACAATTTGCAAACGTAGTCAGTGAGAAATCTTAAAGAAGCGGGACACTGAAAAACCTTGCAAGGCAACATTGTTGCAAGGATTCATATTAAGAAAAATTGGGAGCTGCGCAATGTCTTCTATTTAAACTTGCAAAATCACAAAAATTCATATTTGTTTGCAGCATATAATAAAAAGGGAGCTGTTCAAGTCTAAATGAGGCTTTAGTCTGGGAGAGTACCCTTAAGAAATTAAGCAGTAATGAAGCACAGTGTTACGATCCCATTTGATGTTATAACTGGACAGCAAGATCCCAGAATGGAATCCTAGCTCAAAATACTGTAACGTGTACTTTTTAAAAAATCAAACGCGGAGGAACAGAGTCACAGGACTGCTAATTAGTTTTAACAAGAAAAAACATTTATTAAACATGAAAAAATGGATAATACAATACTCCTATACTCCTCCTTTACCCTAACAAATACACAGTTAAAAAGCAAGTTACTGTGGATGCTGGAATCTGAAACCAAAAGAGAAAATGCTGGAAAATCTCAGCAGGTCTGGCAGCATCAGTAAAGAGAAAAGAGCTGACATTTCGAGTCCAGATGACCTTTTGTCAAAGCTCACAAGTGTGAAAATGCACACAGGTTTGAAGATTAACACAGATGACACAGTCTATTTGAAGCAACAATGGTCTCATTAGCACAGAAAGTGTTTGCGATTCTTCCTCAGCATCCCTCAGATGATATGAGTTGCCAAACTCCATTCCCAAAATACACTTTAACGTCTTCCCTTGTCGCAATACATTCACTTGGCAATCCACATTCCAAAAATCCAGGTCACATTTTCTGAAAGACCCATTTGTCCAGCAAGTGTGCTCCACTTTTAGCAGCATGTCTGTGCCACGATTTTGGATTAACCCATTCAGGTTTTCACTGTTACACCAATTCTGCTACCCAGTCAATACTTAATTTATTTATAGACTATGGTCAGACATTTCAAACTTTAGGATTACTTTTAAAAAACCTTTCTCTAATATACCCACCAATTTCTTCTCAGCTTTGTGTTCTCTTTCCAAGTTTCTTCTTTATTCCCTTTATCTCCAGAATTTCTAGAAACTTCTTAATTTCTCTAGCTTAACTAGTTGCTTTTATATCTTTAGCTACACTTGTCTAAACCATTTCTCCATTGTGGGGTTTTTCTTACAGTAAAGCTAAAACAGCTGGTTCCTCTTTAGCTTCCCCTAGCAGAGCTGAGAGAAAGTTGTTCACTGCTTCATTTTCTGTCTCCAACTGCCTCTAGCTTTCAGCTCAAACTAATGAACAAAGCAAGCTTCTGCTCCCCTAATAGCACTCCTCTAGCTGTTAAGCAACGTAGCTCTCTAAACACAATAGTATCTCAGGTGGAACTGAAACTAACCCCCACACATACAAACTCAACATGAAATCCAACCACAACTCCCTCCCAGGTACAGAAACATTAAATTAGAAATAAGGTATAGTTTTAGGTATGTTTACCCATACAAATATAAATCCCTTGAAACTACCTTTGGTTTCCTGAATTAGTAAAATCCTGCTGTAGTCATGCTTCACCTCCATAGCCACAACCTTGTCAAACAAGCAACAATATATTGCACGTGCTATTTGAAGCAATATTTGCAAGCATAGAAAGTAATGGGAGTTTATATATTAGCATGGAGAAATGTAGCAAACAGTAGCAATAAATGAGTCATTTTCAGGTTGGGATAGGTTATTCATTCTCATTTTCAGGTTATTAGTAATGGAGCATTGCAATGAACGGTCAATGCTTGGGCGAGGGTATTTATAACTTATATTAATGGCTTAGATCGAGGATATATCTAATATATCTATGTTTGCTGATAATACATGGCTAGATGGGAAAGGAAGTTTCCCAAGGGGAGACCCGGGGGTTGCAGATGGTGTGACATGAGCCTAAGATCCCGGTTGAGGCTGTCCTCGTGTGCGGAACTTGGCTATCAGTTTCTGCTCAGCGATTTTGTGTTGTCGTGTGTTGTGAACTCTGCCTTGGAGAACGCTTACGCGAAGATCAGAGGCTGAATGCCTTTGATTACCTGTTAAGACTCGCATTCCAACCATTACCTTGTAATTGAGTTAGTGTCCATATATGCCCTGTTTGTGAACCAAATCCTGCACTCACTCCAAAAGCTCGTGCGACCAAATAAACCTGTTGGACTTTAACCTGGTGTTGAGAGACTACTTACTGTGCCAATTATTTGTAATTTGTGTCGTCTAGTTCCTGATGCTTTCTTGAATGGGAGTGGTTTTTCATTATTTATCCTGTCCACATCCCTCAGGATCTTGATAGTGAGAAAATATTCAATGTTGTTCAGATGGATTTGATTGGCCTTGTGCAGGAAACAACGTTAACATGCAGGCACAGGAAATAATTAGAAAAGCAAATGATATGTTGGCCTTTATTGCAAGGAGGCTGGAGTAAAGAAGCCTTGCCTCAAGTGTACAGGACCTCAAAGAAAATACCTGGAGTATTGTAGTTTTGATCTCTAAACTAAAGGACGACTATGCTTGCCTTACGGCGGGGGGAAAAGAGTGCATCAAATGTCCCCTAGATTGATTTTGGGATGAGGAGCTTTAGAAGAATGAGAGGCGATCTCACGAAAACAAAATTCCAAGAGCTTGACAGCATAGATGTTGTGAAGCTGTTTCCCATGGCTGGAGAATCGAGAGCTACAGGGCATTGTATCAAGATAAGAGAATCTTATTTAACAGTGAAATGGAGAAAATATTCTTCATTCAGGTGAACCTTTGGAATTCAATACCTTACAGAGCTGTTGGTACTCAGGCATCAAGTACAATCAAGGCTGAGGTTGCGAGTTTTTGAGCTTTGAGGATGGTCTTAAATGGTTCAATATCTTACTTATCTTCAATATCAGGCTCAAAGGGCCACATTGCCTATTCTCACTTCTATTTATATTTTACTGTTCCATACACTTAAGGTTGCGACAATCACTTCTTGCACTGTGGAACCGACAAAAGTAAGCCAGGGCTGTAAACGTGACTGTCATGGCCATAATTTTCACCAACTTAATAGGCAAAAGCTATTGACCATGTCAATTCTTCCAATTCATTTTCAAAAAATAACATAAGCAGCTTTGAGGTAGGGGGGGGGGGTTGGGTGGGACATTAATAGGATCAGACACTTAGTGTTGTTAGTTATGAATTCCTTACATTTAAACATAAAGGTAGAGTTTTATTGGATCACGTTTAATAGGTTATATTTCAAATCGTTTGTAACACACTCCCGTTCCCATTAATCAATGCGAGGGAAACAGGTCGATTATAGGATTACAGAAAGACTGGAGTTCTGCCTGCCACTACATAAATCCTCAGTAACATTTAAAGTTTCAGCGGATTGAGCCCTCATCTCGCCACGCTCATTATCCACCACACCGTCCACCCTCGGCCACTAATAGCCAGCTCCATGTTGTCCCGGGTCCCCGAGGCTGCCCAGGCCACGGCCTTGATGCTCTCATGTTTCACCCGTGTCGGATGTCAATCCCCTTCTCCTCGAGCCAAATTGCCCCAGGGCGGAGTTACAAGGTCCGCAAGCCATTCCACTTACCGAGAGACATGTCGAGCTTGTCAGGCCAGGTGTCTCCCACTGCCGCCACATTCTGGTTCATGGCGACCGTCCCTCCGGCTTCCCACCCGCCGTTACGTTTACGTCCAGCGGCTACCTCATCACGCAACCTCACGTATAAAAGGTCAGAAGACGTCACCATGGACATGTTTTGTATCGCATTCCCACTCGTCAATGCGAGGGAAGCAGGTCGATTATAGGATTACAGAAAGGAAGACTGGGGTTCTGCTTGGGCTTGCAAAATCTCACTAACTGTCCTGGCTGGAGACAATACACACCTCTTTAACCTGTGCTTAACCCTCTCTCCACTCACATAGTCTGTACCTTTAAGACTTGATCACCTGTAAAGACTCGCATTCCAACCATTATTTTGTAAATTGAGTTTGTGTCTTTATATGCCCTGTTTTTTTTAATACTTTTCCAATTCAATCAAATCAAGTCCAATTCAGAGTCTCAACAAGTTGAGACATTCCCGATCCAAGCTGACAAGACAGGGCAAGCGACCATTTACCCTGTCCTGGGCCTGATCTACATGAGCCAAGCTGATTGGAGCAGGCAGAGAATTCCTCCTCCAAGGCTTGATCTCATTTGCATCTTAGCCAAAAGGCCGAGATACCGCTTTTAAAAATTGCTTCATATGAAACATATGAAGCTTAAGTGCAACCCAATGACCTCCACCAAGTGCAGCATCCGCATAACTACACTTGATCTTAGCCAAAAGGCCGAGAACAGAACTCCCACTTATCTGACGAATGAGCAGCATTCCGAAAGCTTGTGGCTTGCGCTACCAAATAAACCTGTTGGACTTTAACCTGGTGTTGTGAGACTTACTGTGCTTACCCCAGTCCAACGCTCGCATCTCCACATCATGTTTTAAAAGGCAGCTTTGGGAACTCCTGGAGAACACCAGTGTCAGGTCAATGTGTTTTTCCTTAAAGTGAGAAAATGAGGGGAGGAGATGCACGAGTGGTATTATCGATAAGACTATTAGACCAGAAACTCAGCTAACGTTCTGGGGAGCCGGGTTACAATCCCACCATGGCAGATGGTGGAATTTAAATTCAATGAAAAAACATCTGAAATTAAGAATGTACTGATGTCCATGAAACCACTGTCCATTGTTGCAAAAACTTATCTGGTTCGCTAATGTCCTTTAGGGAAGGAAATCTGCCATCCTCACCTGGTCTGGACTACATGTGACTCCAGAACTACAGCAATGTGTTGACTCTCAACTGCCCTCCAAGGGCAAATCGGGATTGGCAATAAATGCTGGCCAGCCAGCAACGCCATGCTCCATGAATGAATAAAAAATACAAGTTTGCAAACACACTTAAATGAATAGAATGGCTCATGTGATGTGGAAAATGGGTACTACCCAAGGCCAAGTTTATGTTAAATTACATCAAAGGTCACACGAGTATGATAATAGCCACTGTGTATAAAGGTATTTACCAAACATCTCTTTTCCTAAAAAGAAAAGAAATTGCATGTCCTACCATTTGCAAGTTACTCAACATACATAGCCCATAAAAAATGATCATGCATGAACAAAAAACTGTTCTTTCTAGTCTGTTCCAATTTCATCTGTCCCCACACACACATTACATTCATATTCTTAAAGAGAGCTCAGGATTTCTAATGGCATACATGTGAGTTGTTGTTGGGTGTTCAACTGGTGTCTGCTAGTTCCTGGGATGTCACTGCCTCCCCAGGGAATGTTGTTACCATGGCGAGTGTTGTGGCTGTGGTAAATGTTGCTGCTGATCCATTGCAATGATTGGCAAAATCAAATCTGCTGTGAAAAAGAGGTTTCTCTGGTCCCACATTGATGTTTACAGTTGCAATGTTAGGGCTGGTCATTCACTTTCATCATGTACGATCAAGGTGACAACTTCTCTACACGGATCCCAAGTTGTGGACTGACTTCTGTTAAGCTTGTTGAATGTTTGTATCCTGACCAGCTCTCCAACTTTCTAGGACAGTAAAGACCTTTGCCTTGACAAGTTGTAACATAATTTCTTCTACGGTTGGCATGGAGTAGTGAGATCTCTTCAAAGTTTTGTTGAGGTCCTTTGGATCTTTGCACAATTCAGTTCTCCATTATGCTTCCAATCCAATCTTGAGTGTGGTCTCTTTCTTGATTACTCCCTTCTTTTCAAGCTCTTCTATCTTCCTTTTCAGGCTGGACATGGAAGGCAGCTGGAACTACCCTAGGAAGATACTGAGTTGGTCTCACACTCTCATCCATTTCAAGATAATATTCACCAGGAAGACATCCAAGGTCTGTGAAAACATATTTTTGATTTGTCAGGGTCTGTTCAGCAATTGATAACTTGGTGTCATATGGAACAGTACAAATCTCTCTAGAACGTGGAAGTTACCAAGATTTTAAACTTGTTTCAGCTGAGATGAGGGAATTTTGCTTAATGTCCGCAATCTGGAACTGAAAGTCTTCTTTCTTCCTGTTGTATTGGCTTCTGAGCTCAGTTTGTCCTCTTGGGGTGAGCATTGTTTCATCAGAGAAGAAATCTGAGTTTTCTGTTCCCCAGTGAGATCCGTGGTGCACAGTTGTCTGCCATTTCCGAACACAGCATTTATAGATTTAATAGACCTTTGGCTCATGGCCAACCTCCTGTAATTTCTCCTCTTACTTCAATAGTACTTCTAACCCTTTTAATCATTTGTTTCAACAAATCTCTTAAGATATAGGTTGAACACACTTGGATGTTGCTGCACTGCCCCGAGTTGCCAAAACTGCACAGTTCAACCCTTGTTGGAAGCCATACATCCCTGCTGTCTCGTGCGGGGCTCAACTGTTATCATAGAATCCCTTCAGTTCAGAGGGAGGCCACTCAGCCCAACAAGTCTGTACCAATTACAATCCCACCCAGGCCCTATTCCCGCAACCCCATGCATTTACCCTGCTAATTTATCCTGGTTTTGTGAAAACCACTGTTAGCGGGTTTGTGAGGTGGCCGGGTATCGCCGAAATGTCAACCAGTACAAAGACTCACGAAAGCCAGTGTCCCAGTTTAAAGATGTATCTTTTATTTGACCAGTAAGTCACAGGGAGAGATTATCGACGAGTCCTAGGCCCCTCCAGACATACAGCAGCCTGACATCTCCAATAAACTCTGACATAAACAGTTTAGGATAGATCAATTATACATTTTTCTTATGAAATTCTCCCACCTTTCATTAGCTTTGAATCAATCATCTTCGATGCACTTAAATTATTAATAACATCTGTCATACTTTAGCCAATTGCATTTTACCCTCTGACATGATGGTATTTCATTGGTCCATGGAATCTGGATGCTTCCTCTCCCTATTGTTAACTCAACTTCCTCTATTGCTTAGCAACCCCAGATGCTGAGGTCAAATATTCCTACCAGTCGAATACACATTCTCATGTCTGAGAAGGCACAGTCTTAACTGGATAGTGAATTAACTCTATTCATAAGCTGCCCTGAGAACCTTACTGCTAGCAATTTTTGTTGATAAGAATTTGCACATTCTGAGGTTTCATTGTTTCCTAAGAATGTGGTTCTGTCTGAAAGTCCCCACACCGCCATGCCTTGTAGCAACTTGCTCTTGGCAATTATAAAAATACAGATAATACATTTAAAATATAAAAATATGCATTTAAATCATAATCATTTGTTTGAATCTCTTACTGCATTCACATATGTGTAAACTATCCTCTTGTTAGCTTATAATTTGATTTATTATTGTCACATGTATTAGTATACAGTGAAAAGTATTGTTTTTTTGCATGCTATATAAAGCATACCGTTCATTGAGAAGGAGAAAGTGCAGAATGTAGTATTACAGTCATAGCTAGGGTGTAGAAAAAATCAAAAAAGTGCGAGATAGGTCCATTCAAAAGACTGATGACAGCAGTGAAGAAGCTGTTCTTGAGTTGCTTGGTACATGACCTCAGATTTTGTATATCGTTTTCCCGACAGAAGAAGGTGGAAGAGAGTATGTCCGGGGTGCGTGGGGTCCTTAATCATGCTGGCTGCTTTTCCGAGGCAACGGGAAGTGTAGACAGAGTCAATGGATGGGAGGCTAGTTTGCGTGATGGATTGGGCTACATTCACGACCTTTTGTAGTTTCTTGCGGTCTTGGGCAGAACAGGAGCCATACCAAGGTGTGATACAACCAGAAAGAATGTTTTCTATGGTGCATCTGTAAAAGTTGGTGAGAGTCATAGCAGACATACCAAATTTCCTTAGTCTTCTGAGAAAGTAGAGGCATTGGTGGGCTTTCTTAACTATAGTGTCGGCATGGGGGGACCAGGACAGGTTGTTGGTGATCTGGATACCTAAAAACTTGAAGCGCTCGACCCTTTCCACTTCATCTCCTTTGATGTAGACAAGGGCATGTTCTCCACTACATTTCCTGAAGTCGATGACAATCTCCTTTGTTTTGGTGACATTGAGGGAGAGATTATTGCCGTCGCACCAGTTCACCAGATTCTCTCTCATTCCTGTACTTTGTCTCGTCATTGTTTGAGATCTGACCCACTACGGTGGTGTCGTCAGCAAACTTGAAAATCGAGTTGGAGGGGAATTTGGCCACACAGTCAGTCACAGGTGTATAAGGACTATAGCAGGAGGCTGAGGAGACATCCTTGTGGGGCACCAGTGTTGAGGATGATCATGGAGGATTTGTTGTCTATCCTTACTGATTGGGGTCTGTGAGTTAGAAAGTTTAGGATCCAATTGCAGAGGGAGGAGCCACGGAGTTTGGAGTTGAGTTTTGTAGGAATAATGGTGTTGAAGGCTGAGCTGTAGTCAATAAATAGGAGTCTGACATAGGTGTCTTTGTTGTCTAGGTGTTCCAGGGTTGAGTGCTGGGCCAGGAAGATGGCATCTGCTGTGGACCTGTTGCGGCGGTAGCGAACAGTAGTGGATCCAGGCAGTCCGGGAGGCCGGAATTGATTCATGCCATGGCTAACCTTTCGAAGCACTTCATGATGGATGTCAGAGCCACCAGACGATAGTCATTAAGGCATGCTGCTTGGTTTTTCTTTGGTACTGGTATGATGGTCATCTTTTTGAAGCAGAAAGGGACCTCAGATTGTTGTAAAAAGAGGTTGAAGATGTCTGCGAATACCCCCGCCAGCTGGTCCGTGCAGGATCTGAGTGCTCGTCCGGGTACCCCATCTGGGCCAGTCGCTTTCGAGAAGGCTACTCTGACATCTGCAATGGTGACCTCAGATACAGGTTCATCTGAGACCTCTGGGATGGAGAGCGTGCTCTTGCTGACCTCTTGTTCAAAATGGGCATAGAATGCATTGAGCTCATCAGGGAGGGGTGTGTTGGAGCCAGCGATTTTACATGCCTTCATCTTGTAGCCTGTTGTGTCTTGCAGACCTTGCCATAGTCAGCGTATAAATCTGATTTAGAGTCATTTAACTCAATGCTGGTAATTCTGTCAGTGTCTTAAATACCAAATGGTTTAAAGTCTTCTCTAACCCACGAGGGTTTCTTGTTTCCCCAACAACCAGCTAAACAAAACCAAGTTCTTACGTTAGCGTAGAATCATAGAATCCCTACAGTACAGAAGGAGGCCGTTCGGCTCATTGCGCCTGCACCAACCACATCCCACCCAGGACCTATTCCCACAACCCCACACATTTTACCCAGCTAATCTCCCTGATGCTAATGGACAATTTCGCATGGCCAATCAACCTAACCCACACATCTTTGGACCATGGGAGGAAACTGGAGCAAACCCACAAAGACACAGGGAGAATATGCAAACTCCACACAGACAATGATCCAAGGCCGGAATTGAACCTGAGACCCTGGTGCTGTGAGGCTGCAGTGCTAACCACTGTGTCAATAGATTCCCAAGAAACTTTCAAGAGTTATCAGACCAATGACTTTCTGAAACGTCTGACCTATTGACTGTTGTTACTTATTAATTGTTCATATTGCTAATTTTAATTGTTAACATTATACTGTTATTGGTGTCAGGAATCTTTGATTTAAAGGGTGAGGAAAAGTGTTGTGCTATTTTTAGTGTTTTCTCACCAGCAGCTTTGCA
This sequence comes from Mustelus asterias, assembly GCF_964213995.1. Lineage (NCBI taxonomy): Eukaryota > Metazoa > Chordata > Chondrichthyes > Carcharhiniformes > Triakidae > Mustelus > Mustelus asterias. The sequence continues at coordinate 30,052,905 of NC_135803.1, read as the reverse complement.
GTGGAACAGGAGCACTTTAAGAGACCAATCATGTGATGTCACAGATGATGTCATCAGCTGTTTGCACAGGCAAATGGACAGTCTATCTTAACAGCTTGTCGTGACAACACCCTTTCAATAAAACTCTTTGTTTGAATCTTTGCTGCCTGCAGCCTATTTTTTAAAACCACCACGGGAGTCAATATATGTCGCAGTGTACAGGCGTCACAGGTAAACAGGACTTGGTTAAGACACAAGCACAGCAAGAAGTCTCACGACACCAGGTTAAAGTCCAACAGGTTTATTTGGTAGCACAAGTCGCAAGCTTTTGGAGCTCTGCCCCTTCATCAGGTGAGTGGGAGTTCTGTTCACAAACAGGGCATATAAAGACATAAACTTAATTTACAAAATAATGGTTGGAATGCGAGTCTTTACAGGTGATCAAGTCTTAAAGGTACAGACAATGTGAGTGGAGATGGGGTTAAGCACAGTTTAAAGAGATGTGTATTGTCTCCAGCCAGGACAGTTAGTGAGATTTTGCAAGCCCAGGCAAGTCGTGGGGGTTACAGATAGTATGACATGAACCCAAGATCTTGGTTGAGGCCGTCCTCATGTGTGTGGAACTTGGCTATCAGTCTCTGCTCAGCGACTCTGCATTGTCACGTGTCGTGACTCGCATTCCAACCATTATTTTGTAAATTGAGTTTGTGTCTTTATCTGCCCTGTTTGTGAACAGAACTCCTGCTCACCTGATGAAGGGGCAGCGCTCCGAAAGCTTGTGGTTTGTGCTACCAAGTAAACCTGTTGGACTTTAACCTGGTGTTGTGAGACTTCTTGCTGTGTTTATCCCAGTCCAATGCCGGCATCTCCACATTAAGCCACAAGCAGCAGGTCTGGCTGACCTCAGGTTTATGCAGGGTAGAATGTGGGAGACCAGCCAGGAATACATTGCCATGGTCAAATCTAGAGAAAACAAAGGCACATATGAGGGTTTCAACAGCAGATGAGATATGATGGGTGAAGTTAAGGGACATTACAGAGGTGGAAATGGAAGGATTTAGTGATGCTGTGCATATGTACTTAGAAGCGCAACTGTTAATTTTAAATCTGAGGCTGATATATTTTTGTTAACTAAAGGCATGAAGCAATATGGGGCACAGGTAACAAAGGTATGGAGTTAACAAAACAGTCATGATCTCATTGAATGGTAGAACAGCTCAAGGGGCTAAACAGCCTACTTGTGTTCATAGATAACAATGGTATTGTCACTATCATAGGAATCAATCCCAAAATGTTACTCTGCTTGCAAAACTTCCTGGTATAACAAACTAATCCGATTCTTTAAACTTTACGTCAGTCTAAATTGGAATAAAAAACATAATTTCTAAATTTGTGAATGAGACCAAACTGAGGGAATAATTTGTGCTGATGTGGACCAGATAACCCATGGAGAACTTACAGAATGAGTATATAATATGGCAAATTTATTTCACTATTTCAGTATGAGTGGATACATTTTGGAAAGAAAAATAAAGGAGGCCACATAATCGTTGGAAATTAAGAGCCTAAATAGTTAAAGGAGTACTGATACATGGATCACTAAAAACATAGCCGCACAGGTTAATAAGTTCATAAAAAAGCAAATCTAGCACTAGGGTTTATTTCCAGAGATAGAATTGAAAAGTAGAGATTTAAGCTAAACTTGGTGAGAACCTTGATTAGGTCACACTTGGAGTATGTGTACAGTTCTAATTATCGCATATAACGAATCTAGCGGCACTGAGAACAATGTGAACAAGATTTACACAGATACTAGACCTACAGGGTTACATCCATCAGGAAAGCAGGAACAGACTGGAGCTTCTTTCTCTAGTCACTGACAATCTCACTTAATGATGTGGAGATGCCGGCGTTGGACTGGGTTGAACACACGCACATTTCCACTCCATCTGACGAAGGAGCAGTGCTCCGAAAGCTTATGGTATTTGCTACCAAATAAACCTGTTGGACTTTAACCTGGTGTTGTGAGACTTCTTATTGATCTCACTTAAAAGCAGTCGAATGCCAGGTTTAATGAAAAAAAATCAGTATATGGTGCAAGACGTCACACTTCTGAGGCTGAGGATGGAGCATCTGATTCGAGTAAGGACAAGGGGGCAGTGCTAAAACTTGAAATAATTCCATTTCGGTGAATGAGTGGAAGCCTGGGTGGGGGAGGGGCAAGGTGGGGAGAGTGTGTGCGCATGCGCATCGGGGAGGGTCGTTAGGTGGGGAGAGTGTGTGCGCGCGCGCGACGGGTTGAATGCAAGGAAGGGGTGGGGAGTGTATGCGCATGCGCATCGGGGTGAATGAAGGGCCGGGGTAAGGGAGAATGTGTGCGCATGCGCGTCGGGGAGGGGTTAGGTGGGGAGAGCGGGTGCCCGTACGCGCGTAATGGGGCGGGGTGGCGTTAGGGGGTGAGGGCCGTGCGCGCACGTTGGGGGGAGGGGGGTAGTATCCGGGGTCGTTGGCAAGGCGGGGCTTAGCCTGACGTCACGTGGTGTGAAGGAAGGCGGAGGCCCCGAGAGAAGCCGAGAGTGGTGGTGGCACTGGCACTGGGGAGACGGGCTTCGGGCGGTGGCGTACAGTTCTGTGTATTCGGAACACGGGTCCTGACAGCAGCTGAGGCGGGAAGTAGAGCCGCTGGGGAGGGGGTCAGAGAACTGCCTTCTCCGGGAATGTCCGGGGAGTGGTCCAGGTGGATGAGGACATGTTGTCGACATGGAGGGAGAATAACTGGCAGCACGACATGGAGAGCGCCGAGGAGGCAGAGTGCAGGTACCAGCCCCAGTCTGCTGTCTTCAAATATGTCTCCGTGCCCTGGCTTTAACTTATCAACGGGCTGTTCCTGATTTGTATTCCGTGTCTCCCTCCCCAAAGCTTGTACAGTACTCAGATGGCGGGCTATAATTTTAATGGATGCAGTAATAGACATTACTCAGTATCCAGATTATAATTTATTTAAATAGCACGGTAATCGTGAGCGGGTGGAGGCAGTTGTAATGACAGGTACCTCCCAGAGCAAATTTGACCCTCTGCTCGGCTGCAGAAAGACTTGGGAGAGATTGGGTTAATGGACAAATCCTCGAGCTCCATGACACAATGTATGCTCTTTTAACCTTAGCTGAAAGGTGAGACTGCATTTCACATATGAGATTTGTGTGTAAGAAATAGAGCTGTCATGTGCAATTTAAAATTTTGGATTAATGAAGAATTTTGACATGTAGTTACAACAATTTATAGCCTAAAGATAGATAAGTATTGAAGTTTCCAATTTGAACCCTTTGGACTGTTCGAGGTAGACTGAGGACAAATGGCTATATTTGGTCTGTTGATGTTATGAATGGGCTTAGTAGGTTCCCCCAGTATCACCTTTTGCATTCCTGATACCACCCATCATATATTTTGCAGGACTACTTTTTTTATGTATTAAGAATGGTGATCTCAAAGGAAATTGAATTATTTCAAGTTTTGCCACGGCCCCGTTGACCTTACTCCAATCATATGCTCCATCCTCAGCCTCAGAAGAGTGACATCTTGCACCATATGCTGATTTTTTTTCATTAAACCTGGCATTCGACTGCTTTTAAGTGAGATTGTCAATGACAGTACATGCTCCTGTTAATTCTGATTTGGTTTGAAAAATGAATAATTCAGCAGTATGAATTAAACAGTTTTAATAAAATGAGGTTTTCTGCACCATTTCTGATAACATAATTCAAATTAAATACATTTTGAAATAGGAACAAATTGCAGTACCAAATTAAGAATAGTTTTATACTGTAAATCCAGGCCCACTAGAAATTGTATAGAACATAGAACATAGAAAGCCACAGCACAAACAGGCCCTTCGGCCCACAAGTTGCGCCGATCACATCCCCACCTCTAGGCCTATCTATAGCCCTCAATCCCATTAAATCCCATGTACTCATCCAGAAGTCTCTTAAAAGACCCCAACGAGTTTGCCTCCACCACCACCGACGTCAGCCGATTCCACTCACCCACCACCCTCTGAGTGAAAAACTTACCCCTGACATCCCCCCTGTACCTACCCCCCAGCACCTTAAACCTGTGTCCTCTCGTAGCAACCATTTCAGCCCTTGGAAATAGCCTCTGAGAGTCCACCCTATCCAGACCCCTCAACATCTTGTAAACCTCTATCAGGTCACCTCTCATCCTTCGTCTCTCCAGGGAGAAGAGACCAAGCTCCCTCAACCTATCCTCATAAGGCATGCCCCCCAATCCAGGCAACATCCTTGTAAATCTCCTCTGCACCCTTTCAATGGCTTCAACATCTTTCCTGTAATGAGGTGACCAGAACTGCGCGCAGTACTCCAAGTGGGGTCTAACCAGGGTCCTATAAAGCTGCAGCATTATCTCCCGACTCCTAAACTCAATCCCTCGATTAATGAAGGCTAGTACGCCATACGCCTTCTTGACCGCATCCTCCACCTGCGAGGCCGATTTAAGAGTCCTATGGACCCGGACCCCAAGGTCCTTCTGATCCTCTACACTGCTAAGAATGGTACCCTTCATTTTATACTGCTGCTCCATCCCATTGGATCTGCCAAAATGGATCACCACACACTTATCCGGGTTGAAGTCCATCTGCCACTTCTCCCATAATACTGCCCATTTTTTCATAAGTTATTTACAACCGACAAAGGGAATTTTTATCCCACTTGTCTGAGTTCAATTTGAACTTTCTTTCTAGAGGAGAAAGTTTAACCCACTCTACCAACCTGTTTCCATTTTTTTCTTTCTTTTCAGAAAATAGTTTCTTAGTTTCAGATCTCTGACTGGAAATGCAGATAATTTATTCCTAAGTCACTTCTAGTTTTGTTTTGCAGCTGAATGGTTTCATGTATCTAGCTATCTGATTGTTTTCCCTTGTTCTTACATTATCAACTGAATGCTGCTGGGAGATCATGGCAAGAATCCCACATCCCAGCACTTTTAATGCTGTACAACATATTTTAGTTGTTTTTCCTGTTATTTGCTGCCAAAACTGATACTGTTGTTCTGCACTACTGAATTTAAGTCCTGCTACATCTGCACAGCTCCTACCAGCTAAGTGCAGGAATCATTGTTGGATCAGGTAGTTACCCAATCCTCTTGCTCAACATCTGTCTCTACCAGATATACTTTTAAAAAATATATATAATCATAGAATGGTTATATAGAAGGAGGCCATTCAGCTCATTAAGTCAGTGCTGGCTCTCCACAAGATTAACTGGACTAGCTCCACACCCCTACTTTTATGTTGTCCTGCCAATATTTTCTCTTCACATCAATAATCTTTTGACAACTATGATTTAATCAACATCCACTACACTCTGAGGCAGTGCATTTGAAATCCTAATGTGGCATTGTATTTTTTAAAAAAAACTTTCCTTGTGCGGTCTTTGGGCAGGGGATGGGGAGCTACTCCAAAAAGTGATAGTGGCTTGCATAGTTTGTTACCAACTTTAAGTTTATTTATTTTTGTCACAAGTAGGCTTACATTAACACTGCAGTGAAGTTACTGTCAAAATCCCCTGGTCGCCACACTCCGGTGCCTGTTTGGGTACACAGAGAATTTAGTATGGCCAATGCGTCTAAACAGCACATCTTTCGCACTGAGGGAGGAAACAGGAGCACCCGGAGGAAACATACGCAGACACAGGGAGAACGTGCAGACTCCGCGCAAACAGTGACCCAAGCCAGGAATCGAACCCAGATCCCTGGTGCTGAGAGGCAGCAGTGCTAACCACTGTGCCATAGTTCCACCTGGAATAATTTTATTCAGATTATATTTTATACTTGCTATTGTTATTTTGCCCTGTTATAATCCAATTTGTGCCAGTATACTGTAAAGACGTTCCTGTAGCTAGATTAAATGTTTGCGCGTTGCTGTCATGTCCATATTGGCTGACTGCTCAACATAAATTATTTTTCACTTGGGCATCTTTGTTTAGAGGGTTGGCATTACTGAGGTATCAGGGTAACTTTCATTTCCTGTACAATCTGCAGCTTTTTCTGTTGCACGTGCTGGTTCCCTTATTGCTTAGGCGATTGGCTGCACTTCCTTATTATAGGGTAGGGTATTAGCAAGAATTCCTTGAGTGATGACTTTTTTTAACGTTGAAGAAATTATATAACCTCCTTTTCTCTTAGTACACTACCAGTGCACCTTTGAGTTTTATCCTCTTCATTATTTATGTAATGTCACTTAGTGACATTGCCTAGAAGCAGGGATCAAGTTTCTATGTTTGCTGATCGCAAGTTGCTTTACTTTTCTATCTTCTCTGGGATTCAAAGTTATTGCTTGACTTTCCAATTGCCTTTCTGACATCATGTCTCAGATTAATCAAATGGAGCCACCCTTTTTGACTCCTGTTGGCTTTTATGTGTTTGTCATCTGCAGTGCACAAGTTTCACTGACTACCTCCTTGGGCTGAGCCCAGATTACAAAATATGACGTTGATAGATCCAAAATCACACTTTTTTTGCTGTATCTATTCCCCCCTCTAATTTGTTTTCACCATTGCCGTTACCTGTTTAATGCTGCTGCAGAATCTGTTGATACATTTATTTCAAGCTTGACTTCTCATATGCTCGCATATCAGGCCTTCCTTCTTCTGCTTGCTATAAATTGCAATTAATTCAAAAAGCTTCCACCTACATTCTCTTTGCTGATCACTTTATACTTTTGTAATCCCTACACTTGCTGTGTTTCCCTATGCTTTTTTGATAATTTTTAAATCATTGCGCTTATTCTTGAAATCTATGACAGGCTCATTCCATCACCATTGAGTAACCTCCTTCAAGCATATGATACCGCTTGCACACTGCAACTTTCCATCACTTTTGTACTACTTGTTTCCTGTTCTTAATTGGTGGCTATTCTTTCAGTCACCAAATTATTGCTTTTTGGAATTTCCTTTCAAAATCACTCCCGTCTTATTCCTTAATTTTTTGTTTTCAAAAATTGCCTTGATTTTCAGCACCAGGTCTTTTGTTTTGTCTCCTAATTTCATTTTTCCCTGCCACCCTGTGTCTTTTCATCTTCTGCTCTATTAAGACTTCTGATATGGGATTTCAATGTGAACAATAGTAGATAAATTCAAGTTGTTGAAAATATAGGTTTATAAAGACCTTGTATTTACATACACGGTCCATCTGCTGGGTTTGATTTGCTCACTGGTCTGCTACATGTAGCAATATAAATGGGCTGTTAGGCAAATATTCTAGATGAATGAAGTTAATTGAAGGAAATGGGCCTCAGTTACTACCTTCTCTGATATAGACCCAACTTCAAGATTAGTTTAATTGACTTTTGTTTTTGAGGGGAGAAATTCTTTTTCACACTGGACACATATTCGAGCTATTTGTGCTGTCAAAACAGTGCACCCTTTACACACCAATGATTGGAGAAGCTGATTAGTGACTAGTAACCAGAGAATGTAATTAATGTTATTTTGCATGAAGGATGCTGTTTGTTGGGATAGGAAGTGACATTGGAAATGGGCAAATAATAGCTGAATTTTGAAGCTAGTGCTCTTAAAATGTGTGACCTCATAAAATAACCTCGCTTAGGTTTGCAGTTGTCTTACTTTTAAAAAAAATCTTCTACAGACAAGAACATTGGAAGTTGCTGGGAGGCCTGAAGACAACTGTGGAGGGGCTGCTGTCGACAAACAACCCCAATGTCTGGTCTAAGTATGGAGGATTGGCGCGACTCTGTAAGGACATGAACAAGATCATGTGTCATGGACTCCTGGAAGATGAGGTCTCAGTTATTGTATTTTCTTATTGCAATCGGGTGGAGAGCTAGCTCCTGTTAAAGCTGAATGCCTATCTATTTGCAGTAGCAAACAGAACATGAGCCAATAAATAATCTCGCCATTGTGATCAACAATTCCAAAGAATCTAAATTATCATGCTCATTTATTCTCACTCCTCACATTCCCCAATGAATGTATCAGATAGTGACCTTCAGAGAGCCAAAGGGGCAAAGTAGTTCAAATATCAAAGGGTTTTTTCTTTTACTGTAGATGTGAGGGAAACTGCAATAGAATAAGTAAGTACTATTTTTGGAAGGATGCTATGATTAATGCTACTTTGCTGAACTCATCAGTATTAAACACAGTTACCATGGTAATGTTGCATTAATAACTCAGAAGTTTAGAATTGAATTGTAACTTGCACTGAACACGAGGGCATTGCTGAATTGAATCTACTTCTCTGTGCCTTTTAAGATGGAGTGTGCTTATGCTATCTGCAAAACCGCACAGAACAATTGTACGAGTGACCGCCCCCCACCATCACCACACAAATTTGAAGATCAGTTTGATTATATTCTTAATTAAGAACTGTGGGATTATATGCTGGGATAAGAATTGTGGAAAAGATTTGCTCAGATCATCAGTTTTTGTTCCGTCATTAGTGCCTTATGGAAAGATTTCAAACAACATTTCCAAGCCGCCTTTGTGTGGAAAGCGCTTAATTGCATGTTGCTACTTGACAAAGTTTCCAAGAACTGGATAGTGTTACCACTGGGTTTATTGTATCATCATTATAAAAGGTTTTTGATTTGTGTAATATTCATGTGTTAAAATGCTGTAGCAGGTTAAGGTACAAATTTAAAGCCTGCACCTTTGGTGGAAAGCCCATAGCTACGGACAAAAACTTGAATTGATTTAAGGCTATTGAAGCTTATTTTGTTTATTTAAAGGTAACTTTCCAGGTATCAGTTGGAGTAGGTTTTAATTAAAGCACCATGTCTTGGATGCACTGTGCTCATACAAAGGAGCAAGATGTTTTTATACCTGTGAGCTTTAAAATCACAATTTTTGCTTTGTAACTCAGTGCTGAACTGAGTTGAGGTGGCCCAATGAATTTGCTATCAAATGGATTTTTGAATATCTGAAAGACACAGTGCCGTAGATTTTTGGATGATCTTCAATACTTAAAATTCACAATCTGTAGAAGTGAGAATTGAAGCTTTCTTCTCTAATTTTTGTGATAACGTGTTGAAAAGAAATAATTAACTTGGTCAAAACCTCTGGTAATTCAATGTACCAATGTCCTGAGCCACTAAATTGTGCATCGTTCTATTTGAAATTCTGATAACTGGCTCCCATGACTATTGTATATTACGTGAGTGCTACTGCAGTACTGTGACTCATACTGCAGATGTGGGGCTTTTTATTCACTGTTTAAAATAACAGCATGTCAGAATAGCTTCTTACCACGCTGTATTCAAGCAAGTTATTTTTTGTTCCACTTGGTGGAAAGCCCACAGCTTTGACATCTGCACAGCTGAATTCAGGGACTTGATGAAGAAGTTGTGATATCACAGTATGTAAGATAGCATTTTTTTTAAAGAAGGTATGGAAACTTTTGGTTCTGTTTTCCTGCTGCTTTGATTGCTGTTCATTGGAACCACTGCAATTGTTGTGACAACAGAAAACAGTATGTGTTTTACTAGGATATTCACTATTTTAACTATATTGCTGTTCTTGGGCGAGAGTTACAGTATGCTAAGGCTGTGATAAGGGAGTACTTCACTTAAAGAATTTGCTATCGGTAAGGTTGTCATTGAGTCTGGATTAAAGAGGAATTAAGTGTGAAGTGTAAACTAGTGCTGGAGAGTTAAGTATGTAAATATTTAATTGTGGTTTAATTTTTAACAGGTATACTCTCAGCAAAAGGATTATTGGCCATTTATAAAAGATGTCCGCTGGGTCAGCCCTCGCCTTGCTCACCATATTGAGCAGGTAAGCCAGAGAGAGGTGTGCACTATTATTACTATAAACTATTTGGGGTTTGCTTGATCATGTGCTTCATCCTTTGTCTACTCCCATGCGATTGTTTTGTAGGTAAATAAGCTTTCACTTTTTCATGTTTCCTGTTTATGGTTTTTAATGCTTCTGGTTTCGAAAGCTGCTGAAATATGTTAGAACTTAGTCCTGAAATGTTCTATTGTAGATTTTCAGGCACCCTGTTCTTCAATATTAATGAATGTAGCTGAATTGTCCTGTTTTCCACTTAGAGGCAGTTTTGTAATAAAGTGTAGCAATGCCTCTCTTTTCAACAGAGGCATTGTTCTGATCCTTCAAGTTATGCCTTGCAATGGATTCAGATGAATTCAAAATTGGTTTGTTTTCCTACTGGTTTTTTAAAAAAGGTCATGATGTGGAGATGCCGGCGTTGGACTGGGGTAAGCACAGTAAGAAGTCTCACAACACCAGGTTAAAGTCCAACAGGTTTATTTGGTAGCAAATACCATAAGCTTTCGGAGCAATGCTCCTTCGTCAGATGGAGTGGTCTCTGTTCTCAAACAGGGCACAGACACAGAAATCAAATTACAGAATACTGATTAGAATGCAAATCTCTACAGCCAGCCAGGTCTTAAATGTACAGACAATGTGGGTGGAGGGAGCATTCAACACAGGTTAAAGAGATGTGTATTGTCTCCAGACAGTACAGCTTGTGAAATTGTGCAAGTCCAGGCAAGCTGTGGGGGTTACTGATAATGTGACATAAATCCAACATCCCGGTTTAGACCGTCCTCATGTGTGCGGAACTTGGCTATCAGTTTCTGCTCAGTGACTCTGCGCTGTCGTGTGTTGTGAAGGCCGCCTTGGCTCGCCTTCTCCAAGGCGGCCTTCACGACACACGACAGCGCAGAGTCACTGAGCAGAAACTGATAGCCAAGTTCCGCACACATGAGGACGGTCTAAACCGGGATGTTGGATTTATGTCACATTATCAGTAACCCCCACAGCTTGCCTGGACTTGCACAATTTCACAAGCTGTACTGTCTGGAGACAATACACATCTCTTTAACCTGTGTTGAATGCTCCCTCCACCCACATTGTCTGTACATTTAAGACCTGGCTGGCTGTAGAGATTTGCATTCTAATCAGTATTCTGTAATTTGATTTCTGTGTCTGTGCCCTGTTTGAGAACAGAGACCACTCCATCTGACGAAGGAGCATTGCTCCGAAAGCTTATGGTATTTGCTACCAAATAAACCTGTTGGACTTTAACCTGGTGTTGTGAGACTTCTTACTGTTTTTAAAAAAGGCCAGCGATTTTCTTGTCTCCGTTCCTGCTGTCTCTTACAATTGCTCAGAACCAACTTGATGTCCAGCAAAATTATAAATAAAACAACTTATAGTTATAAAAAAGTGTGCTTTTTTGCCATTTGGAATTATTCCCCAAAATATAAAGTTTTGCTCTTAAAAAAAATGTTTAAGATGTTCTTTGCACCTGTTATATTAGTCCAGTGTTTGGACTGAAACTACAATGTGTGACAGGCCATGCGTTTCCTCCCCCACAAAATTCCTCTCAGTGATATTTTACAATTAGAAAAATGTTATGGAGCGTCATAATTGGTATTTTTCTGATGGTTGGAAAATCGTGCCAGGGAACTGCTCTCTCATTCACTGTTGGTATGGCAACATAAAGTTTCCAGAGACATTGCTGAGGATATCAGAATATCCAGATTTGCAACTTTATAAATCTATTTCCATTTGCAACTTGCATTTGGGAACCAGAGTACCCAAACGATTCACAAGCTGGTTTTGAGCACGAGTGCATCTTTGGCAATCACCCCTAACAAATATGATTATCCACCTAAGAAACCCCGTGTCACTGGTTGTGGGTCTATACATCGCTGATGAACTAGATCCGAGAGCCGCATCTCCAACCGCACATTAGACAGGTGCTTCCAGGAGGTGGAATTGGTCCTTGGACTCGATTGCTGGCATTCCTTTCTCGGGCTCCTTTTCCAGATCTCCTCTTGCTGTTGGGTGTTCTCGACGAATTGTGTCCCTACAATTAGAAAGTTCCTCCAAGATGTCCCAGGCATTGATGTCTATGTTGTATTTCTTGAGATAAGCCTTCAGGGTATCTTTGAAGTGCTTCCTTTGTCGTTGTCTTGTTTGGGTGCCTTCCTTAAGTTGAGCAAAAAAGATTTGCTTTAGCAATCAGGACTCTGGCATCCTAAGAATGTGGTCTGTCCAGCGAAATTGGAGGGATTTTGGATGATCATGGCTGCTGATGTGAATGCCCTTGTCTTCCCAGCTGATGTGGAGAATCCATCTCAGACAGTGTTGCTGGTACCTCACCAGGGCCTTGAGGTGACATTTGTACGTAGTCCAGGTTTTTGAACCATACAGAAGAGTTGGGAGGACAACTGTCTTGTACACAAGGATTTTAGTATCAGCAGTCAGATTCATAGAATTTCTACAATGCAGAAAGAGGCTATTCAGCCCACTGATCCTGTACTAACAACAATCCCGCATAGGCTCCATCCATGCATTCATCCCACTAATCCCCCGACACTAAGGGGCAATTTAGCATGGCCAATCAACCTAACCCGCACATTTTTAGACTGTGGGAGGAAACCGGAGCACCTGGAGGAAATGGACATTGAACTTTTCAATGTCCACATGACTGGGAAGTCTGTTCCTGACAAGGTAAAGAATGGGGGTGATAATGCATTCCTGCTCAATGCTTTGTCATATTTCCATCAGTGAGGAATGTCGCTCACTTCTTGTCGTGGAGGAATCGGAGGATGTTGATGAATTTCAGCTGGCCTTTGTCAGGGTTTTCCGTAGTGCTTCCTGATTGTCTCCCAAGGCTTTCAACTCAGTCAGAGTCCCAAGTCATTCAAAAGCTAGTTTAAGTCCATGCTGTGTGACTCAAAGCAATATTATTGTTTTGGTGATAAATGTAATCTCTAACAGAAGTTTTAATAAAAATGTTAATAAAGTTTTAGCTAAAAGCTAAATTGAACATGATAAAATGATTTCTAGAACTAAAATAGAATGATCAGCAGTCCAGATGAAAACAAAGGAAGAAAGTCTGCCTACTGAGGTAATATGGGCTGAAGTTAGAAATAGGAAAGGAGCAGTCACGTTGTTAGGAGTTTTCTATAGGCCCCCAAATAGTAAGAGATGTGGAGGAAGAAATTGCAAAGCAGATTATGGATAGGTGTGGAGGTCACAGGGTAGTTGTCATGGGTGACTTTAACTTTCCAAATATTGATTGGAACCTTTATAGGTCGAATAGTTTGGATGGGGCAGTTTTTGTACAGTGTGTGCAGGAGGGTTTCCTGACACAATATGTGGATAGGCTGACAAGAGGTGAGGTTGGACTTGGTACTGGGTAATGAACCGGGCCAAGTGTTAGATTTGTTTGTGGGAGAGCACTTTGGAGATGCTGACCACAATTCGGTGTCTTTCATTATTGCAATGGAGAGGGATAGGGCCATACAGCAGGGCAAGGTTTATAATTGGGGGAGGGGTAATTATGATGCGATTAGGCAAGAATTAGGGAGCATAAGATGGGAACAGAAACTGTCAGGGGAAGGCACAAATGAAAAGTGGAGCTTGTTCAAGGAACAAATACTGCGTGTCCTTGATAGGTATGTCCCTGTCAGGCAGGGAGGAAATGGCCGAGTGAGGGAACCATGGTTCACAAAAGAGGTTGAATGTCTTGTCAAAAGGAAAAGGGAAGCGTATGTAAGGATGAGAAAACAAGGTTCAGTTGGGTCGCTTGAGGGTTACAAGGTAGCAAGGAACGAGCTTAAAAAAAGGCTTAGGAGAGCTAGGAGGGGGCATGAGAAGTCCTTGGCGGGTCGGATCAAGGAAAACCCCAAGGCTTTTTAGTCTTGTGTGAGAAATAAAAGAATGACCAGGGTGAGGTTGGGACCGGTCAAGGATAGTAGTGGGAACTTGTGCATGGAGTCAGAAGAGATAGGAGAGGCGATCAATGAATACTTTTCTTCAGTGTTCACCAAAGAGAGGGGCCATGTCAGCTGGAGGAGGTGCATGTACTGAGGGAAGATGTATTAGCAATTTTGAAAAATCTGAGGGTTGATAAGTCCCCTGGGCCAGATGGGATATATCCTAGGCTTCTTTGGGAGGCAAGGGATGTGATTGCAGAGCCTTTGGCTTTGATCTTTGGGTCCTCACTGTCCACGGGGATAGTGCCAGAGGACTGGAGAGTGGCGAATGTTGTTCCTCTGTTCAAGAAAGGAAATAGGAATGACCCTGGTAATTATAGGCCGGTTAGTCTTACTTCGATGGTCGGTAAGTTGATCGAAAAGGTCCTGAGGGATAGGATTTATGACCATTTGGAAAGATGCAGCTTAATCCGGGATAGTCAACACGGATTCGTGAAGGGCAAGTCTTGCCTAACAAATTTGATTGAATTCTTTGAGGAGGTAACTAAGTGTGTAGATGAAGGTAGAGTAGTTGATGTCATATACATGGATTTTAGTAAGACATTTGATAAGGTTCCCCATGGTCGGCTCATGAAGAAAGTAAGGAGGTGTGGGATAGAGGGAGATTTGGCCGATTGGATAAGTAACTGGCTATCTCATAGAAGACAGAAGGTGGTGGTGGATGGAAAATTTTCAGACTGGAGACCAGTTACCAGCAGTGTACCACAGGGATCAGTGCTGGGTCCTCTGCTATTTGTGATTTTTATCAATGACTTGGAGGAGAGGGCTGAAGGGTGGATCAGTAAATTTGCTGATGATACCAAGATTGGTGGAGTAGTGGATGAGGTGGAGGGCTATTGTAGGCTGCAAAGAGACATTGATAGGATGCAGAGCTGGGCTGAAAAATGGCAGATGGAGTTTAACCCTGATAAGTGCGAGGTGATTCATTTTGATCGGACAAATTTGAATGCGGATTGCAGGGTTCTGAGGAATGTGGAGGAACAGAGAGATCTTGGGGTTCATAGCCACAGATCTCTAAAGGTTGCCACTCAAGTGGATAGAGCCGTGAAGAAGGCCTATAGTGTGTTAGCGTTTATTAACAGGGGGTTTGAGTTTAAGAGCCGTGGAGTTATGCTGCAACTGTACAGGACCTTGGTGAAACCACATTTGGAATATTGTGTGCAGTTCTGGTCACTTCACTATAAGAAGGATGTGGAAGCATTGGAGAGAGTGCAAAGGAGATTTACCAGGATGCTGCTTGGTTTGGAGGGTAGGTCTTATGAGGAAAGGTTGAGAGAGCCAGGGCTTTTCTCTTTAGAGCGGAGGAGTATGAGAGGTGACTTAATAGAGGTTTATAAGATGATGAGGGGGATAGATAGAGTGGACGTTCAGAGACTATTTTCTTGGGTGGATGTAGCTGTTACTAGGGGGCATAACTATAAGGTTCATGGTGGGAGATATAGGAGGGATGTCCGAGGTAGGTTCTTTACTCCGAGAATGGTTGGGGCGTGGAATGGACTGCCTGCTGTGATAGTGGAGTCGGGCACTTTAGGAATTTTCAAGCGATTATTGGATAGGCACATGGAGCACACCAGAATGATAGGGAGTGGGATAGCTTGATCTTGGTTTCGGACAAAGCTCGGCCCAACATCGAGCTGTACTGTTCTATGTTAAAGTCCAAATTTTCATTCAAGCATTATTTCATAACGTTTCTTTAGTCTTGACTTGTCTGAGAAGTGAAATTACTGCAGGTTTAATTTTGATTGTGCTATTTTAGAATACTGATTAACAGTGCTATTTTAACCCAATAATTACCCCATTTAAACTAAGAGTTTATAGGGGAAATTTAAGCTCGTGTTAACCCATGTAAAATAACGGAAATTAAGCACACTAGATTTGCATTTGACATGAAAGGCAATCATCTTGAGCTGTCCCTTGGGATCAAGCATGATTTACTTCCACACCGGTTCAATGGGTTTTGAGATGGTTGATAATTTCAGTGCATGGTCTGTACACTCTGCCGCATGCAGGGCAAGTGGTGCTTGAAAGTTTGGGTAGCTGGGTTGTTTGCAGGTTTGTGTGCTCCCTCTGACGCCTTGACTTTGCATCCACATGATGAAATTTAGCCGGCCTTTGACAGGATCTTCCATAGTGCTTCCTGATTGACTGAGTTGAAAGCCTTGGGAAGCCAGAGTGCCCAAGTAATTCACAAGCTGGTTCCTTATGAAGTCCCTTGATGAGCTCAGTATCTTCCCAGGTTGTCTCGATCACAAGCCAGGTAATCCCATGAGTTGGCAGAGATGTTTGACCTTTTCAGGGATTCTTTGAGGACGTCCTTAAAACTTTACCACTGTCCTGGGAATCTCCTGCCACAACTGAATTCCGAGTAGAGCACAGTTGCTTCGGGAGTCTCGTGTCAGGTATACGACCTATATGTCCGCACAGCAGAGCTGGATTTGAATGATTAATGCCTCAGTGCTAGGCAAGTTGGCTTGGGAGATGATATTGCTGTTGGACTGCCTTCCTTGCACCAAGTTTGGAGGATCATGTCAAGGCACTGGTGGTAATTCTCCAGAGCTTTGAGGAGCCTACTGTGGGTTATCTGTGTCTTTAGAGTGTGAGGATCTCTGCTGCCCTTAGTCTTGGGTTTGAGACTCTGGTTCTTAAATACTTTTTTTCATCAGCTGAAGATTGAGCTATAACTTTGGCGATGATGATGAATTTTATCACCTGTCTGCTTTCATCGCAAGGAGGCTCCCAAGATCTCACTGTTGATCTTAATTGATGTTGGGAGGTGCTGTGCTGTGGGAGCTATTGGAAGAAGACCATTTTTCTTTTGCTTCTGAGTTGTCATCACTAGAGCAATAATTTGCATTTAACAGGAGTGCTTATGTAGAGGCACAGCATATAGGAGTTCTTTTGTATAACAGTGCATGTTCATGGGGTGCGTACTTCCAAAGTCTATCGCCTTTTAAGAATTGAGACAAATTAGAAAGCACTAAGCGGGGCAACAGCGATCAAGGGAAATCTGGGGAAGGTGGTTAAAAGTAGCCTATTGGCTTTCATTTCCTTGGTTCAGTGACTTCTGAAGGAACTATATATATTGTAGTTATATATATTATATTATTATATATTTAAAAAAATATTTACGGCTTTAATTTCCCTCAAGTTGAAATGTTGAGCTGCGGCAATTCTGCAGCAGAATTGACTTCAGATGCATTAAGACATGTAAACGGTGACTAACCCAAACCTTTCCAGTATGAGAGGAAGTAGAGCCAAAATCAGGGAAATGGTAGGAGATTAAAATGTAGAAATGGTAAAATAGACAGATTGGAGAAATAGTAAAGCCAAGAGGGTTGCTGGATGAGTACATGGGATTTAATGGGATTGAGGGCTATAGATAGGCCTAGAGGTGGGGATGTGATCGGCGCAACCTGTGGGCCGAAGGGCCTGTTTGTGCTGTGGCTTTCTATGTTCTATGTTCTATGATAAGTGATGAACCAGAGAGGAGAAAAAGTGTTTTATTAATATAGCAAGAAGAGATTGGTATGTGCTTTATTTTGTGACATCGCTAACTTAAGATGGGTAAGAATTGGAGAGCAAGAAATATAAATCAAAAAGTATTCGATAGATGATGTTGAACTTGGACTTTCCAAGCTCTGCAAATCAATGCTGTTTGTTTCTTTTTTCCTAACTAAAGTAAAAAGGTTTAGTTTGCGGGGATGCACTGCAACATGTGACTTTGTAACTTATAACTTTTTTTTTGTTTCTCCCCTAGTTTATGGACAGTGATACACATTCTGTCCCAAAGAGTAATCCACAGAAAGCACAGCACTGGCTCCACCACAGCCTTCAGTTCCACTGCCTGTCATCACAGCTAAGGCCATTGCTCAGCAACTGTGAATACACTAGGAAATTCTACAAAGGTACAATCTAATGTGCTTTAGACCATATTGTGTAGGATTCAAACTTAATGCATCTTTTCCATGAAAAAAAAATGAAGTGTTGGCTGTGTCTTTTAAAGGCAGCATTGCTCAAAAACAAATGTCACAGAAGAATGAGTTATTGGAACAGATTCATTGGTGTAGAATATTCCTTTTATTGGATCTAGTTTACGATAACTTTCTATGAAATAATGATTGTAAAAAGCTATTTATCTCTTACAGATACTGCTTTTCTGTTGAGTGATCCTCATGTAACCGCTATGTTCCAATGTCTGGAAGCTGTGGAACAGAATAATCCTAAAATGTTAGCTCAGATTGACACATCTGTGGTAAGACTGATCTTTTCCTTATGAAATTATAACGCAGAATAGTTTTAAGTAATGAAATTATATTTGTAAGAGAAACGAACAGGAATGATGGCACTGATTTATTCAAGCCTCCAGAGATGATTCCATGGTCCAGTACCTGTGTTAACTGTTCGTTCTCTAATTTTGGATTTATTTTACTGTACCTGCTTCACACCTCCTTTCCTGAAGGCTTTGACTCGTGTTGAAATGAGTTTTAGCTCCCCAATGTCTTGTCCAAGTGATTACTTTTGAGTTACATTTGAGTCTGCCCAGTGAGGCAACTTGCTATTAATTATTTTAATTCCATACTTGTCAACTGCTATTGATTTCATGAGGGGAAAAATGTTATTCGAACTATTGGAATGCCACCTATATTTGTTCTCTATGCTGTACTCCTAGTCCTTCTAAAACCACTGCCTGATTACTTTTTTTAGCTTTTCTGCTGTATTTCTTTTAATAAGTGGAATTAGTCAGGGGACACAACTTGTTGTAGACTGATGCAGCATTTCTTGCTTTATCAAACTGGTCTGTCTAAACTGGCCAAATTTTTGTGTTAACGAGCAAAAGGACTGCTGCAGATTTACAGGTTGGGAAATTAAGAGGGTTGTGAACTCAGCACTTGAGAGAGATTTCAGATGTAGTAATTGAGAGGGCGAGGCAGAACTGGAAGAATATAGTCAGGAATAAGATTTATTTTCTATCAAATTTATTTTCTACCACTTCAGGATTTTTTAGTCAACCCTAATTGAAGGTGGGTTTGTGACCTGCTTTTAGGCCATTTGAGCCAATTTGCTAGGATGTATGCAAGAAGAGACATCTTCTCTAATGTTACTTATCACCAGTGGAGATCTGTTCGGCTTTTACTTTTGGCTTTTGAATAGCGATGAGAGTGAGTTTTGCAACTCTACATAGCATTGAGCTATTAAGACTCGTGCTACATCCTAAGTAACAGGATTCTTCAGTTATATAGAGCATGAGTGAGGCTACATCTGGAGTACTGCATACAGTGTTCATAGAATCCCAACAGTGCAGTAGGAGTCCATTCCACCCATTGAGTCTACACCAACCCTCCAACAGATTATTTTACCCAGGCCTTCATCCCCATAATTTGACGTAATTGCCCTGCTAATCCCCTAAACTGTACACATCTTGGGACACTAAGGGGCAATTTAGCATGGCCAATCAACATGCAGGTGAAAATAAGGATTAGAACATAGAACATTACAGCGCAGTACAGGCCCTTCGGCCCTCAATGTTGCGCCAACCTGTGAAACCAATCTAAAGCCCATCGAGTCTACACTATTCCAATATCATCCATATGTTTATCCAATGACCCTTTAAATGCCCTTAATGTTGACGAGTCCACTACTGTTGCAGGCAGGGCATTCCATGCCCTTACTACTCTGAGTGAAGAACCTACCTCTGACATCTGTCCTATATCTATCACCCCTCAATTTAAAGCTATGTCCCCTCGTGCTAGCCATCACCATCCGAGGAAAAAGGCTCTCACTGTCCACCCTATCTAATCCTCTGATCATCTTGTATGCCTCTATTAAGTCACTTCTTAACCTTCTTCTCTCTTACGAAAACAGCCTCAAGTCACTCAGTCTTTCCTCATAAGACCTTCCCACCATACCAGGCAACATCCTAGTAAATCTCCTCTGCACCCTTTTCAATGCTTCCACATCCTTCCTATAATGCGGCGACCAGAACTGTACGCAATACTCCATGTGCGGCCGCACCAGAGTTTTGTACAGCTGCAACATGACATCATGGCTCCGAAACTCAATCGCTCTACCAATAAAAGCTAACACACTATACGCCTTCTTAACAACCCTATCAACCTGGGTGCCAACTTTCAGGGATCTATGCATATGGACACCGAGATATCTCTGCTCATCCACACTACCAAGTATCTTACCATTAGCCCAGTACTCTGTATTCTTGTTACTCCTTCCACAGTGAATCACCTCTCACTTTTCAGCATTAAACTCCATTTGCCACCTCTCAGCCCAGCTCTGCAGCGTATCAATGTCCCTCTGTAACCTGCAACATCCTTCCGCACTGTCCACAACTCCACCGACTTTAGTGTCATCCGCAAATTTCCTAACCCATCCTTCTACGCCCTCATCCAGGTCATTTATAAAAATGACAAACAGCAGTGGCCCCAGAACAGATCCTTGCGGTACACCACTAGTAACTGAACTCCAGGATGAATATTTCCCATCAACCACCATCCTCTGTGTTCTTACAGCTAGCCAATTGCTGATCCAAACTGCAAAATCACCCTCAATCCCATACCTCCGTATTTTCTGCAATAGCCTACCATGGGGAACCTTATCAAACGCTTTGCTGAAATCCATATACACCACATCAACTGCTTTACCCTCATCCACCTCTTTGGTCACCTTCTCAAAGAACTCAGTAAGGTTTGTGAGGCACGACCTACCCTTCACAAAACCGTGTTGACTATCCCTAATCAAATTATTCCTTTCTAGATTATTATAAATCCTATCTCTCATAATCCTTTCCAAAACTTTGCCCACGACAGAAGTAAGGCTCACTGGTCTATAATTACCAGGGTTGTCTCTACTCCCCTTCTTGAACAAGGGGACAACATTTGCTATCCTCCAGTCTTCTGGCACTATTCCTGTAGACAATGACGACATAAAGATCAAAGCCAAAGGCTCTGCAATCTCCTCCCTAGCCTCCCAGAGAATCCTAGGATAAATCCCATCCGGCCCAGGGGACTTATCTATTTTCACACTTTCCAGAATTGCTAACACCTCCTCCTTATGAACCTCAATCTTGTCTAGTCTAATAGCCTGTATCTCAGGATTCTCTTTGACAACATTGTCTTTTTCCTGTGTGAATACTGATGAAAAATATTCATTTAGCGTCTCTCCTATCTCTTCGGACTCCACGCACAACTTCCCACTACTGTCCTTGACTGGCCTTAATCTTATCCTAGTCATTCTTTTATTCCTGACATACCTATAGAAAGCTTTGGGGTTTTCCTTGATCCTACCTGCCAAAGACTTCTCATGTCCCCTCCTGGCTCTTCTTAGCTCTCTCTTCAGGTCCTTCCTGGCTAACTTGTAACTCTCAAGCGCCCTAACTGAGCCTTCATGTCTCATCTTTACATAAGTCTCCTCCTTCCTCTTCACAAGAGGTTCATCTTCTTTAGAAAACCACGGTTCCCTCGCTCGACCACTTCCACCCTGCCTGACAGGTACATACTTATCAAGGACACGCAGTAGCTGTTCCTTGAACAAGCTCCACATTTCAATTGTGCCCATCCCCTGCAGATTTCTTCCCCATCCTATGCATCCTAAATCTCGCCTAATCGCATCATAATTTCCTTTCCCCCAGCTATAACACTTGCCCTGCGGTATATGCCTATCCCTTTCCATGGCTAAAGTAAACGTAACCGAATTGTGGTCCCTATCACCAAAGTGCTCACCTACCTCCAAATCTAACACCTGGCCTGGTTCATTTAATCAAATCTAAATCTAGATTGTTCTAGTTTCTCCCAGTGAATTAACTACCAGGATTTAAACACACTCCCCTGCCCCAAGTATTTTTATAGCAACACATATATAGTACTGTAATTGAATATTTGAGGGAAAACTAAAACTTTGTGGTAATTTTTCCAGCACATTTGGATCGGGTGCCCACCTCGGTTCCTTTATATTTTCTCCACCGAATTGTCTTTACCAAAGCACTGCAATGTTCCTTGAACAACCCAATGGAAATGCCCTGTCCCGTTTGTGTGGGGATACCTGACTGAGACGTGTATTATCTAAAGGGTGGCATGGTAGCACAGTGGTTAGCACTGCTGCTTCACAGCTCCAGGGACCTGGGTTCGATTCCCGGCTTGGGTCACTGTCTGTGTGGAGTTTGTATATTCTCCTCGTGTCTGCGTGGGTTTCCTCCGGGTGCTCCGGTTTCCTCCCACAGTCCAAAGATGTGCGGGTTAGGTTGATTGGCTATGCTAAAATTTGCTTTTAGTGTCCTGAGATGCCTAGGTTAGAGGGATTAGTGGGTAAATATGTAGGGATATGGGGGTGGGGCCTGGGTGGGATTGTGGTTGGTGCAGACTTGATGGGCCAGATGGCCTCTTTCTGCATTGTAGGGTTTCTATGATTTCTTCTATGATAAATGGTGGGAGCTTGTGGAGGTCTGAGATGCAAAGAAATCTGTGTCTTTGTGCTCACAAAAGGTTAGTATCCAAGTAATTAGGAAAACTAATAGATCTTCTCATTTGTGAGGGGAATTGAATACAAAAGAAGGAAGGTTATTCTTCAGTTATATAGAGTACGAGTGAGGCCACATCTGTAGTATTGTGTATAGTATTCATAGAATCCAGAAGTGCAGTAGGAGTCCTTTAGGCCCATTGAATCTACACCAACCCTCCAACAGAGCATTTTACCAGGCCTTAATCCCTGTAATTTGACATAATTACCCCACTAATCCCCTAACCTGCACACACTTTGGAACACTAAGGGGCAATTTAGCATGAATAATCAACCTAAATTGATTGGTCATCTTATTTAAGAAAGAACGTAAATGCGTTTGACACAGTTCATAGAAGGTTTACCTGACTAATACCTGGAATAGGTGGGTTGTCTGACGAAAGGTTGGACAGCTAGGCTTGTATCTGCTGGATTTAGAGCAAAAGATGACTTGATTGAAACATAGGTAATTTTTGATACGATCCTAAGGGATTTTGACAGGGTGGACGTGGAGAGGATGTTTCCCCTTGTGGGAGAGTCTAGAACTTGGGGTTGCCCATTTAAAACTGAGATGAGCCAATTGTTCTTCTCTTGAGCATGATCAGCCTTTGAAATTCTCTTCCTGAAAAAGTGGTGGAAGCAGTCTTTGAATGTTTTTAAGACAGAGATGAATAGATTCTTGGTAAGCAAGGGGGTAGTAGGTTATCATGGATAGGCAGGACGCACATTTGAGGTTACGATGGATCAGCCATGATCTAATTAAATGACAGAGCAGGCTTGAAGGGCCAAAAGACCTAGTCCTGATCTTTGTTCACATGTTAACACACCACTGTGTCTTGTCACAAGAACAGGAAATTTAGGGTATTGGTTGAAACTTGAGGATCTCCATCTTTTGAATGTGAGATTCAATAATCAAAATGTATTCAAAAATTATTTATGACAATGAGTATGTGGCATTGAGCAGCATCATCTACACTGAATATTATTGGCTTAGGTCTGTTTGTGTTTGGACAAGATGTCTTGCATAATTAAATGCTTCCCCCATATCATAAATAATATGCCAGGGGTATGAGAAAAACATCCCAACAAGCTGGCTGCACATTGTCCCCTGTGATCAGAACCGTCATTTCTCACCCTCATCAACAGTCGGCCCCAGCATCCCCCCTGACCCCCAAACAGGCATTGCTGACACCTCAGCTCCCACTGGAGTCTGCCCTTGGCACAAGTGTACACTGCCAGGTTGACATGGTGCCAACCTGTGCCGGGGGCATTGCCAGTGCACCACCTGGCCGTGTCCCTCTCCCCTGGGGGCTATACTTAACTTTACGCTAATGGTGGGGGGTTGCCACGACAGCTTCATGTCTGGGTGAACCTATTGTAAATCTCAGCGATATTGTATCACATTAGTGAGGTTTGAATATATAGTGGTTGGTGGGTGGGGGGGGCGGAATATGTGCAGGGGCGGACTTTAATTAAATGAATTAAGGAATTTAAATCCGGTTCATGTCTGTACGAGCATGAACCTGATTACATCACCAGTAGGGGGCAGCAAAAATCGGAAGTCAAGACCTTGCTGGTGACTTCCAGGGTTTCACTGAATCTTGAGCCCTCGCCGCCATTCCCGCAGACAGCGAGCGTTGTCTCAAGATTGCCCCAATGATTCTAAGCGCTTATTTTTGGCATTTTGCAAAATTTAGTTCTAAAGTATATCTTGTTTATATAATATTGTGCTTTCTAAACCTTCAGTGCTGAACTTCCATGATTTACATTGAAAAACCACTCGTTAGCCTTTAGCAGGAGTATTGTTCAGGACTCTTCAAGAAAGATGTGGAGTTGCCGGCGTTGGACTGGGGTAAACACAGTAAGTAGTCTCACAACACCAGGTTCAAGTCCAACAGGTTTATTTGGTAGCACGAGCACTCACCTGATGAAGGGGCAGCGCTCCGAAAGCTCATGCTACCAAATAAACCTGTTAGACTTTAACCTGGTGTTGTGAAATTACTTGCTGTTCAAGAAAGATGTAAACCTGAGCACAGAGATAAACAGAGATTTACCAGGGAGTTACAGGGAGTGGTTAAAAAAGGTAGAACTGTTTTCCTTGTAACAGGAAGAATTAAGAGCAGCCTTACTAGATATTTTCAAGATGATGAGAGGGTTTGATAGATTGAGGACATAAAAAAAGAACAATCCTCCCAGTGTGTGTGTCAATAACCAGAGGTCATAGATTCAAAATCATTGGCAAAAAACCTAGAAGGGAGATGAGGAAAGCTTTTAGTTATGTTGATGGGATTAGGGACATCACATGGAAAGATGGTGGGACCTGATTCCATAAATAATTTTCAAATGGAGCTGAAAAAGTACCTGAGGATGGGGATCTTTCTGGAATGATTTCATGACTGTTCTTTTTCAATGTATCAGCTCAGGCCAAAGGGGCAAATGGTTCCTGAGTTTCAATGAAAATGAGGAGAATGCAGAATTCAAGTTGGAATTGTTGCTGAAATTTTGGCAACATTTGTAGTAAAACAGAAATGGGCTTTGTGTTCTTTTTAAACCTATGCCCCGACCTGTCAGTTTTTTGTGAGCCTTGTCAAACAGACCCAACCATGGGAAAGCACATGGCTTAAATCTGCTTTTGATAGTGCTGTAGGTTTAACATTTGCTATATTACCACAGCAGTGTTCAAAGGGAATTAATAATGAATGTTCTTTACGCAGAGAGTGGTTGGGGTGTGGAATGGACTGCCTGCAGTGATAGTGGAGTCAGACACTTTAGGAACATTTAAGCGGTTATTGGATAGGCACATGGAGCACACCAGGATGATAGGGAGTGGGATAGCTTGATCTTGGTTTCAGATAAAGCTCGGCACAACATCGTGGGCCGAAGGGCCTGTTCTGTGCTGTACTGTTTTATGTTCTCTGCTAATGTGTTCATGTATAACAAACTGATTTCATCACTTTAGACTTTTAAGTTCCAGAAAAGTGACGATATGCCATAATATGCAATTTTTTAAAAACAATATTTAGTTTGCAAGGAAGTGTAATTCTTCCTTACCAATGATGAAAAGTCAAAGCCTGACAGCTCTACCTGGAACCAAGTGCATGTCCCATACGGAGGGAGGCCAACAAAGACATACCACCTCATATACCAGCCTCTCTGGTCATTCTACCACTTTGAACTTGGGTAAGTGAAGAATGATTTTAAATGTATCTATTTTTAATCTTTTTTTTCCCCTTCTGGGGATATGTTAAATGTAAGATGGTTTTTAGAAGGGATACATCCAAAAAATAAGGTAAAATAGTTTAACCATCTCAATTTTGTTGACCAGATCATTTGTTTCAGCACTCTGAGCTTCCAACTAGTCATCTTGCGTTCAATGGTTGGGTTGTTTATTGCCTTGTATGTGTCTGTCTGTAATTATGCCAAAGCATTATCAGTGTAGTTAAGCAATCTAATCTAATACAGTAATAATGGAGAATTTATTTTTCATCTTTCATCCTTACAGTTTGAGTTGAAACTGAAAACATGAAAGGATAGTTTGTCAAATCTCCAGAATTTTCTGGAGCTGTTAACAATTAGAGCACAAATCTCTGGTTATGTTTGTAAGAATGGATAAACAATCCTAACATATGCAATAATTAACCAAACCTCACTGAAGTTGGCCTTGATCACAGATATTTGATTTTAAATGGTAGTTTTCTCATATTCCTTTTCTCCTCCCAGTCATTTACAAAGGACAACCAAAGTAAAAGTCTAAGTGAATATATTACCACAAGAGTAAAATATTGTAATGTAAAGTGACAGGTAGTAATAATGAGCTATAATACCTAAGAATTTGGGCAAAAATCATATAAAATACTATGAACATTGAATTAAAGCTTCCATGTCCTGGCTTTATACTTGCGAGTCTTTATTGAGAAGTATAGTCTAGTTCCATATAGACCTTGGTTTTAGTTGGGGGTGCGGTGGGGGGGAGGGGGGGGGGGAATGGGGGAACGACGGAATCAATACATTAATTAAACAATTTCTTCTCAGAATCATAAATTGTCTATAGTATAGCCAGTAGTATAAACCATTTGATTTTTAGTGTTACAGACAGGAGGGGGACTAATTTAAAAAGCCCTGATTTCTCCACTCACTACCTGTCCATAAACACAAGTGTTTTTGATTTTCCCCTCTAAATTGTGGCGTATTTTCCCCAACTCTTCAGTTTGGAGTGATGCGATCCTCTATTAATAATCCCACAGCAAATTTGAGATAAGGTAAGATAACAGGGTTGGTTTATTTTATACACACACACACTAAACATGCCCCTTTTGCACTTGTACAATAAATGAGGGAAAGGAATAAGATGCAAGACCATGATAGAAATATGTCTTACATTTTCATGAGTCCAGAATCAAAATTTCGATGGTGTATTCCTTCAGATTAGCAGGCTAAAGTTGTTGCAGTTTGGTCCGTCAGACGGAACTTCCACGATGGAAGAAAACATGCAGAGATGAATTATCTTATAGGCGCTGATACAGGAGTTCTGATGTTTCTGGTGGTACACAGTGTAGATAAGTACCAGGCAATTTACCTGGACAGAGTTATTTGTGCTGTTACCTGTTGGGTGATAAAATGGCATACTGCCAGAGTTCAGTTGCAATGGCAATATTACAGGTTCTAGCAGCTCTGGGAGGTCATGTGACTTGCATCCTTTCTCCAAGCAGTGAAAGGTATTTTTCAAGGGGTGGAATCTTGAGAGATTTAATAGAGGACTCGGGGTCCCTTTTGCCCTTGCAGTTGCACAGTCTCTGTGGCCACAGCTCTCTAGAAATGTAAAGAGCATTGGTGCATTTATTTTAACTTTGATCAATGTCTCTTCAAAGGTATCAAGATCCACACTGATTTCTGAAGGTTAGAAATTCCTCTGGTATGGGGCATGGCTTGTCAGGCATGTCAGGGTACAGCCTTTGTCCATTTTTAAAATTAAATAATTTAATAAAGTAGTCAGGTTGACATAAATATATTTTTATTCCTATTTTCTGTAAGGGACAATAGAAAATACAACTGATGATCCTTTTTTTCCTCTTCCCTCACTGATATAGGTGCTGCACCACATGATTTCATTAATCCGACTCAGCAAGAGACCAAAAAGAGGGCTAATTTGACATTTTTTCCAGATTCTACAGACCAATTGCTCCCAGATCATGTCTCAGCCGTCCACCAGTTCAGTGTCGTCCCCTCTATGGAACCATTTTCTCCAGTCAGTGAGACAACAATTAGTACCCCAGTTAGCCATGGTGAGGACTCTTCCGGCGAAGTACAAGATGAGGGATCAAGTGAAATGGATGATGGACCAGAGTATTTGGCTATTGGAAACCTGGGAAGGAGGGATCACGGCTCAAGTCAGTGCAGCAATAGCTCTTGTTCCGGAAGTTCACAGAAACTTGCTCCATTGACAGGGCAAGTTCCTAAAATGACTGTTAGTTGTAGTGAATCTCTGCTGAGCCTTCCAAGACGTTCCAGCTTCTCTGAAACCCTGAACCTGGAACGACAGGGCAGTTTCAAGAAAAGCCATATCCGATCTCATTCTGATACTGGTTTAGCAACAACAAAGACATCAGGTACAGTGAATTTTAATTCAAGGATTTATGTATGTCAAGATTTTCTTGCCACAATATATGATGAGTCAAGTTTAGTTTTTAATCTCAGTGTGCCAACCGAAAGAAGGAAATGGAAAATGTAACAGTTGGTAACTCCCTAATGAATGGCGTTGGTGCTGAGCCCTGTTGACAGTTTCATTCCCTGGCCTATACTTCATTCTCTGGTTGAAAGGGGATCAAGTTCAGCCTTATGTTAAGCCTGGACTATAAAGGAGCAAAGTCAATCAGAGTTCCTACTCCTGATGTTTGTCCAGTGACCTCTTCCATTAAAGGATGAGAGTGGCAAGTGTAAACAGGACAGGATAGATTCCATGATTTCCAATGGGGGTTGGTAAGCCGCCCAACACTCCTGTTAAACTCTTCAAGGGTGGTAATACATTAATGGGTATCTGAAGCATGGGGAACCATACTATTGTATGTGCAGCTACCTTCAGAAAAGGGCAATAGATCTAAAGAAATGAGCTTTATCTAAACAATTTTTGAAGATCTATGTACAAGGTTCAGCACACCATTATGCAGTGGTAGGATGTAGGCCTGTGCGCTGTTCCACAAGGTTAATTAATTTTGGCCAATATCAACGAAGAAAATGGGAAGAACTGTCAGTTTAGACTTCTCTTTCAGTGTCTGTTTCTGAGTAGTGTTGGTGCAGGCCTGAGAAGGTTTTCTTGGTTGGTTTTAAAGAGAGCAAGTACAAGTGATGTAAAATCTCTACTCCAGTGAAGAATATTACATATATAAATGTTTATTTGCGATATTTTGCTGCCTTTACAAAACATTGAACATCTGTTGTTTTACAATATGTAATGTAAAACAGCCACCAGATTGTTACAGTAATTGTATATAGTGTCCAGTTTGGAATTCTAGTCCAAATTGATGTTTGTACTTGACCTTGCTGTAGAGGCAGGTTTCACAGTCTTGGCTAGATCGTTTAGAGGAGGGATGGAAAACCAGATAAAGTCACCTTCTCACGTAACAAAGGAAGTCAGCCAAAATGTAATGCTAAGTGAGTGGTATAGATTTATGCATGAGTTACACAATATTGCAGCATTGTTCAAGAAAGGAGGGGAAGAGCAGGGAGCAGAAGGAGAAATCATCTATTTGGCACTAACCTCTAATCCTACTGTCTTGTAACTTTCCATTTCCCAATTTTTATTCTTCGGCTTTCTCAAGGAGACGTCCGGAAAATCACAATTATAGTAGAGGACCCAGTAGAAGGTTTGCAAATGGATGTTATAAATTTCATTTTCAATATGATGAAACAGCATGCTGTCCCCACTGTAATTAACAATACCAGCAATGTCAGTTTTATCATATGTAAAGTGCAGAAATGGAACTGGTTGGTGGTCTGCGTTTTTGAGGTTGCTTCAGCCAATACAATTCCCCATTGACCTTTACCCTCTTTCTGTGGTATTAACTTTTTTAATGCACTTTTTTAAAGGTTAAAAAAAAAATTGAGTTAATGGTAGTTAATAAAGCTTAGTAATCCAAATGAGAGCAAATCTCTTCATCTAAATAATTGGACTTTGTTAGAAGAAAAGTTACATTTTATATTACAATTGGATAAATATTTGTGTGGGTTCAGTATTCTGTAGGTGGGGTTTTACAGCCTCGCTCAACCCGAAACCACAAAATCCCGCTCGAGGTCAACGGACCGTTTCGTGGTCTGGCCCAAACCTGCTCCGATTCCTGCGGTGGATGGGATGGTAAAATTCTGGCACGTTTGTTTTACTTGTGCTGACACTGTTAGGAAATTGTGTGTATGCACATGCTCACACGGATCTGCGTCCTAATGGCAAATGTATAAAACAACAAATGGAAAAAGTAATTATTTTAATCGCAACTGGAGTATTTGTCGGCAATCACAGCTGAAAAGGATCTTGTATGAAATGAAAGATTATCTCCAAAAATGTCTTCTATTTTCCAGAGATCTGGCAGTATATGAAAAAGAGACAAACGTCTTTGCAGAGTTAGGTATCAGTGTTAGGATCAATTTGGAACTATGGTGTTTTGTGCGTTTTTTTTAATTCATTGAGTAAAAAATGTCTCCGTTGGCTTTTCCCCATGTGCCACTTTCAAGATGGGAAATTTAGGTTAAAAAGTGTAGGTGCAATGGGGTGGTGCAACATCAATTCCTTTTTTCATAATTTGAAAACTTGCCTCAAAGCTGCATTATATTTTACAGCCCTCACTAAAGGAAAATTGATGTGCTTTAGCCACTTTAATTGGGCTCTTGCTTTCAATAATAGAAAGTAATATGCACGTAGATGACAACAATGCCGCAAACTCTGTTTTTAGAAAGATCTGTTTTGAAGTGGTTTTCTGAGGCCACTCCCAACAGGGCAGAACTGCCTAAAATCAACGCATACAACCAGAGTGGCAGCTTCTCTGAATCGTGAGATATTGACCTCTGCAGTTTTCTTATTGCTGGTCTATAGAAATTGTGGGAGGTCAGTGATCAGAAATATGGCTGTGCTACCACACAATGCACTTAAAACATTAGCAACAAATAAGAATCTGAAATTTATGCACAATATAAATGGATTGTAATCCTGAATAATAGGAGACCTATCGCACTGTAGACCTGTTTGCAGTATAAAAGGGTCACAGCATTTCTTTTGGCTTTACCCTTGAGGTGTCAGCTATCAAATGGGTGTGACTAGAACCCAGATGCTACCATCAAACAGGAATTTCTTGATGCACTGCTTTGGCTGACAGGTGCCTGGTAAAATTTAAAATTTGTTTTATTACTTTTAGTAATTGGATTGATTGATCCAGTTATTATAGTAACTTCAGAACTAAGTAAAAGCAACTCCAGAGTAACTGATAAAATAATTATCATGATGAAACTTGATAGTTGGCTCTCAAATGATTATTGTCTAAAAAGATAGTCTTGAACTGAACTATTTTAAGGTGCTGAGGTTACATATTCACATCCTGTGATCTAACAGAATCTGTTTATATAAATTGAAAACACTGAATGGAAGCTCTTGAAGAAGATTAGTGTTTCAGCGTTAAAGTGCAGCATTTAGGCTGAAATTGCCTATCATCAGTTATATAAGTTGCAGAACATATTTTTTCCAAATCTTTCCACTGATATTGGTTGATGCTGACTTGATATGACCACTGATACCACTTCTACGCTTAACTTGCATTTCATACCACTGTGCATTTCATTTTTTGCCTAATTTAATGTCTTGCATGGTGGAATCTATTTGTGTTTGTCTTTGTAAATATTGATATTGTTTCACTCCCCACCTTGTCCTCACATTTTATGCATTGGTTCCTTGAAGCCAGTTTCCAATTTGAACAAAAAATATTTTAAAAAGCTCCTTCTGTTTTAAAGCATGGTTCTTTTTGTCTTAATATAATATTGTAAGTGCATTCTGAACAGCATTTTCTTTTCCTAGTATAGCAATACAAATCTCAAACTGATCAACACTGAAATGTAGTTACAGAACAAAAGCCCCTGCAGTAAAATAGTGTCTAGTCCCTTGAATGAGTGAATGACTGACTGACTGTATTTTGTAATTTAGAATCTCATCTGGGAATCAGAAACCTGAAGGAATATGGTTCTTTCTCAGCTCAGAGCTGCAAGGCCAGCACTCCTAACTCTCCCTACATGGAAGCTGGTAAATACTAACTAAAATCTGTGTTTTCTTTATTGCTGTTTTAAATTGTATACAAAATTATTTTGCTTTCGATGTTTCTGATGGTACCCAGGAATACTAAGTCATGAAGTTAGTTCTAATTTTTTTCATTATTTTTAATAATTTAGATTTCTCCGCCCTTTTAGTGAGCTATTTAAAATATTTTGTGTGCAGTGTGAATAGACATGTAATTCGCTTTTTCCACCTATCTCAGCTTTTATTTTTTTTATAGAACAACAGTCACAAGCAACACTTAACCCAAACAATATTTAAGTAATTTAGGATCATTTCAAATATTTTTCTTTGACACAAAGGTATAATCTAAATAAATTTGGTGCCAGTTACCAAATTAATTAATTTGATAACCAGTATGTTCTTGTAATTTTCCTAGGCGAGTACATGAATTACATTTTGATGCTGCAATATCAAATGTAAAATTATTCTATTAGATTATATTACTAAAAGCTGTAAAATAATTTTATTTGCCCTAAAACATGTGGTGCTGCATTTTTGGGTACCATCAATTGCAATGTACTTGATTGTATAAACTTTTATCATATGGCATGATCTTCTGATAAGTTCTTAATGCCTTTGAACAGCTGAGCTGATGTATAGAATCACTACTGGTTGGTGCAATTTCACAGATTATTTGACCTTGTACATATTGCAAAATTTTGTACTTTAAAAAATAGAACTCTGGCATAACAGTACTTGTTCATATCAGCTGAAATGGATTCAAGTAAGACCTAAATAAGTTTGCGCTGAGAGCCTTGTTCCTACAGAATATATCCCTACCACATAAAACCACCTCAAATTTGCAAAGGTTAGTAAATTGATCAATGTTTATTCAAACATTTACAAATTCATTTTTCAGGCGGCGCAGTGGTTAGCACTGCTGCTTCACAGCACCAGGAACCCGGGTTTGATTCCTGCTTGGGTCACTATCTGTGTGGAGTCTGCACATTCTTCGTGTGTCTGCATGGGTTTCCTCTGGGTCCTCCGGTTTCCTCCCATAGTCCAAAGATGTGTGGGTTAGGTGGATTGGCCACAACAATTGACCCTAGTGTCAGGGGGACTAGCTAGGGCAAATGCATGGGGTTATAGGGATAGGGTCTGGGTGGAATTGTGGTCTGTGCAGACTCGATGAGTTGAATGGCCTCCTTCTGCACTGTAGCATTCCATGATTCTATCTAAAATTTAAACATGTGAAATCTTTTAATTATGTTGTTCAGATATCACGTTTGCTGGAGCCCTTTCATTTTCTTGGTTATTTAGCTTCGTACAAAGTTGCAGAATTCCAGTGTTTACTGAGATTTTGAAATTGAGTGTTACTTGATGATAAAGTGCCTTAAATGGTCTGGTGAAATATGTAATGAGCAGTCAGAGACCAATAAGCATAATGGCCCAAATCTTTCGATCAGGGTCAGAACCACTGTTTCCGACTCTGGTCAGACAAAAAAAAACTCACTCACTTTCCATTTACTTACACCAGCAAAGAGAATCCATGCTGGTGTCAAATCTCTTTTTTTTTGGCACTAACTGCTATATTCAGATAAGTAAAGAGCTTAAATGTTTCATAGTTTCTTTGAAAAGGTAAGGGGGTGATAGATGAGATAAGGTGGTGAGATCGTGTTGGGGTGGAGATGGAGGATCTGATTGAAATCTGGTGGTGGGACAGGTCACGGGGGTAGATAGGGAGGATCAGTTGTATAGTTACCCAGGAGATTAGTATTTTCTAACAATTCCTGAGTAACTGTTTGGGTAAGTAACTCAACTGCCTGAAGTTTCCAACTCTAACTCAACTGTTGGAGACTCTTTTTGGAGAGTCTTGGAGCAGGGGAATTGCCCATCGGAAGTTCAAACGTCCCAGGCAATTCCCACTGTGTGTTTGATTGTCTTAATATCTTGGCCTCAATGGCTGAACTTACACTTACAATGTTGGTTTATTTTATTCTAGAGGGTGCCCATCGCATACACAGTTCTGATGGAATGTTTCGCCAGCCATCACAAGGCCAGTCTCTGATCAGCTATCTATCAGAGCAGGATTTTGGAAGCTGTGCGGATTTGGAGAAGGTATAATTATGTTTCCTTCCTTAACAAATATGTAAAGTATTTCTCTGGGTCTTGAATTTCTGTGTTCTAATTTTTTACTTCTGTGTACTAGAACATTTTTTGAGGTAAAGTATGCTATAGTGCCACTACGAGCTTTCCATTAACTTTCTTTTAATTCTTGTTCGTTAATTCTCAACCGCAGCTTGTTCCTGGTCAGTTTTTTTTTCTCTATATTTAAAAAGCACTAGCCTGTGTCTCGTTTTCTTTCATTAACTTCACATCAATTATTTCTTGAAACTCTCTCTTTCTCAAGTTGAGCTCACCCAGAACACCTACAGCATAGTTGGATGGTGCAGTGAAACTTCCTTCTACTCTGATCCAGTATTTGCGCACCAATTTATAGACACTTTCTCTTGTTGCAGTATGCTTCATATTCTAACGTTAACTATTACTTGGACATATTAGCAATCATAGAATCCCTACAGTGCAGAAGGAGGCCATTCGGCCCATCAAGCCTGCACTGACAACAATCCCACCCAGGCCCTATCCCATAACCCCACATATTTACCCTGCTAATCCCCCTGACACTAAGGAGCAATTTGTCATGGCCAATCAACCTAACCTGCACATCTTTGGACTGTGGGAGGAAACCGGAGCACCCACGCAGGCACAGGGAGAATGTGCAAACTCCACACAGTCACCCAAGGCCGGAATTGAAATTGGGTCCCTGGCGCTGTGAGGCAGTAATGCTAACCACTTTGCCACTGTACCGCCCTAATACTAATGGTTAATGTTTTGTTTTTGTTCTATGAACCCATGCCTAAAGAGCCAGATTTAACTGACACCTGTCTTTCAGGCAGACCTCCAACTCATCTGTTTGGGTTGGATTTATGTTTGGGTCTTTTTTCTGTTCATTTATTGTGTTCTTCTAGTTATCTTATGTGATCGTACGCAGACCATTGGAATCTTTTTATAATGAATGAAATGGATTTGGTTTAGGAAAAACATCAGTTCATTGTAAAAATCCTGTTTTGCTTTCTGACATGTTTGACACTAAGTTAATATGGAATTAAAACTTCTATCCGATAACAAAATTTAATTTAATATCTTGTTTACTAGAAATTCAGTCTACGCAGAAGCAATAACGCTTTTTCAGGGTGTTTTAAAATAATTGAGATTGAAATATGGACCAGTAAGTTTTTAATGACTCGATAGTTGGCTAACTTCCTTCTTCTATCTTCGGTCCTTGACCTACAAGATTTTTAAACAGCCAAATATGGTTTGAAAGAATAAGAAAATGATAAAATTCATAGTGTAGGTGTCCAGGCTGAGGTAGTAAAAGGTGCAGGTTGACTATTCCGGACCAAACTCAACAGCAAGGTAACATTTGTTTTGACCAACAAGATGAATGTTTGTATTCATCCAAGGACAGATGCAGGATTCATGCTTAAAATTGTACCTTGATATTTAAACAAAAATCTAAATATGCTGCTTGTTCTTTGGGCGTGCAGGATAAAAGGATCTTATGTTCTCTTTCCTGACTTTGTGATCCTCAACTGTTTTCTTCTGGAGATGCTAGGGTCTAGAACTGACCTGTTTGACCAAGTACTCCCATTTCATTAGCTGCAAAGTTGACTTTCAGATAATCCTTGTCTGATTTGTGAGAGTTCCTTAGTTTGGGGGTTCTTTTGTTAATTCTTCCCTTTTTCCCTTCCTCCCTGCCACTGTATTTACAAATATATTGATGTGTAAACTCAACTCTTTATTTAGGAGAATGCCCATTTCAGTATTTCTGAATCACTGATTGCTGCAATTGAACTGATGAAGTGCAATCTGATGAAGAAACAAATAGTGGATGATGATGAAGAGGACAGTGACAAAGAAATAAGAGAACTAAAACAGAAAATCCGAATTCGACGGCAGCAGATCCGGAGGAAAAAGCTTCTACCTGGAATGAGGGGCACTGAGTCGGACAGTATGTATGACTGTGTATTAATGGGAAATAAACCTATGACTGTTGAATCAGTCCAGGTGTATGCTGAAGTGGCAGAATGTAGGAATGGGTATGTGAATTTAATTTCCGGCACTGATGTATTCAAATCCAAGTGCCTTTGTCAATTATGTAAGTTCTGGCACCTGAGGGATAGGTGGGGCTTTGCAAGGGTCGGGCATAGTAAATTGTTATCTTTGAAGAATCTGGTAGGGTGACTGACCCCTGCCATGTCAACAAGTTGCAGAGGAATTTATTTTCAATAACCTTACTGCAGGACCCCAGAACCAAAATGGTCTATTGTTTACTCCTAAAAGTGGACATTACCAGGTAGCATCCCTGAATGGGAAGAAAATAACTGCAAAATAAATGAATTCAGAATGAATGTGCATATAAATGCATGAAATGGTATTCTATCTCGCAGTCTTCACCATTACGTAATACCATTGGTTAAACAGATAAGCAAGGACCACATTAGAAATTTTTTTAAAAATGGAACAATTTTTTAGGAAGAAAAATTGAAATTGAATAATGTTGAAGCAGGATTTATAACTTCAAATATGACTTAAATCATAGTAAATTGCAAAAATATGAAATATCTACAGATATGAATTTTGTATTAGAATGAAGAGAATTCATTTTTTAAAAAAAACAAGATTTGTAGTTAAGAATTCTTAGTCAGTGGTACAAACTTAGAAGGATTCCTGGAAATTAATAATGTGCTGGAGTTGAAGCATCATCTAATGCTGAGTGATCTGGAGTCACACCATCAGATCTTATTGTAAATAGACACATTTTGATTTGCTGTAAGATGGATTTTTTCTTTCTGAAGTTTTCTAAAATTTTTAAGCAAGAAAGAAATTTATTTGATTAGCATCTTTCACAACCTCGGCACATCCTAAAGTGCTCTACAACAAGTGAAATGGAGTCAACTTGTAATGCAGGGAAAACCTTGCAGCTAATTTGTACAAAGCAACATCCCAAAATAGTGATGAGATATATGGGCAATCATTTGATTTTAAGTGATGCTGGTTGAACTTTGACAAGGAGTAAGGGGGAAAACTTATCTGCAGCTTTTTGAATAGAGCATTGGTGTCTATTTTGTCCGCCAGAGAGAGCAGATGGAATTTAGGCTTAACATCTCATCCAAAAGACATCCCTCAATGCTGTACTGAAGTCCATGTTTATATACTCAAATTTCTGAAGTGAGGTTTGAACCCATGATCTTCTAACTCTGCTGCTGCAGCTGTCGCCACTCAGACATGCCATATGGTTATGCCAATTCATTATGGGCATTTCTTAACTTTCTATTCAGTTGCTAAATTAACCCTTAGTTAAATGCAAAATTTTACAAAAATGTTTTCTCCTCTACAGCCTGTACTACAGAGAGTGGGTCCCCCATCAGTTCCTATGATTCTGCACCACTATCAGATTCTGGATCTACTGATGGAGTGGATGAATTTGAATTAAAAGGTATTGTCAGAGGCAAAAGAGCAAATGGTGAGACAAGAAAAGTTTGTTTTGCTTATGTAGCTGCTTATCAATAGATTATGCACAATTACATCATCCTGGATTTTCCTAAACTATTTAACTTTGAGAAAGGTGAGTAACCTAGAGAAGAATAGTAAGACAAAACTCTGATTTATGGTCATTAGTAAAACTCCAAGAAATCTACACTTTCACAAATAGCATTCCAGTGGTCTAATAGTTTACGAAATGCTCAATGTATTATGTCTATCTTAGTAATATATACCTGCAATTATTATTGATAGATTCATTGCTTGTGAGCTAATTATCTTTGGCATTTATGGCATTCAGTTCATTTTCCATAGAACAACGGGCATTCTTATTATAGTCTTAATATTGTACTCCACTTCTATTGAAGAATGTGTTCAAGTTGGATAAATTTCACTTTAGCATTTCCAAACCTTGGATCTCGTACCTGTGTTTTGTCCATATAGAATAAATTTAATTCAGTTAGCATCTCCTTTACAAGTCTGTGTTATGAATACTTAAAGCAGCTTTGTTAGTATTCTGCTATACTTCAGTGTGATTACGTCCTTTTTGAAGGTATTTAGGACAAGTGTTTAGAACGTATGCATCTGCAGAGGACATCATCGTCACTTTACCAGGATGGACTGCGCCCATTTCATCTATCATTGATTACTTTATCCAGAACCTTTCTTCTGTTTGGACTTGATAACTCTCTTCATTATACATTGTCATCTGTCTCCACTTAAAGATTTTTTGAATGGAAAATCCAAAATAATCATTTCTGTACAAAGGAATCAAGAGTTTGAATTGTGTCAGCTTATCATGAGGAAGGTGCTTTAAAATAGTTTTTTCTCTAGATTATGTTCTTTCTTTAGATATGTTGTAAAATCTATGCTGTATGAGTGCTTTCAATGGGAAGTAAGAGAGAATGTTAGAGTTGGTACAGTGGTTAGCTCTGCTTCTTTACAGTGCCAGAGACCCAGGTTTGATTCTGTTCTTGTGTGACTGTGGTGTTTGCAGGTTCTCCCCGTGTCTGTGTGGGTTTCCTCTGGATGCTCCAGCTTCCTCCCACAGTCCAATGACGTGCAGGTTAAGTGGATTGGCCATGCTAAATTGCCCCGTAGTGTCAAGGGACGTGTAGGTTAGGTAGATTAGCCATGGTAAATGGGGATAGGTGGGTGGCTGGGTAAGATGCTCTTTCAGAGAGTCAGTGCAGACTTGATGGGCTGAATGGCCTCCTGCACTGTAGGGATTTGCACTGTAAGAATTCTATGAACATGTCAAGGATGCAGGCATTTGAGAAAATTCAAAACCAACAAAAGAAAATTGCAGGGAAGAGCTGTTTGACTGTCCTAAAGCAGCTTCACATGCTGAAGTTGAATCCCAGGAGAGTGAGCTCAGTTGCAAACTGATAAGGGAAGGAACATCAATTATATTGGATTTTTTATATCCTATCCTATCTGGAACAAAGCATCCAGGAGACCAGATATAGACACCATCTAATTTTGTGACATACTTCAAAATATCAGTCTATCTTTTTTCTTCCACAATTAAACTGCTTTTGCTGGAGTCGGTACACAACTCCAAACATTTTGACATTGATAACAGTTCTTCCTCTATCTGTACTCGTTTGATAAGAGAGGCACATGCGGAAGGTCATAGTTATAATTTTGACCAAGTTTGTACTGTGTGCTGTGGTTTAACAGAATTAACAACCCTTCTTCTTATACCTGGATCTTAACCACTTAATTGTTGTCTTCATAAATATAAAATTAATGCAGCTGACTGATATTAAATGTGGCTTAAAGAAAAAATATAGTTTGCAGTACATTAAAAATATATTGATATAATGAATGCACTCCAAAATTAGTGATTTGAGTACATCATCTTCACAGATGGCTTGACATCTGCAACACGACAGTTTGTTTATTATTTCCCTTCCTACTCTCCAAATGGCATGGGTGGACCAGTGCAATACTAGAGACTATCTCCGATCTGTTGGTAGTTTATCTGATCCGTTCTTAGTTGGTCTGTTCAGCAATTATTGGTGTACAACATTTTTAGGAAAGAAATTTTTAAATGGTGTTCAAAGTGGTGTTTTGAAAGTTTTGCTGCTGAGCATTCCCTCAAGGTGTAAGTTTTGTTTTATTATTCCATTAAAGCCATTATATCTTTTAATGCTTCACTGTAACCATTAAGTGGATAAATATAGCAGAGTGATAGTTGTCGTTTATTTTTACCTTTATTAGGCAGAGTTTTATTGTCAACCTGCCTGCATACTACTGCTTTGAATTGCTGCTGAGAAAAGTTGTTAAAATGATGTGAATCTTATTGTCACTGTCATACAGATTGTATTGATGAGTCAAACCTCATTCACATGTCAGCGAATGGGCTTTCAGCATCAATGGCATCATTGTTTTCAGGTATTTCATTAGTGAATTAGATGTTGTCTGATTTATGTTCCCAATGCTTGATTCCAAAGTACTCGAGGGAGAGCTCAGTCTGCTGGCAATAGGCTTTTTATAATTTTGTTTCTATTTTCCCATTTTAACTTCACTCATTTGTTTCTCATGTTTCAAACTAATTTTCAATGAGCCTCTAATATACAGATGCAAGAATTCATGGTATGCTTGTCAAACTTTGTCATTACAAAATTTTCAAATGGTTGTCATTAACAGCAATTAATGAGACCACTTTTGCACTAAAATAAGCATTGAATCCTTCACAGGCATTACAAAATCACAATCTTTACAGTGCAGAAGGAGGCTATTTGGCCCATCAAATCTGCACTGAATCTCTGAAAGAACATTCTACTTTGTCCCACTCCCCTGCCTTATCCCTGTAACCTTGCACATTCTTTTCAGATAACAATCCAAATCCCTTTTTGAATACCTCGATCGAACTTGCCTCTACCCCTCTCGAAGTTCGTTCCCGACTTCGACCATCCTCGATGAAAAAATGTTCCCTTGCGTCACTTTTGCTCCTTTTGCTATTTACTTTGGATCTGTGCCCTCTAGTTCTTGATGATTTATTGAGGGAACGGTTTCTCACTATTTACCCATGTCCATACTCCTCAGGATCTTGAATACCTCTATCATGTTTCCTCTCCAGCTTCTTTTCTCACAGTAAAACAGTCCCAACATTTCCAATCTTCTTTGTACTCTGCAATGCTTTCATGTTCTTCCTCAAGTATGGTTCCCTGAACGAGAGATAGTACTCCAGATTATACCTAATTAGTGCCTTACACAAGCTCAACATGATCTCCTTATTCTTATCCTTAATATCCCTATTAATGAGACCTAATATACTATGTGCTTCATTAACAGTTCTCTCAACATGCCCTGCCATCTTCCGTTTCTTATGTACATATACACCAAGATCCCTCTGTTCTTGCACCTCCTTCAAAGTTTTGCCTTTTGTTTTATACTGTCTCCCACCTGAATGAATCACCTCCTCCTGCATTAAACTTCATCTGTCACTTGTCTTCCCCATCCACCAACATGTCTATGTTGTTTTGAAGTTCCAGACCACCCTCATCACGGTTAACAACGATCTTTGTATCACCTGCAACTTTTGCAATCATGCCCTGAATGCTATATTCGAGGTCATTAATATATATCAGGAAGAGCAAGGGTCCTAACACTTACCCCTGGGGAACTCCACAACAAACGTTCCTCCAATATTATTTTGTAGACTTAAATACAAGTTTGTCGAAGGTCAAGTTCTATAAATACAGTTCTGCAGGTCCACACAGCACTTACTTTGTGAGTGATGATCCTTTTTTGATTCCTCTGATTTTCTACCTTAATTTTCCCATCTCTTTAATACAGAAGCCTTAATAGGATTAAAAATCCATAAATGAGAGTAACCCTTGTCCAATTGGTCATTTATCATGTGTTCTCGTCATATCAAGTAGTAAGTTATTAACAGCTGAGGCATTTGCAAAAGTAAAATCACTTCGTACAAGTTTTTAGAAATTTAGCCTCATTTTGGTCGGCCGATTTCCTTTCTCCTAACCTGGACGCATTGAGTTCAGCCGTACCGTGAATGTTCTTCAAACGAAGATAGTCTAACTCCGTGCATTTATCAGTGCTCTTGAATGTTGTGTTTATTGATGAATTTTGGGTTTTTTGTTCCAAATTTGTGAAAATCTGCAGCTCTCCCTGGAGTTCTCTGGCTCTTTGTTTTGTGTCGGCTTTTGTTGTAGTTAGGCTCTAGAAAGGACCTTTCCTTGAGAATTCTATTACTTGGGGTAGGAGAAATCTTGTTTTTACACTCTTTATTCTACAGTTGCGCAGCTAATAAATTTAAGTTACACTCCTTAACGTTCCTTTTCATTTTCATTTAATTATCCTCTGAGGGGAATGTTGGCAAAATAAGCTAACCTAACAATTGGGAAAGAGCCCTTTAAAATAACTGAATTCTTGTGTCTGGCCATTATCAGAACTCCGAATTAACTGAACTGCTAGACCAAGACCAGTAAGATTATAGCCATTTGAGTTTGTCTGGTCTGATGTATTGGGAAAGCATTCCACTAGTTGGCACATTCATTACAGACCCCTCATACATATAGTTAAGATCTCCTCTTTTGGCATTTGCAAATTGGCCTGAGATATCTTAAAAGGTGGAATATTTATGCATTCTGTCATTTTGTCATTGACTACATTGACTGAACCTGGCTTCTACTCATTCCGCAATCTTATGAGCCTCCCACAAGAGCCAATATAATGAATTAGGTTTCCAAAGGTGATGAAACTAGCTGGGGTTTTTTTTCTAGCCCCTGGTTTTCATTTAGCATATTGATTTTAACATTAAAACTTGTCCTGTGCCCATGCAGCTTTCCTTGTATGTGGTTTTTTAAAGGTGTAATTTCTTAGACTTTTAATGAGCATTTTTAAAGCTTGATCCCACTATCTGTTAGTTTAAACTGCTAGCTGTGTTCTAAGGAATGGTCCTTTTGCTAGTATTGTGATGTCTTGGTGTTCTCCATTTTAACTGGATTTAATCTGTATGTGTCCATTATTAAACTCGGTGGTGGCTTAGGTTTGTTGTTGAGTACATTTCAGCTGCTTTTTGAGTATTGTTCTCGGGTTAACTAAATGTCTACATCTTTGTGATCTCACGGTTTATTTTTTGCTGTAGAATCCCTTGGCACAACAATTGATATTTCTGTTCAGACATTTTATGTAGCTTTTCCAAAAGTGCCAATGATAAAACTGATTAAGCTCAACAAAGCAAAATAAATGAGCTGCATCTAATTTACATTTAAGAAGAAAATAATTTGTATTATTGAGTTGTAACTATCTATTCTATTGATCACATAGACTTTTACAAGTTTATCTATATGACATTTACACTTGTATTTTTAAATGAGCAGTTTGCAAGGTCCATTGTCTATATAGTGGAGAACAACTGTCTCAATTGATATTCACTGTGAAAGAAATCTCACCTTTCATATTAAAGCAAGCCAGACAAGCATAACTACTCCATTAGTATCACATAGTTGCATAAAAATGGGTCATGGTATTGGACAGTCACTATCATTCATTTGAAATGGTTATTTTAGTCTTAGTGCATTTTTTCTTCTCCTTGGCTGAAGTGATGGGCAAGTGACACTAAAGTGTTGACCAGTGTCACACACACACTGGCTACTAGAAATTGTGCAATGATTTCTTTCCCTGCCAATCCTCTGATCATGTTGGAAACTCATTGTGTCCTACTGTTCTTTGATCGAATATTTAGACCTCCAAGTCCAAGTGGCACGGTAGCACAGTGGTTAGCACTGCTGCTTCACAGCTCCAGGGTCCCGGGTTCGATTCCCGGCTTGGGTCACTGTCTGTGTGGAGTTTGCACATTCTCCTCGTGTCTGCGTGGGTTTCCTCCGGGTGCTCCAGTTTCCTCCCACAGTCAAA
This sequence comes from Mustelus asterias, assembly GCF_964213995.1. NCBI lineage: Eukaryota > Metazoa > Chordata > Chondrichthyes > Carcharhiniformes > Triakidae > Mustelus > Mustelus asterias. Next base: position 30,009,901 of record NC_135803.1, on the reverse strand, counting down.
AAGATGTGCGGGTTAGGTTGATTGGCCAGGTTAAAAATTGCCCCTTAGAGTCCTGATGCGTAGGTTAGTGGGATTAGCGGGTGAATATGTTGGGGTAGGGCCTGGGTGGGATTGTGGTCGGTGCAGACTCGATGGGCCGAATGGCCTCCTTCTGCACTGTAGGGTTTCTATTCTTCTATAAGTTAATTGTGCTGTTCAAATTTCAGTGTCATTAATTCACTTTCTTTACAAATTGAGTTACATGTTGTAAATTGCATTGTTGGGTTTACATGAATAAAATCCACTTTTGCCTTGGCCATTAGTATTCTGAAAATTGGCATTTGTATTTGCAGAAGCTTTATTTTAATCCGTTATACATGGTGTATTTGTAGTGGAGAGGATCCTTCAAATTTTGGAAATATCCTTTTGAGTTCATGTTGTGCTCTTTAAGGAATATCTTGAATACTGTGTTTTGTTTTACAGATGCTGATATTAGAAGAAATTTGGCTTCAAGGAGTAAGTCAGCGATGAGTTCTGAGTCCATGTAAGACTAAATAAATTTTGCAGTATCACAAGTTTTTATTTGGAGAATTTAACCTTGTATGAATGTGTTTATTTGTTATAAATTTCATCTTCATTGCCTGTAACAGAATCTGCCCTATTTTAATTTCCAGTATTTAGGCCAGCAGGTTTGAAGAATTGTAACCATTCCCACGGATGTTAGGGAGTACATTCTAAGCCAAACAATGAGCAGCTAAGCTAACGGGGAGAGGGGGCAGGTGAAGTGGGTGCAATTGCTACATTTTATGGTGCAGATTTGTTACAGCATAGAAGGAGGCCATTTGGCCCATTGCGTCTGCGTCGACTCTCCAAACGAGCACCATGACTTAATGCCATTCTCCTTTTTCCCCATACCCCATGTACATTGTTTCTGTTCAGATAATTATCTTATCTAATGCCCCATTCAATGTCTTGATTAACCTGCTTCCCTCACATTTCTAGACCCGGACCACTTGTGTGGAAAAGCATTTTTTCACATCACATTTGCTTCTTTTGCAAATCACTTTCCAACTGTGTCCTCTTGTTCTTGATCCTTTTACAAACAGGAACAGTTTCTCCCTTAATCATGGAATTCCTACAATGCTGGAGGAGGCCATTTGGCTCATCGAGCTTGCACCGACAACAGGTTCCACCTCTGTAACCCCCACATATTTACCCTGTTAGTTCCCATGACACTGAGGGGCAATTTAGCATGGCAATCCACCTAATTCGTGTATTTTTGGAGTATGGGAAGAAACAGGAGCATCCAGAGGAAACCCACAGACACAGGGAGAACATGAAAACTCCACACAGTCATCCAGGCTGGAATTGAACCCGGGTTCCTGGTGCTGAGGGGCAGCAATGCTAACTACTGTGCCTATCTGCTCTCTCCAGCCCCTTCATGATTTTGAACATCTTTATCAAATCTCCTCTTAGCTTTCTCATCTCCAAAGGGAGCGGTCTCCACCTCTCCAATTTATCCTCACAACTGAAGTTACTCATCCCTGAGACCATTCTTGTAAACCTCTTCTGCACTCTCTCTAATGCATTCACATCCTTCCTATTGTGTGGCGCCTACAACTGTACACAATACTCCAACTGAGGTCTAACTAGTGTCTTGTACAAGTTCAGTATAACATCCTTGATCTTGTACTCTTATGTCCCTATTAATAAAGCCCAAAATACTACATACTGCTTTAACTGCTCCCTCCACCCATCCTGCCACCTTCAATGGTCTGTGCACATGTACACCCAGGTCCCTCTGCTCTTGCACCCCCTTAAGAATTTTACCCTTTACTACATTGCCTCTCCATGTTCTTCCTACCAAAATGCATGATTTCACACTTACAACCTCCCTAATTTAATTTATTTGAGGTTACACACCACTGAAGTCGGTTTCCAATCTTGTTTGCTGCAGTGCTGTTATCAAATTTCTTTTGCATTGCTTGTCGAACTGGCAAACACTGTTTAAATGGTGTTTGTTTGTTGCTCTCCTCATTCTCTTCTGATGCATCTTCTCCACGTCCCTTGGTGTGACTTCTCTTGCCTGGTTCACTGTTACCAATTTCATTATAGCCGGATTATTTTTGCTAGTAGCTTCTTGTTTCATCTCTCTATAAATATGGGAACTCCAAGGATTTATCCTTGGATCCCTTCTCGTCTTCATTATTTGCTATTTCTTGGCAACACCACACACACACAGGGTCAGTATTGATATGTATGCTGGTGATTCTTGATTCTACCCCTCCACCAGTTCTCTGGTTCCCTGCTGTGTGTCAAACTGCTTGCCTGGCATCCAATCTTAGTTGAACTATTTGCTCCTGATAAACTTTGGTAGGACTGAAGCCTTGTCCTAGATTCTCACTACACTCTACCTTTGTTAATGACTCAGTTTCTCGGCCAGACTGTTTGCCATCTCGACATATTGGTCATTAAGATAAGTTTCCGAACCCAGTTCCTCTCCATAAATAAGAGAACCTATTTCCACCTGTTTAGCACCACCCATTTCAGCTCATTGACTGGGGAAAAGTAAAACATTATTTGATAAATTCAACTATTGCCGTTAGTTACAAATCTAAAACTAACAACACCACCAACAGTCAAGGTAGAAACAGACCTTTTTGTTAAAAAGAAAATTATTCACCGGTCCTCATTTATTTCTGTTTTCTATTGAGGCAACAGAATAAATTTCCACACCTCTGGAATTGGGGCTTGAGAACTGCAAGGTTGCAATGAGCCCCAAGTCGGTAGAAAATGCTCAAGGAAACAAACCCATGCTGCAAAATATTGCAAATACATGAATTAAAACTGAAGAAATGTTCCAAACAGGAATAAAATTCAACAGATCTAACCCCAGTTACATATTTGATGTGAAGCTGCTAAACAGAGGAGCAGCTGAGTTTTGACTGAAAAATAACTTGGCACAGTTCAGGATTGTAGATAGATGGCCTTCTGGGAGTGCAGGAAATAAAGAAGACTTTGAGGTGTGTGCCACTCAAACCCGTACTCGGCATTGGAGATGCCTGGGAGCAATGACACCTTGAAGGAATGCAGTTGAGACTTTAGTGCCAAGGGTCTACACAGTTGGAAACAGCAAAGAGTAGAATTGCAGTCGTCATAGGAGATTCCATAGTTAATGGGGGGATTCAGCATTTCTGTAACAATTATCATGAGTCCTGCATGGTATTTTGCCCCCTTGTGGTAGGATGAAGTGCATCATGGAAAGGGTACAGAATATTGTTTGGGTGAGTCAGAAATTGAGGCATGTTGGTACCAGTGAGAGAGAATAACTGTTAAGCTAATGGTCAGATTTTCATGTGCTGGAGAGGAAGTAACATCTTGAAGGTAGTCATCTCTGGTTTACTCATAGTGCCACATGCTAGCAAGAGTAGAAATATGAAGATAGAAAGGATCGACGTGTGGTTTGAAGTATAGTGCAAGAGGGAGGCCTTAAAATTCTTGGGGCATTGGGGCCAATTCTGGGGCAGGAGATGCTTATTCAAGAGATGGGTTCCACTTCAACAAGACTGGGGCCAATGCCCTAGCGGGAGGCTCAACACTGTTGTTGGGTAGGGTTTAAACTAAATTGGCAAGACAGTAGGGACCAGCACATAGAAGCAGAAAAGTGGAATAAGGACCAAAAGATGAGTGTGTTTGTTACTGGAGGAAAAGTACTACCATATTGGATAGGAACAGACTAAGATGAATGATAACAAAATTGGAGCTCATGGAATGCAAGGATCAGTGCCTCTTCTGTGAGGAAGAATTCATTTATACAGCAAATGGTAACTCGCTGGCCAAGAGGTGGTGGAAGCAGGAATGATGAATGACTTCTAAAGAAAATTGGATGGGCACCTGTGGGAAATAAACTTGTAGGACTATGGGAATAGGGCAAGAGATTGGAGTTGACTGGAATGCTGTGCAGAGAGCTAGCATAGACTAGATAGGTCGATTGGCTCCTTTTGTACTGTAATGGCAATGAATCCATGATGTAAAATATTTCTAAAGGAGAGCCATTGTACCTACTCAATTTTTTAGTTGTATAGATGCACTGCAGGAATGCACCAAGGCTCCTTATGCAGGACCCTCCAAACCCACGATCACTGTTATCTCGAAGGATAAGGGCAGCAGACACATGGGAATACCATCACCTGGAAGTTCCCCTCCAAGTCACTCATTTTCCTGACTTGGAAATATATTACTGTTCCTTCACTGTCACTGGGTCAATATGGAGCAGCACTGGGGGTGTATCTACACCACGTGGACAGCAGCAGTTCAAGAAGGCAGCTCACCAACTTCTCAAGGGCAATTAAGGATGTGCAATAAATGCTGGCCCAACCAATGGCACCCACATCCCATGAATGAATAAAACAAAGAATAGTATATTCAAGTTTCTTGCTCTAATTTTGAAGCCTCAATATAAAGGGTTATTTGATCTCGCATCAGGTTTTTATTGCACCAGCATATTTAAATGTTAGTTATAAATTTAAGATGTGCAGAAATTAATAAAATATTGTTTTTACCTAAAAACAATGTAATGTGGCAATTGTGTATTTCTTTGTGTTACAGTTCATTTTCATTCCTTCATTCAAACTCAGCTGAGGCTGTTGCCATGGGCCTTTTGAAGCAGTTTGAGGGGATGCAGCTTCCTGCTGCCTCTGAGTTGGACTGGTTGGTTCCAGAGCATGATGCTCCTCAGAAGGTAGGAAAAAAATTAAACTTGCCACTTTGCAATTGTAAAGAAATTTGATGTGATGACTTGCAGCTTGGGAGGCCCTGCTAAATGAAACAAGTGGTTTTAGAATCCAGGGTCCGAAAATAAAATGTACCAGGTTTTCTACATGTAAATTAATATTAAAAGGTGGCAATTCAATTATTGACTTTGCAAAAGGGGCACCTGGGCTAGAATTATACGTGGCTGGGGTGGACCTTAAATTGTGCAAAACAATGTTTGGTGCACTTCCTGAAGGCATCCCGTGTGATTTCTAGGTCAGAAAGTATGTGCAAATAAATCAGATGTTTGCCTGCTGACATTTAAAGGGCCAATTTTGGACATTAACGAGCCATCAACAGCAATTTTATGCTGCCTGTGAGATTTTTCAGCTCGTCGCATGAACAAAACAGATGGGCGCTCATGTCTTTTGCATTTCCTCATGCAAGGGAGGGATAGAAGGCCCTCGGAGCAGCAGCAGTTTCTTTGTCATTGCGAGTTCACACCTGTATGCGTATAGAGTCTAGCTTGAGTTTCCGAGTCATTGTTTAGCATTTGAAGTGCGACTTTCAGCACTTCAGAGCTTCCTTGGAAGGCTTTCCTAATGGTTAGAGCACAGTCAATCCCTAATTTTCAAAGCACTGGTCATCCCCAATGGGGATAGTCTATTCTGCTGGTGGGACCGTGCTAGGCAGAGACCTGTAAGAGGAGAGGCATGGGCTCAGTTGGTGCAGGGCCAGCAGGGAGGCCAAGGAGAAAGGGAATACTGAAGATGCCACTACCCAGAGGCTAGAGTATACAGGCAGCACTGAGGTCCGGTGCCGCAGGAGGCTGCGCCTTTCCAGGGAGGCGCTGATATCGAAGATAAAATTCAGGCCCTGGTGTCTAATGGAAAGCAGTGAGTCACCAAAGTACACAGCTGATTATTCAATTTCAAATGTGTTCCTTTCCCACCTGACATGTACCTTTCCCTGCCCTTTCCAGTAGCACTTGTTGATTTTGTTAATTTTAGTAAATTTAGCTTTTGCTGAACTAATTATTCTAGTGCTACAGAAAGTAACTTTCCTGCAGCTTTTGCCAATTCCAGACTCTTTTCCGGTGTCTCCTGATGACGGTGAGCATGCTGATATTTACAAACTGCGAATTAGAGTGCGAGGAAATTTAGAATGGGCACCACCTCGGCCACAAATAATCTTCAACATTCACCCTTCGCCCAAGTAAGCTAAAGCTGGCTCAATGTTTTTTTCACTTGGTGTTCTTTGTGTGTAAGTTGAGACTGTCTGGTGAAATAATGTTTTTGTCATTAAAGGAGAAAGGTGGTTGTTGCTAAACAAAATTACCGCTGTGCAGGATGTGGTACACGAGTGGAGCCAGGTAAGTGATGTTCAGGAAGTTAGCAATGTGGTAATAAAGTTCTGCTTGTACTTGCATATTCAGTATCCTATTTCTGTCTGTAAGGAGTTGTGTTTTATTCACATTTTGTTAATGTAAATATACAACTTTATGTAGTTAACAGTTCCTCCATTATGCCTTTTCCCTCATCCTCCCTGAAAATAATGGTTGAAGTATGATTTGTAAACAACAATAAAAATCTGGCATAATACTGGTGCACTTTTCTGAGATCCTAGATGCAGAGAATGGGCAGTAGGTTTGTTGACAAGCCACAGTCTTGTGCATTGTAGTATTTGATCTTAAAAAGGACGCTGTTGGAAGCTGAGAAGCAAATTTTGTTCCGACATGATTGGCAATGGGTCATTCTTTCTTTTGAGAGGAAGAAGAATGAGCCATACCTCCCAAATGCATTTGGATGAATACAAATTCTCATTTATTTACAAGTTATTTTGTCCTATGATTTATGATGCCATTCTATTGTGAACTTGCTCTTTCCCCAACAGTTAGATAGAAACCCTACAGTGCAGAAAGAGGCCATTTAGCCCATCGAGTCTGCACCAACCACAATCCCACCCAGACCCTACCCCCATATCCCTACATATTTACCCACTAATCCCTCTAAGTTACACTAAGGGACAATTTTAGCATAGCCAATCAACCTAACCTGCACATCTTTGGACTGGTTCTTGAACTTGCAAACTTTACCCCCTTTTTCTTCCAGATTACATAAAGAGACTACGATATTGTGAATATCTGGGGAAATATTTCTGTCAGTGCTGTCATGAGAATGTCCAGTCGGTGGTCCCAAGCCGGATATTGCGGAAATGGGACTTCAGCAAATATTATGTCAGTAACTTTTCCAAGGATTTGCTGAATAAAATATGGAATGATCCACTCTTCAATGTTCAGGACATTAATGGTGTTTTGTATCGAAAGGTGAAGGCTCTGGATCAAGTCCATGTAAGCAATCCTAAGGCATTTTCTTTATTCGGACTGTAAAATAAATTATTCCAATGATTAGAATATGCAGTTTTCTTGATAGTGACAGTGATCAAGTGTATGAGTGTACTGTTTTTGTTGTAATGCCACCAGTATGGTATTCATTTTTAGTGTTCATAGAATCATTTCAGTGCAGAAGGAGACCATTCGGCCCATTGAGTCTGTACCGACAACAATCCCTCCATCCCCGTAACCCCACATATTAACCCTGTTAATCCCTCTGATACTAAAGGGCAATTTAGCATGGCCAATCCACCTAACCCGCACATCTTTGAACTGTGGGAGGAAACCAGAGCACCTGGAGGAAACCCACGCAGACACGCCGAGAATGTGTGTGTGGAGTTTGCACAGTCACAGACAATGTTATAGTTAGGATTCTAATTAAATTTTAAGAACATCCAATAAGAGGGTAACGATTTAATGTAATTGGCAAATGAACCAGAGGAAAGATTAAGAGAATTTGTTTATGGAATGAGTTGTTGTGATCTGGAATGTCCTGCCTCAGTGGTAACATCAAAAAAACAAATTGGATCAATTCTGGAAAAGAAAGATTTACAAGGCAATGGGGAAAGAGCTTGGGAATAGGACTAATTGGATAGTTCCTCCAGAGAGCCTGCACAAGCGTGATGGGCTGAGTGGCTTCTTTCTATGCTGTCATGTTCTATGATTCTGTTCTAGATTATTGATCAATTCATTTGTATATAAAATTTTGAAGTATTGCATTTGTTCCATCCACTGAATAAAATAGCATAAAATATATTATTCAGTAGCAACTGTTTTTAAGAGTCCAAGTATTGTTTTAAAAATGTAACTTTTAAATTTTTTCTTACCATATTTCACAAAGTATCTAGCAATACTGAATCAGTCCTGCATTTTTTCAGCTGACTCAGTATTATCCAAGGGTGTTAAAATTGTTTTGTCAGATTATAATCCAATTGGGATAGTGTTTAAAAACTCTGATAATTCATATGGATACCAAAAACTCTCAACAGCAAAACCAAATTGTGATTTAAAAATAAATGTAATAAATGTACATTGTCATATTTTCTTCTATTTTTAAAAATGTTGTCAGATGCTGAGACTCCAGCTAGTTCACATGAAGAACTTATTCAAAACATGCAGGCTGGCAAAAGAGTAAGTTCGATTTTTTTTGTTCTTGTTTCCATAGCCCTTCCATGAAATAGGGCATTAATGGGGGAGGAGTGTGAATTGATTGTGATGCTACTATTAGCTTGGTGGTAATAGAATATTGTATTTGAGTACCCCAGGCTGGAAATTCAAATTTAACAATTGACTAACAGCTCTCCGATTTTAGGGACCAGCTGCCATTTTTCTGCCATCAAAAAAAAACTTCATAAGATATACCACATGGATTCCCTTTTCTTTGAATGCTGATGCTACACATCACTTGAAAAATTGTGCAAAATATTGTTCTTGGTTATTTGTTGCCAACTTACAATTGTTTTTCTTAATTCCATCTCAGAGTATTTCTTTAAAGCTAATTCGTTTGCTAATCTTTCATACCACAGAATTGTCCTGGTTTCCTTACATCCTCCAAAATTGAGTGCTGTTGGACAGTTGATATAACCCTATGCAATGTGGTTGTTTGCATCTACCCTGTTTAAGATGGGTTAAAAACCAGTGACAATTTCCAGCAGGGGTTACAATTTCAATAATTCACGAACATTGTCCCCTCCCTTTTGAAGAACTCCAGCCTGTAAGATGGAATGTAGGGGGGGTACCTTAAAGTAGATTTTCTGAGTCTTCATCTATGGAGAGGGACCTTGCTCGCTGTCAGCATGCATTGGAAAATCCGAAGAATATTGCTCACCATTTTCATAAATTTATTTCACTTAAATGAACTGAAAGCCATGCGTGCACACTCTAATGAACAAGGCTCTCTAAAAATACACCCCAATTGCTTTTCTATCATCCAATCTGATGTGGACACTTGGTGCTGTGATGACTTATGCAGTCAGTTTACAATCTGATTTGACTTCAGGAAAAAAAATTAATCAAAATGCCTTAATTTTGAAGAAACATTCTGAAAATTCTATTTGCTAATCTTTGGACATTTTCTTGGGCTGCCCTTTTCCCTTAATATTCAAGTTCACTTTTTTGTCTTAACACAATTCCGGGTTATTTAGCAATTTACACTGACTTTGCCTTTTTCCTAACCAACTGGTCAATGTCACTGAGCTTGTTTTCTCCTCCATTGGTTACTCTAGATAAGAGGATGGGGGTTGGAGAATTGAGCATCTGAAGAATGATCACTAGAATGAGATGGTCGAAATTGGTAGTAGTCCATAAATCCATAATGTGTCAATTGTGGGCACCACACTTTAAGAAGCCTTGAAGAGGATGCAGTGGAGAATTACTAAAATGGGAGCAGGAATGAGAGACTAAAGCTGTGTGGATAGAAGAGAGAAACTGGGATTATTCTCCAGTGAAGATTGAGGGGAGACTTAACTGAGATGCTCAAAATTTTGAGAAACTGTTTCTACTGGTAGCGAGAAAGTGACAACCAGAGGACAGATGAGACAGCTTTTTAATGCAGTGAGTTCTGATGATCTGGAATGTACTGCCTAAAGGATGGTGAAAATAAATTTTAGTAGTAATATTCAAAAGGGAATTGAATATAAACTTGTGGGGGGAAAAGTTGCAGGGCTCTCGGTTAAAGAGCACAAGGGTGTGACTAAAAACCAACACCTAATGGTATAGCTGCTTCTGTGCTGTCTAGTTTTATGAAAATGCCCCATGACACCACCCTTAGATGAGGGAAGACAAGCTGTGAGCTTTCTTGCACCTGTGGAAAAATTAGTTTGTCAAAACAGTGGTACGCTCAAAATAGGATTGACAAACCAGATTCTAGGAGACTGCATATTCAGCAGAATGAAATGGATTATCAAAATGTCAGTTATTAGCAACTTTAGATGCAAGTTTATGATAAATTGAATGCGCATTTAGTCCACCCATTATTCATTTTGTGTACATTTTTTAAAAATTTGCAACTGCATGGCTTGCACTTTTTGTGCAGGATGCAATGTCCAAACAGTTGAAGGGATTGTTTGTTCTGGCTGAATGGGGATGCAGGAACTGGTTAGTTTCATCTCTAGTCTTTAAATTGCAATTGGAGACTGCATTTGTTCCTGACGGTGGTCAGACGGCTTGAAAGGTTGAACTAATAGCTAATTGCACTTTAATTCAGTGAAAACTGCTTTTTAAAGCCTGAAATAGTTGGTGTGCTTTATATGATTTGCATAATATCAGTGATGATGGCGATTGATTGACCCCATTTTCCTGGTGGTTATCAGAAATAAGTAGGGCAGGGAGAACATAAGTAGTGGAGATTGTAGTAACAAAATTCTTTCATCTGAAGCGGAGTATGAATTGTCAAGTATTTTAACAATTATGTTAATTAGTAATGATAAAAGGGACACACTCTTCAAGAACAGAGGTTAAACATTGGCTAAGTAGAATACTAGTCACCTGTGTCAAAGACTGCAGAGAGCAGGAGTAGGAATAATGGATGTTTTTGTCAGAGGTTGTCATTCTTGACTCTTCAGGCTGTTTTGATCTTTGGAAGAAACAGAAAACTGATTGGCGAGATTCAAACCAGAAGTTATAATAGATTGGCATGCATCTGGGAGGTTGCAACACTTGTGACTTTGGAGAGGATTTTAAAAAGAAAAATATAATTGAATGCGCTCAGCAGCTGCACTTTCCTCACCATTGGAATATTGCCAGCTGTAGTTCAAGCACTCAGTTGAAGATTGCACTTGAGAATGAAGAAACAATATTTGAAATAGTTTCCTCTGTCAATTTTGCTAAAGTCACAGTAATTAATTACATTGTGCTTGCTATTTAATTGAGATCTATTTCAAAACTTACTGTAACTATATATAAGAATGGCTGAGCTGAAACAGTAAATATTGATGCTCAGCCAATAGCAACCCCTAAAATACCCAATATTAATTATTGTTGAAGGATGAGACTTTTTTTTCCTCTGGACTATCAGGAATTATAATCTCAACTGTAGAATATTGCAATGTGCCTCTTTTGTAGCCTCCTGGATAGCTTTGACATAGAACCAGGTCACCTGACTGAGGATTATCATCTATATTCACTGAATGATCTGACTGCTGTAAAGAAAGGGGAACTGGCTGGAAGGTTGAAGGAACTGGTGAAGATCGGTGCAGCACATGTGGAGAACTGCATGGTATGTAGAAAAGAAACTTACACCATGAACATAAATAAATATTTATGTCGTTTGTACAGCATAAGCATACAACAGTATTGTAAATAAAAGTACATCCAATGATGTGAAGTATGGGTGGTTTATTCAATAGAATAGGAACATTCCACACGGTTGAGAGAGATGAGTTCTGCTACCATTCTACTGACTTCTGGTTTACCTTATGTATCATCCATATGGAAGCTGAGATGTTCTGGTTGAATTGTTTCCTTCATGGTGATAATACAGAACCCATGAATGAGTTACACCCTATTTAAATAAAGGTTTAACTTCAATGTTTTTCTTCTGAATAAGGCTGCTGTGTAAGATTTTGAGCCAAATTAACTTCGGCAAGAAGTTTATGATCCACAATATTATCCATAGCTTCAGTTTGTAGAGATCCTTTATCCCATAAAGTCACATTGTATCCTGTCGTGTATCAGTTTTTACAGATACGAGTCACCAATTCAAGCCAATATTCAAATCTAAAAAATTGAATTGTTAGTATTTTATCAATTCTCAAAAGTGCTATTTGATGAGACTCCAGTAAATGGATTGGAAGAATCTCTCTCTAAGTTGGAGAGATTTATAAGTGACTTGCATCTGTCTAATATGCTTTGGTGAAATTACTTACTGGATTATTTTTCATAAGTTAGTTTTAAGTGGAATTTTTGTGTTCATTGTTTTAAAGCATTTAATAGGGTCAGCTTCCACAAACCTTTGGGTTAACTACTTGATAAGAATAGTAAATTCAGGTACTCCATCTTACCATGTTGACACTTTCTAAAGACCACAGGGAAATTTCTATCCTTTTTAATTTTTTTGCTATTTCTAACCTGTTCTTCATTTTGCACGATCCTTAATTTCTGAGCAAGTTGAACGATGGCAATCTAATAAATCCTGTATAAGCAAGAAGGTTTTGTTAATGATGCACTCTTCCTACTTTTTAAGTTCAGTTCAAAACTGCCGAAATGTGTAGTTTTGTTCATTACCAGTGGGGAAGTGTGAATTTCTCCCAGGACTTTGAAACCCTGGACATTCAGGTTGAAATTTGGGACCTATTTTGATGTATCATACATGCTTTTGTAATTTGAAATTTATGAATCGCGCTGCTAATATTCATCTGGGGGCGTGTTGGCTAACTCATGAACTGCTGTTCTTAGAGTGAACTCTTATGTAATAGAGCAGTGTAAAATAAATAAATAATTGGCCTGTTTTTACACAGCTTTGTCAGGCTAAAGGCTTCATCTGTGAATTCTGTGGTGATGGTACAGATATCATCTTCCCTTTTGAACTGCACAAATGTAAACGATGTGAAGGTGAGTCTTTTGAAGTTACACCGAGTCAAACAGACGGTATTCTAATAGTGTCTTTAATCTCAATAGTACTTACATAATTTAGCATGTACTATATATTTATCTGCATACCTAATTTATGCTGGGGCAGCTTGATTTTGTGTACCCAGTGTATATAAACAACTGTTAGTCATATTGACATGTAATAGTCCATGAAATGTTTTTTGAGGGGTAATATATATAATTTGTGTAAGTTTTCTGTTCTGGATCTCAATTCATGACTTTTTTTCTCTTGGGGCTCTCCTGATACCCAGTTATACCACCTTTTGTTTTTATTTCCTTTTTTTGGTACTTTGCTCTAAAGTTCTTCCCTCAGCCTCTCTACTTCCTGCTACCCTATATGCTTCCCCTGTACACATCATCCAAACATTTGTTGTCCATCCCTAATTGTCCTCGAGAATGTGATAATGAGCCCCTGTCTTGAACTGCTGCAGTCAGTGCAGTGGAGGTACATGCACAATGCTCTCGGAAAAGGAGTTCAGGCTTTTGACCTAGCAAAAGTGAAGGAATAGCTGCATAGTTCCATGTCAGGGTGGTGTATGCCTTGGAGGGGAACTTGCAGTTGGTGTTCCCATGTAACTGTTGCCCTTGACCTTCAAGGTGATAGCACCATTCAAATATGTGACCTCTATAAAAGGAGGCTTGTCAAGTTATAGTGCATCTTGTAGATCATTGACAATGCTGCCAGTAGTGGAGGGAGTGAATATTTTAAGGTTGTAGATGGACTGCTGATCAAATGGCTGCATTGTCCTGCCCATTTTCCTGCACTTGTCCCACATCCTTGAATGTTATATAGCTAGCCTCAGAATTCCCAACCTCCAAACTGCTGCTGTAGCCACAGTATTTACATAGCCGTCCAGTTCAATTTCTGGTCAGTTCATAGAAATCATAGAAACCCTACAGTACAGAAAAAGGCCATTCAGCCCATCGAGTCTGCACTGACCACAATCCCACCCAGGTCCTACTCCCATATCCCTACATATTTACCCAACTAATCCCTCTAACCTATGCATCTCAGGACACTAAGGGCAAATTTTAGCATGGCCAATCAACCTAACCCGCACATCTTTGGACTGTGGGAGGAAACCCACGCAGACACGAGGAGAATGTGCAAACTCCACACAGACAGTGACGGGAATCGAACCCAGGCCCCTGGAGCTGTGAAGCAGCAGTGCTAACCACCGTGCCACCCAGTTATAATTCCCCAAGATATTGATGATTGGGATTCAATGATAGAATGCTGTTGAATGTCAAGCAGCAATGGTTAGATTCTTGTTGGAGGTGGTTGTATGTGGCATGAATATTATTTGCCACATATCAGACTAAACCTGAATGTTGCCTACGTCTTGCTGTATTAGAGCTTATCCTGAGAGTTTAGGAATGCGACTGAACACTAATCATCAGAGAACCTTCCAGTTCATGACCTTATGATGGAGGGAAAGTTATTGAAGATGCTTGGGTTTAGGACACCATCTTGGGCCACTACCACTGATGTAGTTCTCTTCCCTGGCCAATATCTCCACATGTATCATGTTTGCATTCTCTGTGTCCTACGTAAACCCATGATGAGCTTTCAACCCCATCCTCCCTGCAATGCAATGTCTATTTCCATCTCAGTAACATTGTCTGCCTCTGCCCCTGCATCAGTCATCTCCTGAAACTCTCATCCATGCCTTTGTCACCTCCAAAGCTCCTAATGGCCAATCCCACCTTGAAACTTTTGTTTTGGATCCCTAACTCTGGTTCTTGTGTATTCCTTCCATCCCTTCCACCCACTATTGACAGCCATCTGGTTCCCATGTCCTGCACTTATTGCCCAAAATCTTTCCGTCTCCACTATACTTCTGTTAAGACCTTCCTCAAAACCCACCTCTTTGATCAAACTTTCGAATATATCTCCTTTGACTTGGGTGGGATTTACCGTGCAACCTGCTACGTGTTTTGTGGTGGCGGAAGGCAGCCCGCCATTGACAAGCGGCAGGATCTTCAGACACCCCCCCCCCCCTCCTCCCCCAACCCCTCCTTGCAGCCAAGAAACCCATGGTGGGGATGCACCATCAGCGAGACCAAAAGATCTTGCCGGCACTAATGACTGGCACGCTTCAGCCTTGGGTGTCCGTTTATCATTTCATTACACCTCTGTAAAGCCGGTTGAGATGATAACCAACTTTAAGGAGCTATATAAATGGAAGTTATTGATGTTCACTCATTAGCTTCTGTTCATTCTGTCTGAGAGGTTGGGGTGGTTTGTTCTGAGGAAATGTCCCATTCAAATTCTTTCTCGTAAACTGTGGGATTTGAACTTTGTCCCATCATTGCTTCAGCATTCGTAACACATTTTGAGTTAACACCAATTAAGTTGACTTATGTTAGAAACTTATCTTTTGAACTGTTGCTGTGAGATTTGAGTACAATGTTTTAAATTGTCTTTTTTACTCTGCAGAATGTAAAGCATGTTATCACAAGTGCTGCTTTAAATCAGATCAGTGTCCCCGGTGTGACCGGTTGCAGGCACGTAAAGAACTCCTTGCCAAACAGACCATAGAACTGTACTTGGAGTCTGAGGGCGAAGAGGAGGAGAGTTCACAGAGTACAAGTTATGACTGAACAAGAAGACAACAGCAAAAGTTGACAAAACCACTTGAAACTTGACATTTTGGATTGAAGCAGATTTGATTCATGCACTTTTTATTAGAACTGGCAATATAGCCTATACCTATACTGCATATCTATAATGAAGATGCTATCTATTGCCTTCCAGGAACTGAAACTTAATGATGGTGTCTTTGCTCATCTTCATTTGTCCGTTTTGTTGAACAATTTTTAGAATATCTTTTTACATGAATGTCTAAAGGCTCTTTTTGGGAGGGGAGGCAAGGATGCTGTCATATCCGGAGTAATCCTGGTATTGTGTGTATTATAACAGGCACCATTCTTCCCTCTTACTACAAGGTGTATTCCTGGAATGGTCTACATTCATGCCAAAAGTGAGCAAGATTTCTTTCAGTCAACTGAACAGAGTTACTCTTGTTTTTTGTGCATCTGTTTCCATCCTGGTTCTTACTGTTGGCTGAAGTTAGATACATAGAGGTTTTGAGAGTCAATTAAAATGTCTGCAAACAAAAATTCTCACCTTTTGATATTGGGTGTTCTAATTTGTTTGTAGCACTTAATTGTCAGTTACTATGGCATTGATACCTATCGGTGCTGCAGTGATCTTATCTGAAAGTTTAAGACTAGGAACTACAATGCTGGATGATGCCAAAGAGAGTCTTTAGTGTTCCATTCATCAACAACTGATGTTTTTGGATATTGCAGATTTAGTTGCATAAAGTTGATTTATGTTACTGCCCTATTTGAGCTGCTATAACGTACTACGTCTTATAATTAAAAGGACTTGCCAAGAATGTATAGATTTATCTTAATTTCAGATTCTGTAGGATGGCAAAAGGATTATTCAAGAAATAAGTGTTTGGCTTGAATGTAACAGTTTGTTAGTAGCTGTCAAAACCTAGTGTTTGAAGTATTGTACAGCCAGGTTATTAGTAAAGTAGGATGATTGGAGGGGTCTCATGATACTAATCATCTATTTCATCGTATTGTCATAGGGATAATGAACTGTAATGGATTAAACCGATCCCACAAAACTGCACTATGGCTTCTAGCAAGAGATATGCATGTCTACTTTAAAGACTCTTAATATTACAATGAACAGATTGTGAAGTGATAAACCTTCAGGAAGCATTTCAGGTGTTGTTTGCTGTTGTGATTTGTGTTGGTTGGTATAATTCTCTACTGTCAGTTGATATTTTGTGTGCTGTTTGTCGCACAATCAGTTGCTCTGTTTAGTTTTATTCATTACTGTGCAGTTAATAGTTTGGAAATTAATTATGGTAAGCTTGGTACACAAATTAAAACGGACTTGGCGTTTGACAGAATGGAGCAGACAGAGAGAAAGCTTATTTAAGTATTTTTGTAATTGTACTGCTTCGGATCTGGATAATGCCAATTAAAACCCATTATCAAATGCAGAAAAATCTGTCCCTTCACCACCGTGCCGGAAAGTTTGATGTTTGTTTGTAATGTGTTGTCTTAACTCAGGTGGAGAAAAAGCTGGTTGGTATTGTGTCTGTATCAGATACTCTCGGCTGAATACAGATGGGTGGTGTTGTGATTGAAGTTATGGATATGATTGTTTACCAAGTATTTATGATCAATCTAAACAAAAAAATCTTGCCTTTCAAAAATTTCATAACTGTGAAATCTGCCTTAGGTTTTGCCCTAACTTATTACAGAATTCCAAACTAGTTGTTTCGAATGAAATTTGTCATGTGAGAATGGTGTTGCTGTGAGGTTTGTAAAACCTCATCATTTCAATTATCTTCAGCTTGATATTTCGATGCCCTTTCTTTCACTTTTGGGCCATTCTCATTGCTACAGCAAACTTTTTATAATATTTGTGCTATATACAAAACAAGATGTTTGGGTCCATTGCAATCCAATAATAAAACAGGCATTCTTGTCTGTGTCATTCCAATATTATGGAGAAAATAAATATTGTAGACCAGTGTAAAAAGATATGCAATATGAAGTTCTGAACCTGACTCATCACCTTTTAAGATTTCCATTTCATGAAGAGGATTGATTGGATGGGTGTGTGTGAATAATGCAATTCCAGGCGCTCAGATGATATATTCATATGAAGCATGAGTTTTTGAGTCATCTGAATCTCTGTTCAGCGATCCAGTGCTTTTTAAATCTCATTTTAGTCTTTGCTGCAGTCTCTGTCCATTGTAGGGTCTGTGGTGTTCTTTTGGATTGTGAATTAGAGATTTTGAATGCTCCATTTAACATTTTCCTTTTGTTGTATTTTGCTGGATTGCCAAAAGCACTCTGCTTGCATCGCAAATAGTGGACACAGAACATTTTTCTATGAATAAGAATTCACTTGGAAATAGTATGAAGGAAATGTAATTTGTTTGTTTGTGGAAGGTAGAAACAAGACTGCAGAGATGGTCACTGATTTGTAATGGTATTTGTTATCTGGGTCTTTAACTAAGATTTCCTAAACCTGATGGGCAGTTAAGCAAGTGCATCATGTGATGCTGAGCCAACAGATAAAGACACAATCCCTGATTGTGTTCTTATTTGGTCTTGTCCAGAGTAACAGTGAGGGTGTTGCAATGCTTTTCATACTCCTGGAACTGGGAAGGAAAAAAACTGACCGTGGATTTCACTCTTAACTGTTACAGCTCTAACTTTAAGTGCATGCGTGTGGATGCTTGAAGGCAGGGTTGGACTTTGGTTTGGTGCTGCAAATATCCACCAGGTTATAGCATAAGGAATAGCTACTGCCATGCATTGCACAGGCAGCAATGCACACAAGAACCACTGCATGAGAAATAGGAGTAAGGTGATCAGTAAGAACATTTATTCTGTTATATAAATGGGTGCATTTTTCCCTCCAAATTTCTCTTCCTAAAGATTGACTTCCTAGGAATTATCTCCACTACTTTGCTGTGGCCTTTATTCATATATGAGCATCTGTCACAAACAATTTGATAATGGAAGGCATTGTCCTCGCACATACTCCTGGCAGAGACTGCTGTTTAGGAATTAAGAATGGTAAAATCCAGATGATGCTCCTACCACCTCATCCTGCAGATCATTTTAGAGCTCCTAATACTGGCTTGACTGAGATCCACTAAGTTGGTACAGAGCTGAGATAAAACCCTCCTCTTTCCTGCTCTGAATGAACTGAGATATTGGGGAACTGGACAGATTTTTGACATAGAATAATGATAGAGGATTTCAAAAATGTGACCCTTATAATTCCAGGTTTTGGGGTGGGGCTTCCTTTTCTCAAATTTGTTAAAATTTCTCTGATTATTTGTGACTTATTTTCATGTGGGTACTAGCCTCTAATGTACATAGAGGGGATGGCAGGTTCTAAGATTCCAACCTCTTAATAACTAATCTTGGTAGAATTGCAAAGACTTTTGCTAATGCATTTTAGCACCTGATAACTGCATTAAATATCATTTGATGTCAGGGAACGACAAGTTACATACTTACTGTAAAATGTTGCCACTTTTTTCAGTGATCCGTGATTAATCATATGAATTAGGTAGCTCAAAAGCACTTGTTGAATTACTAGGGCAGCAGATGCACAGCGACACCACCACCTCCAAACCACACAAGATTCTGCCTTGGAACTATATCATCATTCCTTCATTGTCACTGGGTTAAAATTCCCAGAACTCCTTCCTAACAGCAATGTTGTTGTACCTGATTACAAGGACTGTAGGCGTTCAAGAAGGTGACTCACTGCCACCCTCTTGAGGGCAATTGGGGATTGGCAATAAATGCTGGCCTCACCAGCAACACCCTCATTCCATGGTAGAATAAATTTAAAAAATAACTAAGGTCTCCAATATTTTGTCATGATTTGCATTCTGACAAACATTTTTATATTAATTTATTGTAGAAAATGTGCTGTCTTTGAATATTGAAAAATTTGCTGTTGGAATTTGTCTATGATGTTTTATCTTAATTGTTTCATTTCCCTGTTTCTCAATGCCACACCACCACCACCCCCTTGGCAGTTCAGACAAGAAATAGGCTCAGATACGACCAGTGCACTTCTGAACATTGTTCTTTTTGCAGCATGTGCATTATCTTTTTTTCCAGCTTCCCCAAATCTTTGTTAATCATTTTGTGCTGTCTTTTAGAAATGAAGTTTTGTGATACTCATTACCTTTTATAGGATCGCTGAATGTTGCAAATTACTCCCCACAAATGATCTTTCAAACTGAATCTTAAAAAATGAAAAAGTTGTAACGTTTCATTAAGGCAGTATAAAATGCCAGTGAAATAATTTTGCACTGCAGACTTCCTTTCATCTTAGAATACTTTATAAATATGCCAGAAGTTGAGAATAAAAATCAGTTATGCACTCGGGAATATGAAACATTGTAAGTTGGGGAGGAAGTAAGAGCATTTATTAAGTTTTTTTTTGCTAATTGGTGCACTCAATAGTTATCAAAGCTGAAGATTGTGGTGTCTAGACATCTTGGGGCAGACCATGTGAATGTGTATAATATTGTAACAGTTTATTAATCTTAGTCTTAACTAAGTAATGTATACTGCAGTAAGCATCAAATCAGGATGTTTGGAAAATAGTTGTTATTGAATGCCATTCTCTCGAATGACTTGAGACATGTTGCTGAATGTAAATATAAGTATAGGGTGCAAATGCCTTATGCTGTTGATGTATTCCTTTTTACTGCAGGCGTGTTAGATATGCACATTTTAATTAAACTACAGATGTGGCAAAATAAACCAAAAATGACTAAACAATGTTGTGTTCAATAACTATTAACGATTTATATAACCAATTCCTCTGTCTGAATATTTTCACGCGTTGGCGTCTTATTTGTGTTGCATACAACCTAGCAGAAAAAAAAGCTAACTTTTTGAACAACATTAAAAACCACCAAGTAGTCCAACCATATGGTCTTATGGAGATAATTTACCCTGTAAGCTTTTGTTTGTATTCTTTCCATGTAAAGCTGCTAAAATCTTAATATGTTGGTTGGCAGATCAAATGCTGGTTCTCCTGAGCTGATGTTTGCTTTCTTTCAATGTTGGGTTATTTAAAAATTACACATCAAGTGGTTGCTAATTATTAGTTAAACACTGTGGTCCATATGTTTGCATTTTGAGTATTTGATTTTGTTTGGCTTGCGGGAGCTTTGTTTCAAGAAGTTCCTTTATTAAGATAAAATTTTAAAAACTGGAAAGTGCAAGATTACAGGAATTTGCTATTATATATTGGTTTGTAATTTCTATGAATAAAGTGTACAGAAATGTAATGGTTTAAACAAATTGAGAAATATTCTGACTAGCATGCCATGAATTCAATGGACAGGAAAATTTCATTGGTGTATATTTAGTGGCAGATATACTGCTGTCTGATTGGCACCCTCACAGAAGTTGAATTTGCAAGACTACCTTTTAATGATTTAGCTATATGGAATGCAGCAAACCATACTCTATTCGATTAGACCCATGTAGAATTGTTCTGAAAAAATGTATTTATAGAATTCTGTGGTTTTGACGAGGATTAATTTCACTGACTAGTTAAGTAGAAAGTTCCATTTAATGAAGGTGTAATATAATGTAATGAATATCTGGAAATATGTGCTAAAGTACTAATTTCATAACTGCAACACATTCTCAGTTAAATCCGTTAAGTTCTGGCTTAAGCATACAATTTCTTGAAAACTTGCAGGTTTTTAAAGCTTTTTGTTGCGTTTTATGCTTTCCTAATTTTGAATAACAGTGTGCTCATTCTGAATGTCCTAAAGTTGAATGGCAGGAAAAATAATTTGAAGCTGAAAAGCAAAGCACTGACATTGATATTTAAACTGTACATATTATGAAAGTGTAATTTTGTAAACAGTCCTATTCTCTCAAAGTCGTTTGTGTGGTTTGGACTGGAAACAAGAACATTATATCGTTACATGGTAACTATATTCAGTAACCCATCCACAATAAAAAAAACTACTTCTAAATGTTTTATGAATTTTTTATTAAGGACATCTAGTACAAAGGTTTTAATACCTGGAGTACAATTTTCAATCTGCAATTGTGTGTTGCAAAGGACAAGTTGAATAGAGTTTTACTGAATTTTCATAAATTACAATCCTACTTAGTTTGCATTTAATTTGTTTAGAGCATTGGCTGTTTTTATCTTTAAGGATCTACAAGTATATGAAGTGTAGTTGCTGTTTGGGTGAGCACGATCCCATATTTTATGGCAAGTATTTTTTCTGGACCGACTTTCAAAAAGACAAAGTATGTGCAGAAGGCACAAATTTCCAGTTCAGATTAGAAGAGGATACAATAATTAACACCCCTAAAATATATGAGTTTATGATCAGATATTGAACAATATGGGTTTAATTCAAATTATCTAGTGCAAGCACAAAGTTTTCATTATTTAAAATGCATAGATCATAGAAACATAGAACAGTACAGCACAGAACAGGCCCTTCGGCCCACGATGTTGTGCCGAGCTTTATCTGAAACCAAGATCAAGCTATCCCACTCCCCATCATCCTGGTGTGCTCTATGTGCCTATCCAATAACCGCTTAAATGTTCCTAAAGTGTCTGACTCCACTATCACTGCAGGCAGTCCATTCCACACCCCAACCACTCTCTGCGTAAAGAACCTACCTCTGATATCCTTCCTATATTTCCCACCATGAACCCTATAGTTATGCCCCCTTGTAGTAGCTCCATCCACCCGAGGAAATAGTCTTTGAACGTTCACTCTATCTATCCCCTTCATCATTTTATAAACCTCTATTAAGTCTCCCCTCAGCCTCCTCCGCTCCAGAGAGAACAGCCCTAGCTCCCTCAACCTTTCCTCATAAGACCTACCCTCCAAACCAGGCAGCATCCTGGTAAATCTCCTCTGCACTCTTTCCAGCGCTTCCACATCCTTCTTATAGTGAGGTGACCAGAACTGCACACAATATTCCAAATGTGGTCTCACCAAGGTCCTGTACAGTTGCAGCATAACCCCACGGCTCTTAAACTCCAACTCCCTGTTAATAATAGCTAACACACTATAGGCCTTCTTCACAGTTCTATCCACTTGAGTGGCAACCTTTAGAGATCTGTGGATATGGACCCCAAGATCTCTCTGTTCCTCCACAGTCTTCAGAACCCTACCTTTGACCCTGTAATACACATTTAAATTAGTCCTACCAAAATGAATCACCTCACGTTTATCAGGGTTAAACTCCATTTGCCATTTTTCAGCCCAGCTTTGCATCCTGTCTATGTCTCTTTGCAGCCTACAACAGTCCTCCACCTCATCCACTACTCCACCAATCTTGGTGTCATCAGCAAATTTACTGATCCACCCTTCAGCCCCCTCCTCTAAGTCATTAATAAAAATCACAAAGAGCAGAGGACCAAGCACTGATCCCTGTGGCACTCTGCTAACAACCTGCCTCCAGTCCGAAAATTTTCCATCCACCACCACCCTCTGTCTTCGATCAGATAGCCAGTTACCTATCCAATCGGCCAACTTTCCCTCTATCCCACACCTCCTTACTTTCATCATAAGCCGACCATGGGGGACCTTATTAAACGCCTTACTAAAATCCATGTATATGACATCAACTGCCCTACCTTCATCAACACACTTAGTTACCTCCTCAAAAATTCTATCAAATTTGTGAGGCACGACTTGCCCTTCACGAATCCGTGCTGACTATCCCGGATTAATCCGCATCTTTCTAAATGGTCGTAAATCCCATCCCTAAGCACCTTTTCCATCAATTTACCACCCACCGAAGTAAGACTAACCGGTCTATAATTACCAGGGTCATTTCTATTCCCTTAAACAGAGGAACAACATTTGCCACACTCCAGTCCTCTGGCACCATCCCCGTGGACAGTGAGGACTGAAAGATCAAAGCCAAAGGCTCTGCAATCTCATCCCTTGCCTCCCAAAGAATCCTAGGATATATTTCATCAGGCCCAGGGGACTTATCAACCTTCAGTTTATTCAAATCTGCCAGTACATCCTCCCTCCGAACATCTATTTCCTCCAGCCTATTAGCCTGTAACACCTTCTCTTCCTGAAAAACATGGCCCCTCTCCTTGGTGAACACTGAAGAAATGTATTCATTCACCACCTCGCCTATCTCTACTGACTCCATACACAAGTTCCCACTACTGTCCTTGACCGGCCTTAACCTCACCCTGGTCATTCTTTTATTCCTCACATAAGAGTAAAAAGCCTTGGGGTTTTCCTTGATCCGACCCGCCAAGGACTTCTCATGTCCCCTCCTAGCTCTCCTAAGCCCCTTTTTCAGCTCATTCCTTGCTAACTTGTAACCCTCAATCGAGCCATCTGAACCTTGTTTCCTCATCCCTACATAAGCTTCCCTCTTCCTTTTCACAAGACATTCCACCTCTTTCGTGAACCATGGTTCTCTCACTCGGCCATTTCCTCCCTGCCTGACAGGGACATACCTATCAAGGACACCCAGTATTTGTTCCTTGAAAAAGTTCCACTTTTCATTCGTGCCTTTCCCTGACAGTTTCTGTTCCCATCTTATGCCCCCTAATTCTTGCCTAATCACATCATAATTACCTCTCCCCCAATTGTAAACCTTGCCCAGCTGTACGGCCCTATCCCTCTCCATTGCAATAACAAAAGACACCGAATTGTGGTCACTATCACCAAAGTGCTCTCCCACAACCAAATCTAACACTTGGCCCGGTTCATTTCCCAGTACCAAATCCAATGTGGCCTCACCTCTTGTCGGCCTATCCACATATTGTGTCAGGAAACCCTCCTGCACACACTGCACAAAAACTGCCCCATCCGAACTATTTGACCTACAAAGGTTCCAATCAATATTTGGAAAGTTGAAGTCCCCCATGACAACTACCCTGTGACCCCCACACATATCCATAATCTGCTTAGCAATTTCTTCCTCCACATCTCTTTACTATTTGGGGGCCTATAGTAAACTCCTAACAACGTGACCGCTCCTTTCCTATTTCTAACTTCAGCCCATATTACCTCAATTACTTTAAGCACAAAAAATTTAATTACCCTTACCAATTCTCTAGAATGGTCATATTTTGGCTTGTTACAATAAGATTCTCATATGTCCAGCAACAAATTATATTTATGTAGCACCTTTAACATAGCAAAGACAGGGACATTAGAATTTGACACCAAGACACAAAAAGAACTATTGAGAGACATAACTAAAAACATGGTTAAAGCGGTAGGTTTTAAGGAATTAAATGAGGACAGAAAGGTGGAAAGTTTTAGGGCCTTAGCTGCTGAAGTCATGACTGTCAATGATTGAACAATTGAAAATTGGGGATCCTAAAGAGGCCAGAGTTAGTGGAGTGCAGATTTCTGATTGCTGGTGAGATTGGGGTTATCATTGGCATAGATAGAAGATTGGCTAGCTGCCAAATGGTATAAATGGGTCTTTTTCTGGTTGGCAGAATGTGATGAGTGCTGCATGTTATGAAATAGTTTAAGTGACTTATATTTACATTGTGTTTGGAATAAAGTACAAGTTAAGCTTAATTTGTGTTTCTGTATTTGTATGGTAAGAAAGGATTAACAGCCAGTTTTGCTTCATGTTAAGCAAAGGTGCCTGTAAGTCTGTAGGTTTAGTTTCACTTTAAACTTTGCCTGCATTGTAATGAAAGTTTTTACACAAAAGCAATTACAGAGTTCAAAAAGTAACAAGCTGCTAAGTAACTAAGCTGTTGTTAAGGCTCACAATGAAAAGCTGAAGCACTTTTGAATCAGTTTGGAACCAGGTAACCCAGAGGCAAGAAATATTCCACAGAAACTGCTAGAACAGACAGGACAATGCACAGGGACAGAAAGCCAGTCCCAATCTAAAGGGCACAGAGTCCCAGAAATCAGGGAATGTAGAGGCCCCAAGAAGATAGTCAAGTCAAAGGGACAGAGAACTAGAATCTGAACAAGGTACTGTTCACTGAATTTAATGTAAGGAGCAGAGAGAGGCTCCCCGTTAAAGACAGCACTGCAAGGTGCAGACCTGGAAATGTCTGCTAGTGAGAAGCCAGTTGTCCAAGGTGGTCCTAAGGTTGGTGACGCCTTGAAACAGCCTGTGAAGCAGTGGTGTTCAGTTGGTGTGGCTGGGGATGAGAGATTATGGGGAAGCTTGAATGTATGTGGTGCACCAAGGCAGAGGAATACTGAAAGAAGAGGTTGAAATCCTAGAGTGTATCCTTGGTGAAGGTATCTGCAAGACAAAATCATTTGGGGGAAGATTCCAAGATGTGTTCTTCAACAGTGGAGTTTAGAAATCCTCGTGTGAAAGAGTTCCAATGAGACCAGCTGGCTGGGTGTGACCAGCAACTGGGAATTTGATGAGAAATCCACAGAAGTTGTTTAGGTAGCATCTCTCACTTGGTTTTAGGGTGTTGTATTTCTGACCACAGTTTGCCTTTTGGTTTACATAGGTAGTGTGGTTACTGAGAACATTTTTGTAACTTGTATTATCCTTACAAACCTGTAAATATCTGTAAAGGTATATAGCCGGGGTGAAGGAGTAGTTTATTAATCTTATTTAATTTTTTTTTGTTAAAAGTTCATTGGCAGTCCTGTGATTCTGTTCATCCAGGTATCTTTAAAAAGAATGTTGACATCTGTCAAATCAAGTTCTATCCTGTACTTGTCCAGTAGTCCCATCAGCTGGGGTTGTAACATGTGCCACAGGATTAGTGCTGGGGCCTCAACTTTTTAAAATTTATGTAAGCGGCTTGGATGAAGGAACCAGAGGTATTGTTGCTCCATTTGCTGACTCAAAGATAGGTAGGAAAGTAAGTTGTGAAGTGGATGTAAGGAGGCTAGAAAGGGACATAAATATTTTGAGTGGGCAAAGATCTGGCAGTTGGAGCATAATGTGGACTATTGTGAAATTCTCCATTTTGGCAGGAGGAATGAAAAAGCATATTATCCAAATGCTGAGATTGCAGAGGTCTGAGATACAGGGGCATCTGGGTCTCCCAGTGCATGAATCTCAAAAGGCTAGTATGTGGGTACAGCAAGTAATTAGGAAAGCTAATGGAATGTTACTGTTTATTGTGAGGAGAATTGATTACAAATGTAGGGAGATTATGCTTTGCTCGTACCGGGCATTGGTGAGACTACATCTGGAATACTGTGTACGGTAATGGTCTTATTTAAGGAAAGATCTAAATGCATTAGAAGCAGTTCAGAGAAGGTTCACTGGACTGGACTAATACCAAGAAGGGCAGGTTGGACAGGTTAGGCTAGAATCCACTAGAGTTTAGAAGAGTGAAAGGCTTGATTGAAACCTTTAAAATCCTGAGGGATATTGACAGGGTGGTTGTGGAGATGTTTCCTCTTGAGAGAATCTAGAACTGGGGGTCACTGTGTAAAAATGAAACAATTTATTCTGAGGGTCATGAGTCTATGAACCTCTTCCTCAAAAGGTTGTGGAAGCAGAATCTTTGACTTTTTTTTAATGACAGCTAGATAGATTCTTGATTAACAAGGGAATAAAAGGTTATCGAGGGTGGGCAGGGATGTGGGTTGAGGTTACAACATCCTTGGGGTTACCAATGACCAGAAACTAAAGTGGACTAGCCAAATAACTACCATAGCTACCAGAGAAGGTCAAAGGCTAGGAATCCTGCAGTGAGTAACTCACCTCCTGACTTCCTAAAGTCAGGCTTGTAATGGAATACTCTCCACTTGCCTGGGTGAGTGCAGCTCTGAAAACACTCCAGAAGCTTGACATCATCTAGGACAAAGCGACCAGATGATTGCTACTTCCACAAACATTCAATTCCTCCATCACCAGGGAACCGTGGAGGCTGTATGTATCATGTACAAGATGCAGTGCAGGAGATTCCTTAGACAAGATCTTTCAAACCCATGACCACTAACATTTAGTTCCCTTCCATGTCATTCACCATCCGCCACCCTAACAGCATCATGGGTCTATCTCCACATCCAGGACTGCAGGTTCAAGAAGGTCGCTCACCACCACCTTCAGAAAGTGAGGCCACAGCTAGAGTACTGTGTGCAGTTCTGGTTGCCACATTATGGGAAGGGTGTGATTGCGCTGGAGGAGGTGCAGAGGAGATTCACCAGGATGTTACCTGGGATGGAACATTTAAGTTATGAAGAGGGGTTGGGTAGGCTTGGGTTTTATTTAGAGCAGACTAAGGGGCGACCTAATTGAGGGACATGACAGAGTGGATAAGGAACAGTTGTTCCCCTTAGTTGAAGGGTCAGTCAGGTTCAAGATGAGGGGCAGGAAGTTTAGGGGAGCTGTGAGAAACATTTTTTTACTCAGAGGGTGGTGACGGTCTGGAATGTGCTGTCTGGGAAGGTAGTAGAGGTGGGTTGCCTCATCCTTTAAAAAGTATCATAACATTCAGGGCTACGGGCCAAGTGCTGGCAGATGAGATTAGGTGGGTGTTTCTAATGTGTTGGTGTGGACTTGATGGGCTGAAGGGCCTCTTCTGTGCTCTATGATTCTAAGGGCAACTAGTGATGGGCAATAGATGCTGGCCTCGTCCTGTAGAATGATAATTTTAAAAATCAGATCAGTCATGAAATCTAATTCATATAATTACAGAGATAAGGAGAGGTGATGGTACAGAGGGATTGAAAACCAGGATGAGAATTTAAAACTTCAGGTGTTGCTTAGCCAGGAGCTAGTCTAATTCAGTGAGTGCAGGGTGATGAGTAAATAGGACTTGGAGTGAGTAAAGACACAGGCAGCTAAGTTTTGGATAACCTCAACATGATAGATAATTTCAAGAATGCTGCATTCTTGCCAGTGAGTTCATACTGCAACTTGTTCTAACATGAGCAATCTGTGACCTACCTGTTAATATATTAGCAGCTGCTGGGAGCATAGTTGTTAAGATCAAACTGATTATGTATGTCTTGATTACAGCTGCCTTTTCTTAGATGACAGAACAACTCAGTATATATTTTTAAAAATCTAAGGGAACTGGAAATCTGAAATAGAAAATGCTGCAAAATATGCTGCAAATCTGCTAATACTTCTAAAGTAAAAAGCCAGCCTAATGTTTTAGATGTATCATCTTCAAAGAAACCCAGTGAGATGCATTGTTCCATTTGAACCACTGTGGTGTGCTCTGGCACTGAAATACATTAATTCTGCACAGTAAAACAGGAGTGGCTGCAGGCGATAGCTCTTAAAATGGTCTAGAAATTGCTGGAAATGTGAAGAGGAGTTTACAAAATCATGGCGGAGAAATGTTACGAGTTGTGAAGTGTCAGAAATTGCTGTGCAATTTGCACCATTTGACTGTTAGCATTTGTAAAGACGTAAACTTAGCAGCAACTTCACTACTGTTGTTGAGAAATGGTTGTATTTTTACCATAATTACAACATAATCTTGCAGCCATTCAAGGCTGCTATTTGATGTAATAAAGTCAGTGTCCTTGCTGAGAATTGTGTTCCTGATCTATTTCTGGAGGCCCGAAAAGGAGCAACGACAACTAAAGTCTCCCTCTGAATTGTAATTTGTTCCTAGTGGTCAACTTTTTTAAAAAAAGAATAAATTTTAATACTTTTTTTTCTCTCTCTCCCAATCCAATCTGACTTTTAAGGATAGGATTTTTCCTGTGAGCCATGACTCAATGGTTGAATACTTGCCTCTGAGTCACAGAATTCAAGCCTCACTCCAGAGCTTGAGCACAAACCTTAAGTGCAGAACTGAGGGAGTGCTGCACTGTTGGAGGGTGCTGACTTTGGAAGTGATAAAGCAAGGCCATATCTTCCTACCCGGGTGGATGCAAAAGATCCTGTGGCACAATTTTAAAGAGCAGGCAAGTTATCCCCAGTGTCCCAACCTGCAATCAACCTCTCAAAGACAGATTTTCCGTCATTGTCACAGCGCTGTTTATGGGAATTTGCAGTGCACCCATTCACTACTGCATTTCCCACATTACAAATGGGGGCCAGAAGCTACATTGTGTGGGAAACATTAATTTGGTGACGAGAAGGCGGGCTCACCACCCTAATAAAAATGACAGATGGGCTCTTTAGAACTAGAAAATCTCAATTAGCCTCAGAGTAGACACATGGTACCCATTCAAAGCCATGTCAGCATTGGGCAGAGGTAAATTGCAGAAAGCATCAGGAGAGAGCCAATGGATCTCAGCAATAGGAGAAATGGATTCTGGAATATTGCTCTACTGCCTTTGGAGATCAGGGAGTTTCCTTCAACACATATTATGAGAATGAATAAAGAGGGTAAGGTATATGAAATATGAGTAGGGTTGATGTCAAGAAAGTATGTCTGATTGCTCAAATGGGCTTTTCTTATTCTGCATAGAAGATTGTTTTTCTGAGTCCACTCCCCAGACGACACACTTGCCCTGAATTAAAAAAGACAAAACTCCAAATCATTCAATCTTTATGGAAGCATATACATTAATCTACAATGGTTTTGTTAGCTTCTTGTGATTGTAGTTCCTTTCAAACTGGCCCACATCAAATTTCCTCTTGCAGCCATTATAATTCATGTAGCGAATCTTGCCAAAGATGGGTCGCTCTGCCCAGCCTTGGTCGTGAATTCCACAAATTGACCACATGCAGCCTATGATAGAAAGGAGTCAGGCACCGGTAATTAGGAATGGATAAAATATAACTGCATATTTATTATTGAGATGGCCAGCCTTAGATTTGGTTCATCAGTAAAATGCATTTCTGGGTTTGGTTCAATTGTTGAAACCTTTTAAGGTCCTTAGCGATGACCTTGTAGGATTTCACCGCAGTGAGGTGGGGGAGGAAAGAGATTGTGCCACTTTGAGGAGAGAGCTGTCCCAGATATGGCTGAAAGGCCAGTGATCAGATGGCTCTGCAATCCAGCGTTGTCGGGTTGAAGGGCTGACCAGCGATCAGGAGGCTGGCATTGCGAAGCTATTGCGCATGCGCCAATCTCCACTCTGACAGATTGTCACATGCACAATGGCCCGCACAGCGCTTATACTGCCAGCCTCTTCAGTGGGAATAGGCTCTACCCCCAGATTGTTATCGTGATTCATGCTAGGGGACTCTATGATGCACAGTGTGGGACTGTCCAAAAAAAAAGCAGGATTTACCCCAGTTTTTACGTGAATTTGGCACTTGGAATTTTTTTGGGAGAATCCGGCCCAGATCTCTCCCTTGCATCAGTTCATCAGTCCACTTTTAACATTGTTACAAGCTTTACATAAAGTGGTCATTGAGACAACTCCAAAGCTTCTAAAGACAGAATTTCATTTCCTTGTGATCTGCAAGGACACTGCAGTATTCTTCTAAGAGGTGTCTTGTTTTGGGGGTTGCATGCATTATCCTTCACAGCTTTGTTATTCTGAAAGGAATAGGAATGGAATCCCAGGATACTGGATCTTGGGAAAGAGAGATGATGTTTGCTTATGCCAAGGAATGGACTATAAATGATCTATTTACACAAATTGTCTATCGGTGTTATTTTTAACTTCAGCGTAGGCGATAATTATTTATGTAACACGCAATGTATTGGTGCACACATTTGAGATAAACCCAAAGCAACTTTATGCTTACCTACATATCCATTTGGATCTCTGCCATCGAGTTGATAATGATCATTCAGGTAGATTGAGAACTGTAAGGCTGCCTCAGGAGAAGTAGTCCACTCCAGAATCTTTTTAGCCCAGTACATTCGAAGGAAACCATGCATCTTCCCTTCATGGACCATCTGAAGCTACAGGAAATGACAAGAAGTTTCAGTTTAAGGTACTACACTTCACAAGAATGAAGGTGGGGGGTGATGGGCATAATCGGAGTGCATGTTCATTCTGGTTGGAAAGATCAAAATGGACTGAAACCCCATCTAATGAAATTGTCCTCAGAGAATCATAACCCTACAGTACAAAAGGAATCCATTTGGCCCATCGAATCTGTATTGACCACAATCCCACCCAGATCCTATTCCTGTTACCCCACGCATTTACCCTGCTAATTCCCCTGACACTAAGGGGCTAACCCGCACATCTTTGATCTGTGGGTGGAAACCAGAGCACCCGGGAGGAAACCCAGGCAGACACGGGGAGAAAATACAAACACCACACAGTGACCCGAAGCCGGAATTGAACCTGGGACCCTGGCAGTAGTGCTAACCACTGCCCCCCCCTACCTTCTGTCATGGAACTTGGCAGCTCCCAGTTGGGGAATTGAACCCTGGTCTCCCACATGACGGTGGGATACTAACCTCTAAACTAACAAGGAAGCTGCTCTTATTAATATTTCTGGAACTTATGAATTTTCAGAACTGATTAAAGTTATGGCATTAATGCTCATTAAACACAAGAGAATATTGTGTCTGAAGTTACTTCTACAAAATACAAATCAGGAGCACACACATTGAAATAAACAGGCTGCTGACAACTTTATCAGTTCATTGGGAGAATTTCCAGCATAATGCAAGTCATGAGTTTAAAAATGCAAACTGCACGTGTTCAGAAGAGTTGAGAGGGCACTTTGTTAGTTCCGATATGTACCTGTGCAGCATTCCACAAGGGGTCATGTGTTTGCCCATCTTCCAGTTGTTTCAGTGTGTAAAGATGCGACCGTTGGTCTTTGCTGTGCATTTTCAGAGTTTTCTGTGCCCAGTCAGAGGCACCTGGAAGAAGCAAATAACTCGGGTAACCAAGGACTAGCTTTAAAAGAAAATGTTTTGGAAACTAGAAGTAGGAGTAGGCCATTCGGCCTTTTGAGCCTGCTCCGCCACTCATCTTGATAATGGCTGATCATCAAATTCAATATCCTGATTCCCCCACATTCCCCCCCTCCCCCTCCCCCTCCCCCCATATCCATTGATCCCTTTAGCCCCAAGAGTTTTCCCATGTCACCTCTGGTTCTTTTGCCAATCAGCTTGAAAACCTCAAAAGCACAAAATACTCAACTTCTTAAACTGCAAGTGGGTTTCCAGCAAATGAGACCATGACAATTTAAATTTTAGTGTCATCAGTATGTCATTGAGAACAGGCTGAAATTGGACAGGCTGCTAGTCTTTGGAAAAGTCAGATTAAGTACCTGTGAAGTAAGTGATGCCGGACGGTCTGATTTGTAGGAGAGGGGGGAGGGTGGGTCTGGGCCAGAGGAACATACAAATGTCTTTTTGTGGCCTGGAGGAGCATCCTCCTGTTCCTACAAAAAGAGAGTTTTTAAAATGTTCCCTTTGTGACCTTTTCTTCCCAGCATATTCTGAGTTGGTTTAGCCTGGCAGAAACGTTATGGCAGCTTCCCTGCTCAAGCTCCCAAGTAACATGTTGTTAAGGTTCAACTAATATCATAGGAGACTGATTAACATTTCTGTTATGTGTTGTATATCTTGTCTGGCTTGCCATACTTCCCAAGCCAGTGCGTTATGGGATTACAGGATCCATCTTTTCTTTTAATTCTTCTGTTGAAGTAATAAAGGACAGTTGCAATCTTAATCGCCTCCTGTGGCATCATGTGTACTGATTGATCTTGGAAGATACCAGGGCCAAATGTGTAACAAACTGGCAATGAGGACAATTGATGTTTGCATGATGTCACTTTCAGCTGAACCGCAGGTTGGATTTGTACTGGAATGCAAACAGTTAAATATAGGGACCTGCAGTGTAAGAAATGTGTAGATTTTAAAAAATAAAAGGTGACTACAGAGTATGGTAAAAAGAATTACAGCAGATTTTCTTTTTAAAACACAGCAATCAGGAACACTGCTACTTTAAGTTTAAAAAATAAACCCGGGACATTAAAAACGAAAGAGTTAATGAAAGGAAATTACTCAGGAAAACAATGGCTCCCGATCGCACTATGAGTCCAACAGAGTTCTTGAAGCATGGAAAACAGTGGGCGAGGTCAGAAGGAAAAAAAACCTCTCAAATCACCAAAAAAACAGAGATTATTGCTGCACTTTAAACAGCAACAAAGAAATTTTGAAACGTTTTAAAACAAAGGGAGGCCATGTTATGGTGAGCCCACCTAAACTCGGGAAGAGTGGGAACTCGCATCAGAGAAAGCTGGCAGCTACAGTGACAGCTTGGAGTAAAAAAAAACTTTGGTTCCAGCTCTTCAAACGGCAACACATTCAAAACAGCAACTGGCAAAGAGAAAATAAAAGGTTGAAAATAACCACTTACCAGACCTATGGGACATTTTGGTGACAGTGATGAACCGTGGTGCTCCCACACGGAACGTTCAGTATTTTTGTCTTTGCAAATGCAATTGAAAATGAAAGGTGGTAACTTTCTTAAGTGTGATGGGACCTAAAAACATTTGGCTTATTGAGAAGCATGGTGCAACCTGAAAAACCTGGCTCAAAATCATGAGGACTTTATAAATGTCCTGGAGACATATTTTTCCCCTAAACCATTTGCCGTAACAGAAATATTTAGATTTCACAAAAGGAACCAAGAAGAGGGAGAAACAATTGCATAGCATGTTTCGGTGCTTAAAAAGCTCACTGAGCATTGTCAATTCAATGAAATATTGAATGATATCCTCCGTGACAGATTGGTCTGTGGCCTTAGTAGTGAAGTCATCCAGAAATGCCTCCTGACGGAGGCCACCATCAGCTTGCAGAAATCCAAAGAGATTGCAACCTCCATGGAGCTGGCTGCAAAAGAAGCATTGCAGCTAAACGCATCAACTCGACTGTCGAACACGACAGCTGAGCAAGCACACAAGATAGCAAGCAGCCGAGAATGTTACTGTTATGGAAAGGCTGGTCACCATCTATTATATATTTGTGTTTGTTCCTATTGGCTCACGTAGAGCTATGCTGTATTAATCTATGCATCACAAATGATGTAATAGACCTAGTGTGGGAAACAGAGAGAGAAGGAGCCATAGGAGAGATCACACAAAGTTCCATTTGTTTTTAACTAAAGTCTGTCCTGCGTATTATGTCCCCAATAAGGGAAGTTATGTGTGGAACCGGAGGAGATTGGTGAAGCATTGAACCAATATTTCTCTTCGGTGTTCACGCAAGGGGACATGAATATAGCTGAGGAGGACACTGGGTTGCAAGGGAGTAGAATAGACAGTATTACAGTTGATAAGGAGGATGTGCAGGATATTCTGGAGGGTCTGAAAATAGATAAATCCCCTGGTCCGGATGGGATTTATCCAAGGATTCTCTGGGAGGCAAGAGAAGTGATTGCAGCGCCTCTGGCTCTGATCTTCAGGTCGTCGTTGGCCTCTGGTATAGTACCAGAAGATTGGAGGTTAGCGAATGTTGTCCCATTGTTTAAGAAGGGGAACAGAGACTTCCCCGGGAATTATAGACCGGTGAGTCTCACTTCTGTTGTCGGCAAGATGTTGGAAAAAATTATAAGGGATAGGATTTATAGTTATTTGGAGAGTAATGAATTGATAGGTGATAGTCAGCATGGTTTTGTGGCAGGTAGGTCGTGCCTTACTAACCTTATTGAGTTTTTTGAGAAGGTGACCAAGGAGGTGGATGGGGGCAAGGCAGTGGACGTGGTATATATGGATTTTAGTAAGGCGTTTGATAAGGTTCACCATGGTAGGCTTCTGCAGAAAATGCAGATGTATGGGATTGGGGGTGATCTAGGAAATTGGATCAGGAATTGGCTAGCGGATAGGAAACAGAGGGTGGTGGTTGATAGTAAATATTCATCATGGAGTGCGGTTACAAGTGGTGTACCTCAGGGATCTGTTTTGGGGCCACTGCTGTTTGTAATATTTATTAATGATCTGGATGAGGGTATAGTTGGGTGGATTAGCAAATTTGCTGATGACACCAAAGTCGGTGGTGTGGTAGACAGTGAGGAAGGGTGTCGTAGTCTGCAGGAAGACTTAGACAGGTTGCAAAGTTGGGCCGAGAGGTGGCGGATGGAGTTTAATGCGGAGAAGTGTGAGGTAATTCACTTTGGTAGGAATAACAGATGTGTTGAGTATAGGGCTAACGGGAGGACTTTGAATAGTGTGGAGGAGCAGAGGGATCTAGGTGTATGTGTGCATAGATCCCTGAAAGTTGGGAATCAAGTAGATAAGGTTGTTAAGAAGGCATATGGTGTCTTGGCGTTTATTGGTAGGGGGATTGAATTTAGGAGTCGTAGCGTTATGTTGCAACTGTACACAACTCTGGTGCGGCCGCACTTGGAGTACTGTGTGCAGTTCTGGTCCCCACATTACAGGAAGGATGTGGAGGCTTTGGAGAGGGTGCAGAGGAGGTTTACCAGGATGTTGCCTGGTATGGAGGGGAGATCCTATGAGGAGAGGCTGAGGGATTTGGGATTGTTTTCGCTGGAAAGGCGGCGGCTAAGAGGGGATCTTATTGAAACATATAAGATGATTAGAGGTTTAGATAGGGTGGATAGTGATAGCCTTTTTCCTCTGATGGAGAAATCCAGCACGAGGGGGCATGGCTTTAAATTGAGGGGGGGTAGTTATAGAACCGATGTCAGGGGTAGGTTCTTTACCCAGAGGGTGGTGAGGGATTGGAATGCCCTGCCAGCATCAGTAGTAAATGCGCCTAGTTTGGGGGCGTTTAAGAGATCCGTAGATAGGTTCATGGACGAAAAGAAATTGGTTTAGGTTGGAGGGTCACAGTTTTTTTTTAACTGGTCGGTGCAACATCGTGGGCCGAAGGGCCTGTTCTGCGCTGTAATGTTCTATGTTCTATGTTCTATGTTCTAATACACAACAAAAACTGGCAACCAGGACTATGGACGTGAGCTTGCTAGCCACCTGGAAAGAAGAAATTAACCGAGGAAATGTAATAAAAAAGGAAAACATTGACACTTGCTGCAGAGACTGACGGGCTTGGTGGACATGAGTAAATGATACTCTACAAGCAGATTATAGAGCTGCCTATGATAAATAAGAGGGTGAAGCTTGTGTACAAGAAAATCGAGATAGCTGCTGGAAACACAGGTACGAAACGTGCATACGGAAAACCTGCTCAAGTGAAAAAATGGTGGGAGTTTTTGGCATCGTGATACCTTTTGATGAAAATGTGTAGCAATGGAGCTCTTGTGTACCGAGCGCTTATTTTGCGCAGGCAAACAGAGTAGCTGAAGATATTATGGTGCCCACTTTCTTGACCGTGATTGGGGAGGGGAAAAGCTATTAGTTTACTGCAACCTGGTAAACCCGGCACTAAAATGTACAAATAGATTGTGGACATTCTGCAAGCACATTTTTCACCAAAACCCCTGGTGATTTCAGAGCACTTTAGATTCTGTACAAGAAACCCAGAGGAGAGGGAGTCGATCACACTCTTCGTGTTGGTGCCGAAAAGACTTACAGAATATTGAGAGTTTGGAGATGAGTTGAATTATGCTATTCAGGACAGATTTGTTTATGGTCTACACAGTGAAGCGACACAAAAACTTCTGCTAATTGAGAATAATCACACTTTGCAGATAGCCATTGATATCACTGTTTCTTTGGAATTGGCTGCAAAGGAAGACCAGCAATAGAGTTTGTGTACTTAAATACATAACATGTCCACTGAATCAACAGCCCGTACACTACCAGACACCGTTGAGGAAAGCAAAATCTCACCTTCTGCTCAGACGCAGAGACAATTTCTAGTTCCTACATCAATGCCGGTTAAACCAATCACTGATGACATCAGTGTGCAGTAGAAGCCACCAGAGGTTCACTGTAAACCGCTCCGAGAGCAACAATCTCCAGACTGCCTGACTAATAGTGACTGATTTATTGGCTATTGTTCATATTGAACTTATTTGGGGATGTTCAATTTAAGTGGGGAGGAAATGTTATGTATTTATATTTATTCCTATTCCAGAGCTCTGCTGCATTAATGCATGCATTGGAAATCATGTAATAGACCAAGCTTGGCAAACAGAGAGAGAGAAGCAGCAAACATGGAAGAGATCACGCACTATTAATAAAGCTCCACTCATTTTTAACCAAAGTCTGTCCCGCTTATCACGCCTCCAATACACAACACCATCTATCTGACTGTTGGTATAGAGACCTGAATGCTGTCAGTGTGGCATTCCTGTGCATGCCTATAAAAACAAAAAAGAAGCTTGGATCACAAAAGCAAATCAGAGAAAAAGACATCTGCAATCTGGCATAATAACGAGAATCTACATGTCATACAGCAGGAATGGGAGGACAAGAGTGACATTGAGTCCAAAGAAGAGCAGCCCTTCCACATCTTGTCAACGGCAGGTAGTTCACAGGGTTACTGGGTGACACTGCTGCTGGAAGGCCAATGAACTGGATACAGGGGCAGCAGTTTCTCTGGTCACAGATGTTGTGAATAAGGAAAATCTTAAACATCTTCCCTTGACGCTTGCAAAAATCGTTCTGAAAACATATAGGGGAATCTGTACCTATGGTGGGCAGAATGGAAGGTAACTTGGAACTAAATGGAGTGAATCCGTGTTCAAGGCGGCCAAAGCAGCATTGACATATTCAGAGGCACTTTGACCTCCTCCTTACCTCTACAACTTGCATGTGATGCATCACTTTATGGAGCTGGGGCCATTGTCTCACACATAATACTCTCTGATGTGGAGAGGCCCATAGTGTTTGCTTCACAGACTTAAGTAAAGCAGAAAGCCAATATGCTCAAATCAAAGCACTGGGAATCATTTTTGGAATATAGAAATTTCACTAGTACCTGTTTGGATGGAAATTCACGTTCCTGACTGATTATTGACTCCTCACCTTAATATGTTTCCTAAGCTGCAAGCAGAATGCAGCATTGGGCATTAATGTTGAGTGCTCACACATACGACATTAAATATCTAAAATCTCTCTTGCATGACAATATGGATGATCTTTCAAGGCTGCTCCTACTAATCAGCCAGAGGGATACTGCTCAGAAAGACTTTTCTACTTTGCACAAATGGAGAACACACCCATCGCTTCAATCCAAATCACAAAGGCCATTCGAGTGGATCCAACATTGTCCAAAGTCAAGGACATTGCGATGTATGGCAACACTTCCCTTGACTTCCAAGTCTCACTTGACCTTCTTCCATGTGTTTCCAGGAGGATAAAGTTTTCAGTGACTTCAGGATGTTTGCTTTGGGGCAAGTAAGTCATTACTCCACCAATGTTGAGGAAACCAGTTTTGGACCAACTGCATTCAGGACTCTGTGGAATAGTTCGCATGAAAGGAAATGCAAGAAGTTACTTTTGGTAGCCTGGCCTGAACCAAGACATTAAAGCCCATGCAAGATCTTGTTCTTCATGTCAGAGTGTGAGAAACATGCCTCAGTTGGCACCCCTCTATTCATAGTATTGGCCAGAAAACCCTTGGAAATGCATCCATGTTGATTTCACTGGTCTATTTGAGGGAACATTGCTCATGGTGGTTGTGTATGCTCATTACAGAAGTTTCAATGATGTCCTCTATTACTGCTGAGAGTACAATTCAAAGGCTAAGAAAAACTTTCGGTCATTATTGGCTGCGTACAATTATACTTTTCAACATTACCCAGGAACACAGATCAAATAAGGATACACTCAGCAGGTTGCCCCTGCCCACAGACAGTGGCATCACTGACGGTTCCGCAAGAAATAGCGTTGGCGCTGTGTATGTTAGAGACTTTGCTGGTCTCAGTGAAACACGTGGACAGAAAGAGACTCTGTATTGTCGAAAGAGAAAAAAATGGTCATGCAAGGGTGGCGATATAAGAAGTCAGAGCTGCTTAAACCCTACCTACGAGGGAGGATGGAGATAACCTGTGAAGACAGGATGGTGTTGTTAGGGGCTAGGGTTATAGTCCCACCCCAAGGAAGACATCTCTTGTTGCAAGAGCTGCACGACCTACATCCAGATAGAAGCAAAATGAAAGCACTAGCCAGAAGTTGTGTGTGATGGCCAGGTCTGACTGGAGAAATAGAAAGGATGGTTAGACAATGCCCCAGGTGTCAAGCTCAGTAGACCCTGCCACCGTCAGCTACTCTGCACCCTTGGGACTGACCAGGCTGACCCTGGACAAGAATACATAGATGTTTATGGACCACATGCTTCTAATATTAGTGGACGCATACTCGAAGTGGCTGGATGTCCAGTTGATGAAGTCCATGATGGCAGCTCCACGATTGACAAATTGAGAAAAAAAATCTTTGCCAGTCATAGGATCCTGGAGTTCTTAGTATCAGATAATGGCACATCCTTCACAGCGGAGGAGTTTCAGAACTTTGTAAAATCAAATGGTATTCGCCATGTTAGGTCAGCACGTCACCACCCAACCTGAAATGGGTTACTGGAATGTGCTATGCAAACTTTCAAGACTTCAAAGAAGAAACAAGTCAATAGACATTTACCTTTACATATTGCCAGCTTTTTGCTGTCTTATAACACAACTCCAACTGTGACAACGAGAATCATGCCAGCAGAGTCACTAATGAAATGCCATTTAAGGATACATTTAGATATACTATTCCCAGATTTGGCAGGGAGAGTGGAGACTACGCAAACCTCTCATAAAGAAAATCATGACTTAAGGAAGAACGACAGAGTTTGCTGGTGTGAGGATTTAGTCACGGTCAGAGAGTTTGCAGCAGGACCAGCATGGGTGACTGGTAAGCTAGTGGAAAGGACAGGGCCCATCTCCTATATCATAGCGATGCAAGGATGTCACATCAGGAAACATGCAGACCACCTGAGGAAGAGAGTAGTGCCTGACACAAGGGATCAACAGGAGACTCCAGCAGGAAATTTAGATTTGCTAGAGTTTGTTACAGGGATCCCGGATATAAATGTAGAACCAAAGCATCCAATGGTTCCTGTAACTGAGAATACAGCAGCTATCTGGAAGAACTAGACCCTGGGGGTTGATCATTTTGCCTTTCGCCTCGACCCGACCTGATTTTTCATTTCCAGACAAACTTAGTTCAGAGTTGAGACATTCTTCTGGAGTTTGGAAATCACTGGATCGATTAAATTTATGACATGTTGCCAAGGGGGCGGTTCTCTGATGTCCTTTATGAAAATTCTTGCTCATATTAATGATGTTTTCTTTGTTTCCTCCTTCGGTGAATTCAGGAGTTAGGGATGAGTGTAGTAACATGGCCCCTTTAATGGGGCGTTCCCTAAGGGCCACGTAGTCGGGCCAGACTCTATGGAGTGTCAAGGTGGGAAGCTGAGTCAATGGAGTGTGAAGGTTCATACCTCAGGCAGGGGGAGGATCCGCAGTTGGAGCCAAGAAGGGATAGTGCACAATCACATAGTTATTCTATCTGACACTGTTGTAAATATAGATATTGGTTCCTTTGCAATAAAGCCTCTTGTTCTTTAGCCTTTTCAAGTCACCCTTGATTTATTACACCCCCACCCATCCAGAAATCAAACAAGAATTGTGTAGCAATATCCAGTCAATGCAAGGCTGTGCAAGTATCTTAGATAATTATAACTGCCCATCAGTCAATTGCTGCTGGGTATATGGGATTTCACGTCACAAGTTATAGTTTATTAGCACCACACAGCAGTAAACCGACATAAAAAGAAAAGGCGCATTATATTAGATTCCATATATCTGCAAGATGAGGATTTTTAACTTGTTATTCAATTGAATTGAATTCAATAATTGCAATTATCTTGTAAGGTTCAAACAACAAAAAGCTGACATTGTGATCACTCATAATTTAATACTCCACTTGAGTTGATATGAAACAAGGCCACTCCTCACCTTCAATCTTGTCATACTGTTTATTATAAAAACAAAAATTGTCCGCCAGCTCCCGCCGTACCACAGCTTCTTCGATAAAACTGTCCACACTGTCCTTGAATACATTGCGGTATTTCCTTATCTCCAGGATTGCTCGCTGAACTGAAACCTGACCTGCAAAAGGAGATTGAGATATCCTGAGAATCATTGAAGATATTATTTCAGGACTGCCTTACGGTAATCTGGGGCAGCGGTAAAATTCCATGCTTTTACAGAGTCCAACATGGAAGGAGGCCATTTGGCCCCATAAACTAACATTAGTTTCCAACACAAATTGGAGGTTTCTAACATAATCTAATTTATTTGTCTGTTCCCTTCATCCTTTAATACTCCTTTTCAAAATGTTTATTCAACTCCCATTTAAATGATGTCATAGTTCCTATCACAGTGGTGAATCTAATGTGTGAAACGGAGTTTTTAAATACACCTTTGATCTTCTAGTTATGATTCACAGCCTCTGCCCACATCTTATAGATTTGCCAAACAATGAAAACTATTTTTCATATATCACTCTCGCAAAACTCTGACAATTTTAGAAACCTTTTAATACATATACCTTTAACCTTCCATTGGAAAGCTCCAATTGTTCAAACCTTTCTTCATAACTTTAACTTCTCAATCCTGGTATAATTTATGTGAATCTACACTTTACTCTTCCCAGGGCTTTAATATCCTCTCTCTTGGGTGACCATTAGGCATGTGCCATATTCCAACCATGGCCCACTTGTACAAATCCACCATCATTTTTAATGCTCTTCTTCATAAAACACAGCATATTATTTGCAAATCTTATATACATGCATCAATCCCTCCGCACCTGCAAGTCTTGCCAGTTAAGTTATTCTCTCTTGTACTACTTTTTTAAAATTCCAATATGTACTACTTCACATTTCTTTGTATTATACATCATGTACCATCTATCTGCTCATTTTGTGAACCTATCTAGCCTGCTGTAATCTTCCTCAATTTGCCAAACCCCCAATTTGGTTTCAGTTTAACTTTAAAAATCATTCCTCTCTGTGTAATTTTTCAAAACTTTTACATAAGTGGGAAACAAAACAGATGCTTAGTGTAGATAATGGGGCATGGTACCTATATCCTACTTTCTAATTCAAACAAAATACCTTTTACCCCTACTCTTTGCCCCAGCCATTTTTCTATTAATATGCCTGTATTCTGTTCAATGCTAATTTTCACATGTTACCAATTTTGACTATTGTCTCAAGACAGTATTTGGATTAATATTATAATGTTGATTATAAGTTAAATCCATGGAATTAAAATAACAATTACAGAGAATGGGGAATGTACATTAAAGCTACACGGATATGTAGATGAAGAGAGGGTTAGAGGTCAGTCATTAGTTTCCCTTCCCCAAACTGAAATGCTTCTTTTGAGATGAGAAAAAAAAATCCAAGGTTTTCCAAAGTTAAATCTTCCTGGACACTCACCAAAGTGAAACCATGGCGACATATTACTCAAGGCAGATTTGTTTGGGTTGTTTCTGTCTGTGCTGAAGTGCTTGAGCTGTTCCTTAATGAATGACTGCAATCTAGTTAGACCTGCTGCAGTCCCTGGTTTGGCCCAATCAACTTCCTTAACTGTGCGGTCCACTTGAAGGCTTGCATAGGCCGCAGCCCAATCAATCAACTGGCAAGGTAATCCCAAAACAAACAAAAGTTATAATTGACCGATTATTTATAATAATCAAATCTTTAGTGAACAGAGAGAGCAAATAAGCAACTATCAGATATTTTAATCACATGGTGGTGGTGAATGTTGGCTCAGGGAGTCAAAGTTGTTGTGTCAACATGCACGTTTACATGCATGTTGCAGTCTGGAGTTATACATCGGTTCCAACTTTCTATCACATGGCTAATTAGGAATCTTTCCCACTTTATCACTTGGTGTCATAGTGAAAGGCAGAACTCTCTTGCTTGGGCGTGGGTTACGTTAACTAAGCAACTTCAAACAAATGGAATCTCAATACGAGGAGAACTCATTAGAATTGAACTGTAGGCAGAGAGGGTTTGTCACGCAATCATCCCAATGAATTAATTTCCAGCGATAAAATTGACCTGCAAACTGGAACTAAATATAATAGAAATTTGTGAAGCACCTTTCAAAGTAAAATAGCAGCCTTTTTTAGTGCTCAGCTGATGTATTTTTTTGTTGATATAGGAAATGGAATTTGAAATACGAGCAAATCAGCGTGATCTTATTGAATAGCAGAGCAGGCCCCAAGGGGTCAAATGGCCTACTTTTGTTCCAATTTTGCATTTAAAAAAAATGTTTATGCAGATTCCTGGTGTTATATTACTGACTTGTCAGACAGTAATAATTACAAACCAGTACAGACTCAAAACTACTTCTGTTTCCAGTTACTATCACTGGATTCTTAATTGTGGAGTTGAGACATTAACTGTTTTTGTATTTTCCACTGTTTTAATTAAGTCGATGAGCTTCGAGATTAAGTATACCAAGATACCAACCTGTGCTTTCAGGGGAGAAGTATAAGGATGCTGGACAATTGGAGGAAAGTCTGTCAGGAATTGGGGGAGTTTGTCATGAATTTTCTTCCTGATTGTCCTGGCACTGTATTCTTGTTTCTTTGAGGCTACCCAGCAGGGTACAATATTGTGAGCATCAACCTAAACACCGTAAGCAAAATGTCTACACATTATAAAAAGAATAAGGGAAACAAGTTATAAAAGCATTCTTTGTGTTGCAATGCTTTCTTATATATAGTCTGGAATTTAGTCAGTTTCTGTTCCTCTACGAAAGG
This sequence comes from Mustelus asterias, assembly GCF_964213995.1. Taxonomy (NCBI): domain Eukaryota; kingdom Metazoa; phylum Chordata; class Chondrichthyes; order Carcharhiniformes; family Triakidae; genus Mustelus; species Mustelus asterias. The sequence goes on along the minus strand of NC_135803.1, from coordinate 29,966,109 downwards.
TGAATTGCATCTCCAAATCTAAGGAATATGGCCAAATTACTGGTCTATTCTTTGCACAATAGAGATATATATACTTAAAAAGTTACATCTAGTTGAATTTAACATTTAGTTACCAAAAACAATGCACAGCAACAGTAAGCAGCATTAACCAGGTCTTGGGACATACAACACAAATCACAGGAGGTAATGTATCCATGCATAATACTGGCACAGCTAAAAGCTAAACCTTGAGTACAGTATAAAATTCTGCTCACTTTGCTATAGCAAGGATACCCAGGCACTGGAGACTGTGCAGTAAAGAGCAACCAATTTGATAAGCAACTGAAGACATCGGAGGTGGGTGTCAATTAACTCAGTTGGCTAGATGGCTAGTATGTAGTGCATATTGACGCTGACAGTATAGGTTCAATCCGTGTACTGGATGTGGCTATTCATGGAGGCCTCCCACTTGCCTAGCTCCATGTTTGATGTGGAGTGCTGTGCCTCAAAGTAGACATAACCAACTGTTTCTCTTACTAATGGACAGAGATGCTTGTGGAGCATCGCTGATTACCTGAGTTAAGAGAAAAGGCTGAAGGCCTCCAAGTGTTCACAATGTAGGAGAAAAAGAATTGTATCGTGAAAGGAAAATTCTGCAGATGCCATATATCCGAAATAAAAACAGAACAAGATGAAAAACTCAGCAGATCTGTGGAGAGTGAAACAAAGTTAACGTTTTGAATCTGTATGACTCTTTTTCTGAGCCCCTTTTGTTTAGGCAGCTCTGGAGAAGGCAATTGTGTCTGTATCTTTTTTCCTTCTTGGGTTTTGCACAGTGGATTTGGGATGAATTACATTGAAATGTTTTGGTTTGATAAAATGTTGTACATGTTTCAAAAATGGGAAGCTCGATGAGCTAATGCTGTGAGACAGGCATTGGCTATGGATTACATACTCATCTTAGGTGACCAACAAATGTTCACACCCATTGTAGTGAGAATAATTTCTTCATGAGAGTACATGACGAGATTCCTGCTGAGTCTCTGCTTTTGGGAGGCTATAGTCAATTTTTGCGACACCAGTTGTGAATTCCAGGATGGCTTACTGAACATAAAAATATCAGAGACGCTGCCCTTCAGCTTCTAGAGGTCAAAATTAACAAAAATAATGGAAATTATTTTTATGACCATTCAGATTTTAAACAAAAGGGCTACAGGGGTCAGATTATGAGAGCTGCTTTGAATAAATCAGCCCACAAAAAGCACTTTCAAGAAGATTGAGTGAAGTAAGTGGAATTTGCTTTCACCTTAAATAATTCATGTCTGGTCTTGTCTCACTAAATCTTTCCCAGTCTGCCTTCAAAAACATTTCAGAACCCCATGATGGCAGTGTGAAAGGCATGACTTTCAGCTCACATCATAAGGAGCTGCTATTGTTACACTCCTGAATTACACGATTGTGAAATAACATATTGGGCCACAGAGCAGGTCGCTGAAAGTAAAAAGTATTCAGATCATATTTAGGGTGACAATCCTGTTGTATGCAAGGCCTCCATACAAACCATCTATCCAACCCTTCAAGCACCACCCAACCCACATGTGACAGAGACCCTGACCACACACTTATCAACCATCTCAGAATGCATCAAACCAGAGTGGATCCAAGTCATTCTCAAATCCGAGAGACAGTCCAAGGAGAAGAGCATCCAAGGGACCATTAAACAAATGATTAAAAGCTCCTCTAGTCTGGGCTTTTTAAAGTAAGTAAGAGTTTTAACAACACCAGGTTAAAGTCCAACAGGTTTATTTGGTAGCAAATACCATTAGCTTTCGGAGCGCTGCTCCTTCGTCCGATGGAGTGGAAATGTGCTCTCAAACAGGGCACAGAGACACAAAATCAAGTTACTGATTAGAATGCGAATCCCTACAGCCAACCAGATCTTAAAGATACAGACAATGTGGGTGGAGGGAGCATTAAGCACAGGTTAAAGAGATGTGTATTGTCTCCAGACAGGACAGCCCGCAAGTCCAGGAGGCAAGCTGTGGGGGTTACTGATAATGTGACATAAATCCAACATCCCGGTTTAGGCCATCCTCATGTGTGCGGAACTTGGCTATCAGTATATAGCTGTCAGTATATAATGGTATTTGCGACCAAATAAACCTGTTGGACTTTAACATGGTGTTCACCCCAGTCTAACGCCGGCATCTCCACATCCTGTTTAAAGTAATGCAGGATCCTTAAGCAAAGTGATAAATTTAGCTGCAATATGTTTCAAGTTTGTCAGGCTTTCTGAAATCAGCTAAGAAGAGGGAAGGTACTCTTACAGTTCAGGTTTAACTACTTTACATAGGAGGGTGGTGAATGTGTGGGACAATTTCTCAGGAAGGCAGTGAATCAATGTAGAAAAATACAACTGGAGAAAGACTGGAAAACAGGTATACAAATTATTTTCTGATCCTGTAGATTTTTGTTAAAACTGAACTGCCAGTGCACTTTCCCTCTTCTAATCTGTTCTAGAGAGTGTGATAAACTTTAACATTTTGCACTGAAGCTTACTGGTCTGCTTAAGTATCCTGGCAATAAATGGAGATTTAGGCTGTCGGATGGAGATGGGAAGTTCTATATTGTAGTGTAATACAACAAAGAATAGAAAAACTCGCATTTATATAACACATTTAAGGTCTGAGAACTTCCAAAAGTACTTTGCAACTTTTGAAGTGTGGTCAGTGTTGCATTGTAGAGAGCACGACAATCAATTTGTGCATCGCGAGGTCTCACCAACAGCAATGAGATATTTACCAGGTAAGTTTTTTAAATTGTTAGTTGAAGGAGAGATCTTATACTGAAATGGTATTCTTCACAATTAAAGCTCCTGTGATGACAGATGTCAAGATTTTATGCTGTATAATAATTAGATCCATGTTTTTTCAGAACACAGATGTTCCTTTGAGAAATTCTGCATGGAAGATCACAAACTGCAATGTTCCCATTGTCAGTGTGAGCCTCATAGTGTTGACATGACGCAGGCGCATTGTTTATGCAAATTTCAGTTATTTACTGTAACTATTCAAAAGATCAATTTAATGGAAGGAAAAGAAATATGCAAATACCTGGACAAATTGTAAATCTTCCGGTAGGTTCTGTCTCACATTTTCGACCCACTGAAGTGGAGGACGCAATGGGGAGAAATCTGTAACCACACCTCCAATGTTGTTTTCTTTAACAAATTCTGGCAACACGTCTTTAGCAAGTCCAACGAGTAGATGGAAAGAAATATTCAGTTGCTTGCACTCCTGCAAAGTAAAGTCAGCAATACTGTCAATGAGGGCGAGAAAAGTCAGTGTTTCATATTCTGACTTGCCAAATTCACCAGCGCTATTTCTTTTTCTCCCACTCCTGTTCAAAGTTTTTTCTCCATTCTTCTCTCTTTAAACTCTAAAAGGCGAGAAGAAGGAATTTATTCCAATCGTTACATTTTTCTTCCGGTTTTAGACAAAATCACCAGAAGAAAAAAATATAGCCTTCATTGATGTCAATATTGAACTGGTTCTAATCCCATTCAGGGAAGAAAATGTAACATCCTTACCTGGTCCAGTCACATGTGACTACAGTCCCACAATACACACTTGATTCATTTTGCCCTCTGTCAAAACAAATCATCTAGTTGTAAAAACAAATTGCTACAATAAAGGATCCAATGCCTCTGGGGAAACTAAGAACGGACGATAAATACAGCCTTGGTAGTTCTCTGCTCCCTGATCACCTCGTGATAATGTGGCATTATCATCAACGGGTGACAGCAACAGCCTGCATTACTCTCAAATGCAGAAAAAATCCCAAGGTAGTTTGAGCAGAGAACATGAGTGGAAATCTTTGTCGGGGGAAAATGTGCTCAGTGAAAACTTGATGAAAGAGATGTGGTTTGAGAGGAAAGATTTGGGAAGGGGGTTCCCAATAGTAACGCTAAGGTTCCTGAAGGCTGCAGCTTTGAGAGGGTGAGGTGGAAGAGTGGGAGGCCCGAGTTAGAGGAGTGATTGTAAGAGGGGATAAGGGGTTCAGAAGGTTGCAGAGTTTGGGTGGGCCAGGGTGTGTGGGGATTTGTAAACTGTGGAAAATATTTTACATTTAATGTTTTGCCACATTTGCCAACAGCAATGAGCTGAAAGAGCAGTTAAATTGTTTGGTGTTGTTTGAAAGATGAATTTTGGACAGGACACTGGGCAAACTCCTTTATTTTTAAACATAGTGTCATGGGAACTTTTATATCCAGCAGAGAGGGCAGATTGAACTATAATCTTTCACCTCAAGCAGTAAAGTATTCCTTTTAGTAATGCACCGAAAAGTCAGCTTGGACTTTGTGCTCTGGTCTCTAGTGGGACTCGAAAGGTCAGTCTTCTGATTCAGAGCTACCACTTCATAAAAGCTGGAACTTTATATTTGAAGTGTATAATAAAGGTACTGTCTGTTGCATGTGTGCAATCATACAAGTGAAAAGCACTGTTCCACCATCTTGTCTCTCCAAGCCAAATTTGTGTATTATTTCACCATCACTTAAAATCAAGACAGGTGTCGGTTGCATAATCTCCTTGACATCATTATCCTTCTCCTAGAGTCCATCCATCACACATATCCAGAGATTTGAAAAATACCGGTACAAGATTTTAATCAAACACAGAATACATGAGAATATTTACCTCAGCAACCTCCTGAAGTCCCCTCAGCATGAAACCAAAATGGCGGATGGTAGCATCTAGGAACTTGGGCACCAGGCAAAAGCAGACATGGAGTGGGAGTTTCTGCTTAAGAGCCAGCCATTGTGCGTATAAGAAAGCCCAGTTATCTGTGGGAATAAATTATTCCCTTGGTCAGCAAGATTATATTTTTCGTAATGACACTACTCTGGAATCAAATCAATGTTAAAAGAAAGATTGTTTACAGGTTAGATTTTTGGGTAAATCAGTGAAATTGGAACTGGACAACAATCTCACCAAAACCCTTTTGATACTGTTTTAATTTTAAAATTAACCATATTATTATGTACAGCTAGAAATAGGTTTGTCCTCTCATAGACTTTATCTATTTGTCCAAACACAATAGAAGCCAAATTTAAACTTAAACTTCATTGTTACACATGAATGTACGCCAACAAGTGTTTACATGAAATATTATGGCAAATAACCATTGGAGCTTTCGATAAAATACAGATAATTAATGTCAGGTATCAGGAAATGAAGTGCCCTTTATCATCAATAAAAATAAATGCCCAGCCAACAGAGAGCAATGCACAAGGAGAAAGAGAAGGAAGAGGATAAATAACTTGGATGAGAATCCTGTCTGATTGAAGGACAAAAGATAGAAGATAGATGATGTCAGCACACTGAATAAGTTATGCACCCCTGAATAATTGGTGGCAATATATGCACACCATTATAGGATGTACGTTGAATGTAAAGTATATATAAATCAATTGAAAATAAGATATTAAGGATTAAAATATGTTTAGTTATGAGATTCATTCTAGTAATTATGTTATTCCAAATTGTGTGACATTTTATGATGGTGAAATTGCAACATGTCACATTTAAAATGTCTGTATGAAGATGACAACCTCCAACTCCCAAAGTAACCTACCCTGTACTCGTTGGTCTCGGGACATCCAGTAAATAATTCCCTGACAGTTCTCCCTGATGCTCTCTGTTTTAGAAAGAAGATGAACTCGGTTTTTGTTATAACTAAATTCTTCCACTGATGGTGCCGTGGACAAACGGGACTTTTTAATACTTTCCAACAGATTTCCCTCACTTGAGGGAGCGACCTTAGTCTGCTGTTCAACTTTCCTCTTTTTACTGTTGCTAAGTTTGGACAACTCTCCCTCATCCAATTCTGGAGTGATCTCTTTCACTTTTCTTCTTCTTTCCTTAGCATGGAGATTCAATGCTTCTTTCTGAACGGAGTCATTATGACTCGGTTCCTTTCTCAATCCCTTTCTAGATGGTTTCATGCTGTTGGAGGAGCTGGAAAATGCTGTTGCCTTTTTATTTGATTTCTCTTCAATTTTCTTGTTGCAGTCAGAACCAACAGCATCACATTCAGACTTCCTGTTGGCCTGTTTCCTGTTCTTCAACATGTAGCTTCTGTGTTTAGCACTCTGCAGACAAGTTGAAAGCCTGAAGAAACAGATTACAGAATGTCCATGGCAAAATGATTGGCAAACGCTGATGAATAATCTGTAAACAGAATAAAGTTAATGGGTGTCCATGGTTTTTACCATTTTATATTTACTCATACTGCAGGGCTCCCACATCTGATCATAGAATCCTACAGCGCAGAAGGAGGCCATTGAGCCCATCGGCTATGCACCAACCACAATGCCACTTAGGCCCTATCCCCATAACCCCATGAACTAAGGGGGAATTTAACATGGCTAATCCACCTATTGCGCACATCTTTGGACTGTAGGAGGACACCGGAGCACCGGAGGAAACCCACGCAGACACGGGGAGAATATGCAAACTCCACACAGACAGCGACCCAAGCCAGGAATTGAACCCGGATCCCTGGCGCCGTGAAGCAGCAGTGCTAACCACTGTGTCACTGTACCGCCCCCAACGGTGAGTTACTTATCAAAATATTCCTATAAAGCTTTGAATATCTTATACATTTTGCTACATATTTAAAATTAAGCTAAATCAAAAAATTGTATCAAGTATGTTAAATACTGAGCCAAAGGAAGGCTGGTAGCATTGAAAAAAAAATTGAAATATTTTGTCTAATTCTAGTTCAGTATCTGTTTCTTTAAATCTAGCACTTTAAAAGCTGTCAGAAGTTTCCTTGTACTAAGCCTAGTTTTTGCAAGTTTCACTGGTTCCCACTGCCCTCGGGTGGATGGAGCTATTACAAGGGGGCATAACTATAGGGTTTGTGGTGGGAGATACAGGAAGGATATCAGAGGTAGGTTCTTTACGCAGAGAGTGGTTGGGGTGTGGAATGGACTGCCTGCAGTGATAGTGGAGTCAGACACTTTAGGAACATTTAAGCGGTTATTGGATAGGCACATGGAGCACACCAGGATGATAGGGAGTGGGATAGCTTGATCTTGGTTTCAGATAAAGCTCGGCACAACATCGGGCCGAAGGGCCTGTTCTGTGCTGTACTGTTCTATGTTCTATGGTTACAGGTTTAAATCAAATACTAAATATTTTTGCTGGATTCTGTTTGCAATGACATCTTCTTTTATGGGCGACATATTCAAAACTTGAGAAGTCCCCGGGATACGTCCTTGCGATAGAAAAGACCAACTCAGGCTGAATAGGAGGTGGGATTCAGTTTGAAAATCTCAGCGAAAAATACTGGTCAATGTAAGACTCTGCAACCACCGCTTGTAAATCTCCACACTGTGGGCAGGACTCCTAAACTGCATGGTATACAGGTCACTCATGAATATAAGGAAAGAAATTCATTCAGTATCAGATTTAGGTCAATTCTCCAGAGACAGGCAGCACTGCTCCCTTCATAGTTCACATAGGTTTCATCATTCATATGGGGAAATAGTGGCACAATGATAATGTCACTGATCCAGCAATCACAATAATGGCGACCATGAAACTATCATCAATTGTCATGAAGATCCATCTGGTTCACTAATGTCCTTTAAGGAAGGAAATCTTGCCATCCTGACTGAGTCTGACTGACATTTGTTCTCCAGATCCAAAGCAATGTAGTTGATTCTCAACTGAGCCCTGGAATGTTCAGCTCGAGGGCAATAAGGAATGGGTAACAAATGCTGGCTTTGCCAGCGACGCCAACGTTCCATGAAAGAGTAAAGAAAAAAGATATCAATGGAGATCTGTGCAGGCCGCAGTATGGTCTGCCCTAGGGAATCGAAGTAACCTCTGTAGCACCGTTACAGGAGTGGATTGCTCTCCTGTAGAAACTGGAGTTGACCATTCAGTCCCTTCAGCCTGTTCTACCGTTCAATTAGATCAGAGCTGATTTATTTCCTAAATCTATTTACTGCCTTTGATTTTGTAACCCTTAATATCAGTGCCCAATAAAAATCTATTCATCTCCGTCTGAATTTTTCAATTGACCAGCTTTTGGGGGTAGAATTTTTGAGATTTCCGTTCCCCTTTCTGACATCATCCCTGATCAACCTCGCTATAATTTGAGCCAATTCCCACCAGAAAAATATATCTCCTCTATCAATTCCTCTAATTGCCTTAAATACCTCAGACAGAACTCCCTGGTCTACTCTACTCAAAGAATTACACGCCTAGTCTAGGTAAACACCTATTTCAACTATCTATTACGACTTTTGTCTGAAAAGAAACTCCATAACCTGCTGCATTCTTGCTGATCATGAAAGACATTGCGAAAATCAGGCTTTTCATTTTATCCAAAGCAAACTATTAAAATGTTTAAAGTTTAATTTAGTAGCCACAAGTAAGCTTACATTAAAACTGCAATGAAGTTATTGTGAAAGTACGCTAGTCACGAAACTCTGGCGCCTGTTCGGGTACACCGAGGGAGAATTTATCTTGGCCAATGCACCTAACCAGCACGTCTTTTAGACTGCGGGAGGAAACCAGAGCACCCGGAGGAAACCCACACAGACACGGGGAGAACGTGCAGATTCCGCACAGTGACCCAAGCCGGGAATTGAACCCGGATCTCCAGTGCTGTGAGGCAGCAGACCTTCTCAGAATTGCAGTTAGATTATTGCCTTACTGAGCTGCTATTGGTAATCTCTGATCTCCGATTATCAGGTTTGGTCAATATAATCATTATCTATACCAGAATAAACATGCTCTTTAACTTCGGCTGGCCTTCCCTGTTTCTTACCTGCCCAGGTTCATGCACACTCACTGCCCTGTTGTACGTGGCAGCCCAGCTGCAGTCTCTTTGTTCAAAGTTGCTCTTATACAAGATGCAGCTTTGAAACATTATGTAACTTTCTCAATGTAACACAATGCCACTGGGCATGCGCACCCGCCCCTCAGCGGAAGGAAATGGCTGTGGCGTTTAGAGTGAGACCCACATTTTTATCTTAAAGCACGCGTGCGAAATGCTGCTATTGACATTAACCAAATATTTTAAATGATAAATGTCTCAATGGTTTAAGGGATGAAAGCAGCATTCCAAAATAATGATGACTGAGAAAGGCCATTCAGTCCATCTTTGTTCCTCAGACACGCCCAGCGTTCTCCAGCTTCTAGCCCCTCACTCTGGGGGCTGCACACTCCGGCTGCTTTTCCCACACAAAAGGTTCAGTTCATGGACAGAGCTCCGGTCTTTCACGCCCCAGTCCCCGCCAGCGAGAGCCGAGAATCTGGCGCTCAGCCAAATCTCCGTCCCCTGCAGCGGGAGCGGAGAACCTCCGGCGAGGCCGGAGATACCGCCCCACAGCGCTTTCCGTGTCCTTGCTGAGAAACAGCTGGTTAGTGCAGCAGCACCTGAAGAAACTTCAGCTTACCCTTTAACAAAGCCTGTGCCTTCAGTGCAAACTGCACTTTATTCTTATCCAGTGCAGCTTGGAAAACAGCTTTATATCCACTGTCATGTTTTAAGTTTAAAGGATGTTTTCCCAAAGTTAGTAAGAAGTTTAACAACACCAGGTTAAAGTCCAACAGGTTTATTTGGTAGCAAAAGCCACACATGCTTTCGGAGCTCCAAGCCCCTTCTTGTCCAAAGATGTGCGGGTTAGGTTGATTGGCCAGGTTAAAAAAATTGCCCCTTAGAGTCCTGGGATGTGTAGATCAGAGGGATTAGCGGGTAAAATATGTGGGGGTAGGGCCTGGGTGGGATTGTGGTCGGTGCAGACTCGATGGGCCGAATGGCCTCCTTCTGCACTGTAGGGTTTTTATGATTTATGATATGATTTCAGGTGAGTGGGAATTCTGTTCACAAACAGAGCATATAAAGACACAAACTCAATTTACATGAATAATGGTTGGAATGCGAATACTTACAACTAATCAAGTCTTTAAGAAACAAAACAACGTGAGTGGAGAGAGCATCAAGACAGGCTAAGTTATCCATGAGCTATCTATTTGTATGTGTGTGTGTATTTTCTTACCTCTGTGGTGAGAAATTCTATTTGAAAAAAACGAAAGCAAAGCCTTTTAACTTTACCTTACCCACTCACCTGATGAAGCAGCAGCACAACACATGTCAGGGGGACTTATTTTACACAGAAGGTGGTGGGGGCCTGGAATGCACTGCCAAGCAAAATGATTGAGGCAGACACGCTGGGAACGTTTAAGACTTATCTAGATAGCCACATAAACAGACTGGGAATAGAGGGATACAAACGAATGGTCTAGTTGGGCACATGAGCGGCACAGGCTTGGAGGGCCGAAGGGCCTGTTCCTGTTCTGTTTTGTTCTTTGTTCACTCCAAAAGCTCGTGATTCCAAATAGACCTGTTGGAATTTAACCTGGTGTAGTGAGACTTCGTACTCTGCCCACTCCAGTCCAACGCTGCATCTCCGCATCACAACTTTAAAAAGGAGAGGTTAGTTTATTTCACTCTTATCGCTCTCGGAGCTACCTAAGTATAAGTCCCTAACATATACGCACACAAAGATTAGTTAACAATGAAGATAAAACAGTATAAACTTAAATCCAGTTTAATCCATATTCGCTGTAGACCTGATATGTTTAGAAATTGACCCGAAGGTCCAGAGGTTGTATGGTTGACTCTGCAGTTGTGATGGTTTCCACTGTTGAATTGCCGGTGGTTGCTTCAACAGGTGAGCTTGGTAGGTGGAATCAGGGTTTACAAGGAGGGAAGATTCTTTTCGTCGCCAGCAGTGGTGATTTTAGTGATCCAGTACAGCAAACCATTCGCTGTTTGGGATCTTCCTCTCTCTCTCTGGATTGAATCTTAAGATGGATCTCCAAGGTGGATCTTATCAGTTTTTTTTGAATAAGTCTGAAGCAAAGATGGCCGCTGTCATGCTGAGTCAGATAGGATTACATAGCATATACAAAACATAAACTGGCCATTTGGCCTTCCAGTCCAAATTGGTGTTTATGCTCCACCCAAGCCTCCCATCTTTCCTATTCTAAATCTACCATTATAATCATCTGGTCAGACTGGGTGCATGGTTAGAAACATACAAAGATAGAAAATAGAAGCAGGAATAGGCCATTCGAACTTCACCATTCATTTTGATCATGGCTGATCATCAAATTCAATATCCTGATCCCGCCTTCCCCCCATATCCCTTGACCTCTTTATTCCCAAGAGCTATATCCAATTTATTTTTCTTAAAATCATAGAATTCCTACAGTGCAGAAGGAGGCCATTCAGCCCATCGAGTCTGCACCGACCACAATCCCACCCAGGCTCTATTCTCATAACTCCATACATTTACCTTGCTAATCCCCCTGACACTAGGGTCAATTTAGCATAGCCAATCAACCTAACCCGCACACCTTTGGACTGTGGGAGGAAACCGAAGCACCCGGAGGAAATTCACGCAGACACAGGGAGAGCCTGCAAACTCCACATAGACAGTGACTCGAGGCAGAGATTTGAACCCGGGTCCCTGGCGCTTTGAGGCAGCAGTGCAAACCACTGTGCCACCGTGCCGCCCTATTCACACAACATTTTCACCTCAACCACTTTCTGTGGTAGTGAATTCCACACTTTCACCACTCTCTGGGTGAAGAAATTTCTCCTCACCTCAGTCCTAAAAGGTTTACCCCTTACCCTCAAACTATTTTTGAAATCAGCATCTATAATATTGAATTCCATTTACAGATACATGGAGAAATAGATCTTTCTTCAAGAGAAAGGCATTTTTGGCCAACATGAAGCATTACATTTTTATTGCAGACAGGCAAACAACTTCATTGTAGATGGGTTTGCTGTCCCAGACATCAGCATCCCTGGGTATGCCCTGTTCCACTGGCAGGATAGGCCTGGCAGAGATGGTGGCACAGTGGTATGCAGTTGGGCAGGAGATGTCCTGGGAGTCCACAACACTGACTGTGAACTCCGTGAGGTCTCATGACATCTGGTCAATAGTGGTCAAGGAAACCTCCTGCTGAGAAACCTCCTGACCCCAGCTGATAAATTAGTGTTCCTCCATGTTGAACAGCACTTGGAGGAAACACTGAGGGTGCTTTGTTTCACAGAGACTGATTTGAACCAATTGTGGCCTAGCTTTCATTTGTGTGACCAATTACAAAAGATGTCATTTAGCCATCTACGTTTACCCAAGCCATGTGAAACTCTCAAACAATTGGCTTTCGATGCTTTGTCCCGAGTATAGGGAGTCATATTCCAATTTCGACCAGTGAAAACGGTGGTTTTGAAACCCAAATGTTTTGTCGAGGATTGAAGGCACTATTCACCCTCACAATCCTCTGGGAGCTGTTTTCTCTCCCTGTTTCCACATAGCTGGCTTTCTGTTTTCACATTTTTCTAGATTTCTGCTGATGTCTAGCATTTGACCATTTTGTCTCCTTTACATCTTTTGGATTGATAAAATATTTAGTCAATAACGGGCCAAATACAATTTCCCATCTTGATTGACCTGTCAATCATCCTTACCCAGAAGATAATCACAACAGGAATAAAATGGTGATCAAAAAGCACAATACTGCAGATGCTGGAATTCTGAAATAAAAACAGAAAATGCTGGAAATACTCAGCAGGTCAGGCAGCACCTGTGGAGAGAGAAACTTTCAGAATAATCACCTTTCATCAAAACTTGGAAAAGTTAGAGGTGTAATAGGTTTTGAATAAAGAGTGTGTGGGACAAGGAGAAAGGAAGGTCTGTTTGACATGAAATAGAAATGTAAATCATGACTACAACCTGTCATTGTAAATCCAGTGAGGCCCTACAGCAGTGGTTCCCAAATTTTTTTCACTGGGCCGCACTTTTGGATTAAAAATTGCTCGCGCCACACTGAATTTTTTATTGATAAGAAATACATTCAAAAACAAAAAAACCCAACTCCTAGCAGTACTTGATTCATAACATAGAACACAACTACTTTATAATATGATCATGGGACATCCAGAAAGTATAAAACAATGCAGCTACATAAAAACATGATTCATTCCCAAAATATACTTCTAGACGAGCCCCTTACATATGTAACCTTAAGTAAGTATACAAACTCAATTAGAGGTGTGAGCTTGTTTTTGTCGGGTAATCTCATTTATATTAGGTCTAATTTGAGACAAACAAATTCTCATCTCCTCATCAACACAAAGAAGCCTTTCTCTTTTCTGGTCTTTGATATTCGTCAGAGCTGAAAATCCCTGTTCACAACAATATGTCGTGGAGAACTGTAGAAGAATAGCTAATGCTCTTGAAGAGATGCGTGGATACTGTTTCTGGTTGTATGTCCAAAAAGAGTCCAGTGGCATACTCCCGTGTTTCATTTTCAAGGTGCGATCACTCGAAATGCAGGCCATTTCCTCCTCCTCATCCAATGTCAGACCTGAACAGCTGGAATTCGCAAAGGGGTCTCTAACCCAGTCGAATTTTTCTGTAGACAACGATGGGAAGTAATGATCAATCTTTTCTACCAGTGCTGCAAGATGTTCTCCAGGCAATTAGCCCTCCCAAAGAGTCAGAGTTGCCACAGTCAACATACACTTTAACATGCATGTTGTAGCCTAGAGCTAGGGATAGTGATAGTAGAAGCTTCAAATTCTTTCCATCACATGGCTGACCAGGAATCTCACTTGCTCTTACCACCAGCCATTGGCGAATGTTGGAAGGGCTTACAAGTTGGCACTCAGCCTGTTTAGCCACATTATGGACACACCTTCCATGGCCATCGAGTCCTGGAGTGGGACTTGAACCAGGAGATTCTGGACTAGACATAGGGATGCTACCCAATGCATGACAAGACCACACTGAGCAATTATAAAGAGGCTTAAACCCTCTAGCTAATTCAGAATTTAAGCAGTATAACAACTTCAAAAAAAACCTATCATACATCACAATCTTTTATAATATCGGAATAGCCAAGTTTTTGATAAATCTGAAGTTCAGTGGAGATCTGTTTTAGACCAGTTAGACTCTTTTGTCACACAGTCAACATTAAATGGTTCTTTTTCAATGTTTGCCTGACACTACTAGCACAGGCGCCATCACGAGCAACCTGAACACAGTGGAGAGATTAGGATAAAGAGCTTTCCCTAAATATGATCAAGTGATGTTGTAGATGATTTACTGGAAAAGTGTCTGCATGGGTTTCCAATGCCGTACTGGATGGATCGGTATCACCCATTGTAAACAGAGTGGTGCGGTGGCATGGTGGTTAGAACTGCTGCCTCACAGCACCCAGGGATCTAGGTTCGATTCCCAGCTTGGATCACTGTCTGTGTGGAATCTGCACGTTTTCCCCATGTCTGCATGGTTTTCCTCTGGTTTTCTCCCGCAGTCTGAGAGACATGCTGGTCAGATGCATTGGCCATGCTAAATTTTCCCTCGGTGTACCCGAGCAAGTGCCAGAGTGTGGTAACTAGGGGATTTTCACAGTAACTTCATTGCAGTGTCAATGTAAGCCTACTTGTGACACTAATAAATGAACTTTAAACTTAAACGTGAGATTATTGAATCACTTTTCTAGCGTTCCTATTTTCATAGATTTCTTCTTCGCTTCAGTGGTATTGATCAAACCAAAGAGAGAAACAATCGACAAAATTAAACTGTTTGGTGCGTCTGGGCAAGGACATGTCAACTATAAGAAGAAAGAAATCTCTTCAGAAGCTGCCTCGGAATGTTTTTGCATGGTTAACCTGCATCTTTATGAAAAAGTTATCACTCCTAAGGGACCATAATGCTATTGATTCTGCTATTTTACAAACATCAGTATCTACAGAAGGAAAATCCCTTTTCCCACCTACTTTTGGTGGGAAATTAAGGTGACCTCTTTGATGTCCTGACAGAGAGGAGCATGTTTGCATAATAATCAGGTTGCCGCCCACAATGAGCGGAATCCCGTTTTTTGGCTTCTGGAACCCACTGCAACTGTCCCTCCATCCCATGGGGTGACCCGGGGCCATCGAACACCCCAAGGAAGGAGGAAGTGCTGGTGCCCACCTCGGAGCCTCCGACAAGGGACACTTTGGCAGTCTCCAGCCCTTCCAAACCTACCCCTCTCTCCTGGGCAGCAGGCAGAATCTCACCCTATTCTGCCTGCTGCCCAGGAGAGAGGGGTAGGTTTGGAAGGACTGGTGACTGCCAAAGTGTCCCTTGTCGGAGGCTCCGAGGTGGGCACCAGCACTTCCTCCTTCCTTGGGGTGTTCGATGGCCCCGGGTCACCCCATGGGATGGAGGGACAGTTGCAGTGGGTTCCAGAAGTCAAAAAACGGGATTCCGCTCATTGCCGGCGGCAACCTGATTATTATGCAAACATGCTCCTCTCTGTCAGGACATCAAAGAGGTCACCTTAATTTCTCTGTGGGGGAGGACACTCCTCGAAAGGTGAGCACTCAGCCCCAATGTATTAATACAGCTTTTATTTGAAGTTTCTTAGCCTTCCTAGCAAGCTGAACCCTTTGAAACCTTCTCTGTTCCAAAGGAAACCATTGATCTGTACCAATTTCATGCTGCAGTACTTTGAAACAGGTTTCTATTGACAGCTTATTGAATTTCTACTCAGCCTCCAGTCAGCTGTGTTCAGTTATATTTCCCTTCACGCTTGAATGCGTTTCAATTCCCCTCATTGTTCCTAACTGCAATGCTTACAAAGACTTTAAGCCTGATTGACAGCTGTGTTTACTTCAAAGGGAATAAGTAGCCCACAAAGAGGAAGTGGAACCATTGCCTTTTAAGGGACCCCCAGTGAAATTGACATCTGAGGGCTGGCTGAGGGAGTCTGTGGAGTCAGTGGGGGTCTGAGGGGGTCTAAATGGGGGTATGAGGGGGGGAGGGGGGGTTGAGTAGTGGGTCTGTTGGGGAGAGGAGCTATTGGGTCTGTGGGGGAGGGGGCTAAGTGGGGGTTCTGAGGTAGGAGGGGGCTGAGAGGGGTCAGGTCACCCTCCTGCCGTGTGGTGTGGGGTGGGGGGGTGTGGTGACTTGCTACTTGAGTAGTGGGAAGGTGGATACCCCTCTTTGCTGAGGGGTTAGTGGTGCTCCCCTGGAATCTGGGTCCAGCATGCCAGGCCCACACTGGTCATTACCAAAGCCCACCTCGCTGCTTCCTGCGCCCTCTGGCATGTGATGCCAGAGCAGGCATCCTCTGGAGAGCCTGAATCTGGAGGGGCCTGGCTGACCTACGGGTGTCACTGGTGCACCCATAGGTCAGCCAGGCCCCTCCAGGTCCAGACTCTCCAGAGGATGCCTGCTCTGGCATTTCTCACCCTATTCTGCCTGCTGCCCAGGAGAGAGGGGTAGGTTTGGAAGGGCTGGAGACTGCCAAAGTGTCCCTTGTCCGAGGCTCCGAGGTGGGCACCAGCACTTCCTCCTTCCTTGGGGTGTTCGATGGCCCCGGGTCACCCCATGGGATGGAGGGACAGTTGCAGTGGGTTCCAGAAGCCGCAATACCATCTGGCGATGCTAGGCCTGGAGGCCCGCCAGTGCCTGAGCTTTGCTTGCAATACCGTCAGCCAAGGTCCGGTGTGACTGGGCCAAGCTCTGGTGCATCGTTGCAATGGGCCCTGCTGTCCTGCGTCTCAGCCATGGATACCTTCAGCTTTAAAGTTTATTTTATTAGTGTCACAAGTAGATTACATTAACACTGCAATGAAGTGTGAGCCAAGCCTTGGACGTCATGATAACCAAGCGCTTCTCCTCAAAGGCGATAAGGACTTGTAGCTCGTGCATGCCCCACCCATCTTCCCACACTCCCCCTTACTGTGTGCTATCATGTCCTATGGGGCAAGAAACTTAAATGAATATTTAAATATGCTAATCTGGCTCCCACCTCACTGGGCAGAAACCAGATTACGTTCGGGTGTGGGGGCTGGGAGAATCCCAAAGGGGGATCCCATTAGTGCTAGAAGCACTAGTTACCTCCACCACAATTCTCTGACCCCTCGCGGTCCCAATGTGATCTGCACCAGGCTAAACACAGCTGGAAAATTGCCCCGTCTTGAGTTTAGCCATTTTGACTACTGCTGTCAACAGAGGAGTTAATCCATCTAATTTATGTCAATGATACATAAGAGATAAAACCTAAGAAGTAGGACCAGGAGTAGACCATATAGTCTGCTGAGCCTGCTCTGCCTTTCAATATGATTATGGTGATCGTCATCTTCAACTCTACTTTCTCACCTCCTCACCATATCTTTTGATTCCCTGAGACACCAAAGATCTGTCTATGTTAGTTTTGGATATATTCAATGTTGCTGCATCCACAACCCTCTGGGAGAATTCCAAAGGTTGTCCATATATACTGAGACTGCTGCCAACACAGTGGGCCAGATTCTCCAACCTCGCCTGTGGAATTCGCCAATTTCGCTGCTCAAAATTCTCCTTTCTCATTGGCAGCTGGGGCGGGACGTGCCAGACTGGAGAACCCCAGCCAGTATAATGATGGCCAGAATTCCCTGGTCCCACTCATCCTGCCACTGTGGTCAGCGAGAATGGAGAATTTGGCGCACAACCAAATCTCCATTCACAACAGGGAGACTGGAGAATCCTACGTGAATTCCAGCCTGTATTTCCAATGTTACTGAATACTATTGAACTTCCAAAATGAATCGAAAATGAAACTTCGAAGAACGCTTTGACACGAAGACTTATCAGTAACAAACAAACCTAAAATCGCACAAACACCTTGTATAAGCTAATTTTTAACCAGATTAAATGAATATATTACAGGAGAAAGTCCGTTTGGAAATTCAAATACATCAAGTTATGGAGCAAAAGTCAATATCTATTAAAAGAGCATAATAAAAACATATTCATCTGGCGTTTGAAAGACAACATTCAATGCGCATTTACTCGACCATGGCTTGACTGTTCTGTCTGTAACAGCAATAGCTTTGGAAACACTTCTTTAGGAAGACCTCATGTTGTAACACTGCAATGGCGACATATCCTAAACATTTCTGTGTGCTGACCTTGCAATTTCTGGTAAGATTGCTCATTTTTGTTCAGTTGAAATACTTAACTATTTTTGCTTTCATTAATGCTCTAAACACTAAACATGATACAAGTATATGTTAATTTTCCTTTAATATGCTTTGCAAGTGGGTTTAAAGTTAAGCTCCCTTGAAATGCTTTAGATGGTTTATTGTTGGTTCTTTCACTTCTTAAATTCTTTCAGGGAATGTTGTTGTTGGTGGCAATGCCGACCCTTATACCCATTCCCTTCTTTCAGAAGGTGGTGATGGGCCACCTTTTTGATCCAGTGCAATTCAAGTGGTATAGGTCCAATCAGAGTGCTATTCGAAAGTACGTTTCAGGATTTAGACCCAGAAACACTGAAGGAATGGTGGTGTAGTTCCAAGTTAGGATGATTAGCGGCTTGAGGGCAACTTCCAGGTGTTGGCGTTGCCATGTGTTTGCTGCCCTTGCTCTTTTAGGTGATAGAGATCATGGAGGGGGGATTTTCCACGCACCTGCTGCATGTTTCTGGTCCACGGGGGGGCACTTGCTGTTGGCCGGTGGGGGATCTTCTGGTCCTGCTGCTGTCAATGGGATTTTTCCATTGATTCCGCTCCACGTCTTCGGGAAATCTAAGGTGGGGGTGGGCCTTCGGCGGGACTGGAAGATCCTGCTGGCATGAACAGCCAGAAGATTTTGCCACATGGGTTTGGAAGGAGCTATCAAAGGAGTGTTGAGGGTTCCTATATTATGTCTTGTACTACAGTGCCATTGTGCGCTGATAGCAGAGGGAGTAAACATTTAAGATACTGGATAGGATGTTGATGAAGTGGGTGCATTGTCTTGGATGGTGTTAAGTTCCTTGAGTATGTTTGGAGCTGCATTCATTGAGGCAAATGGAGAGTATTCCATCATACTCCTGACTTGTGTCTTGTAGACGTGAACAGGCTTTGGGGATTCTGAAATTGAGTTACTGGCCGCATGATTCCTCAACTCTGACCTGTTCTTGTAGCCGCAGTATTTATATGCCTGATCCAGTTATGTTTCTGGCCAGTGGCAACCCCCAGAATGTTGATGGTAAGGGATTCAGTGATGGTAATGGCCGGAATTCTCTGACCTCACCTGCGGCTGGGATTCTTCTTTCCTCCTGCAGTGATGGAGATTTGGCTGAGTGCCTAATTCTCAGTTCTTACTGGCAGTGCTGGGGGGTGTCTGACATTGGATAATTCTGGCCAATGTCATTTAAGGTCAAAGGGAGATGATTAGATTCCCTATGTTGGAGATTGGCATGGCCTGGCACTTGTGTGATATTGATGTTACTTGCCAGTTATAAGCCCAAGTCTGAATGTTGTCTGGGTCTCACTGCTGGAGGCACAGACTGCTCTAACATCTGAGGAGTCATGAATGGTATTGAACACTGTGCAATTGTCCGTAAACATCCTCATTCCTGACCACATGATAGAGGGAACATCATTGATAAAGCGGATGAAAATTGTTGGGCTGAAGACATCTGAGTCATCTGAATCCTTGGAATGATTCAAATGTTTGAATCAGTGTTTCAGCATTTCTGGGGGTGATTCCCCGGCCCCGTGCACTCATGCTCAGATTGTGCTGGGGCCGCATGGGGCTGGAGAATTACATGGGAGGGACCATAGCGCATTCAGTGCTGGGGAGAACCCCCTTTGGGGTCTGTTTGTGGAAGGACGGGGTTGCGTCCTCTTGGTGATGGTCTAGTTGCTCTGTTAGTAATGCACTTGCCTCTGATCTAGAAACCTCCAGTTTCAAATGCCACTCCAGGACCTGATGACAACCAGGGAAGGAGCCTATTAGGTTCATAGTCAGCTTACAAATCAGTTATAAATCAATTAATCATAAATCAATTCAATTCAATTCCAATTCTCCAAGGGAAAGAGTGTGAAGATATGAATATAAACAAACAAGAATTGTTGATATGGGAGTAATGTAAAAGCCACTCGGGAGGATTTAGGGGGTGGGACCCAAAGCAGTAGAGAGACACAAGAGAAGTTTGAGCACAGCACAGAAGTTAAAGAGAGCACATTAAGTAGTAAAGGCAGTGTCAGTAATCCAAGTACCAGACAGATCAGGCAAAAGCAAGACAAAGAGCAAAGGAAGTCCAGATTAAACTGCATTTATTTCAATGCAAGAGGCCTGACGGGCAAGGCAGATGACCTCAGGGCATGGATGGGTACGTGGGACTGGGATATTAAAGCAATGACTGAAACATGGCTAAGGGAGGGACAGGACTGGCAGCTCAATGTTCCAGGGGACAGATGCTATAGGAAAGATAGAACAGAGGGTAAGAGAGGAAGGGGAGTTCCACTTTTGATTAGGGAAAGCATCACGGCCGTACTGAGAGGGGATATATCTGAGGGTTTGGCCACTGAGTCTATATGGGTAGAACTGAGAAATAAGAAGGGGGAAATCACTTTGATAGGGTTGTACTATCGGCCCCCAGATAGTCAGCGGGAAATTGAGGAGCAAATATGTAAGGAGATTACAGATAGCTCCAAGAAAAATAGGGTGGTAATAGTCGGAGATTTTAACTTTCCCAACATTGACTGGGATAGCCATAGTATTAGAGGGTTGGATGGAGAGAAATTTGTTGAGTGTATTCAGGAGGAGTTTCTCATTCACTATGTGGATGGCCTGACTAGAGAGGGGGCAAAATTTGGGAAATAAGGAAGGGCAGGTGACAGAAGTGTTACTGAGGGATCACTTTGTGACCAGTGACCATGATTCTATTAGTTTTAAGATAACTATGGAGAATGATAGGTCTGGCCCAAAAGTTAAAATTCTAAATTGGGGCAAGGCCAATTTTGATGGTATCAGGCAGGAACTTTCAAAAGGTTAATTGGGGGAGTCTGTGGGAAGGCAAAGGGACGTCTGGTAAGTGGCAGGCTTTCAAAAGTGTGTTAACCAGGGTTCATTCCTCTTAGAGTGAAGGGCAAGGCTGGTAGAAGTAGGGAACCCTGGATTACTCGGGATATTGAGGCCCTGGTCAAGAAGAAGAAAGAGGCACATGACATGCATAGGCAGCTGGGATCAAGTGAATCCCTTGAAGAGTATAGGGGGTGTAGGAGTAGAGTTAAGAGAGAAATCAGGAGGGCAAAAAGGGGACACGAGATTGTTTTGGCAGATAAGGCAAAGGAGAATTCAAAGAGCTTCTACAAATACATAAAGGGCAAAAGAGTAACAAGGGAGAGAGGAGGGCCTCTTAAGGATCAACAAGGTCATCTATGTGCGAATCCACAAGAGATGGGTGAGATCCTAAATGAATATTTCTCATCAGTATTTACTGTTGAAAAGAGCATGGATGTTAGGGAACTTGGGGAAATAAATAGTGATGTCTTGAGGAGTGTACGTATTACAGAGAAAGAGATGCTGGAAGTCTTATAGCGCATTAAGGTAGATAAACCCCGGGAACTGATGTAGTGTATCCCAGGACATTGTGGGAGGCTAGGGAGGAAATTGCGGGTCCCCTAGCCGAGATATTTGAATCATCGATAGTCACAGGTGAGGTGCCTGAAGATTGGAGAGTGGCAAATGTTGTGCCTTTGTTTAAAAAGGGCTGCAGGGAAAAGCCTGGGAACTACAGGCCAGTGAGCCTCACATCTGTGGTGGATGAGTTGTTGGAAGGTATTTGAGAGACAGGATCTACAGGCATTTAGAGACACAAGGACTGATTAGGGACAGTCAGCATGGCTTTGTGAGTGAAAAATCATATCTCACAAATTTGATTGAGTTTTTTGAAGGGGTAATCAAGAAGGTAGATGAGGGCAGTGTGGTTGATGTTGTCTACATGGACTTCAGCAAGGCCTTTGACAAGGTACCACATGGTAGTTTGTTACATCAGGTTAAATCTCACGGGATCGAGGGTGAGGTATCGAAATGGATACAAAATTGGCTTCTTGACAGAAGCCAGAGGGTGGTTGTGGAGAGTTGTTTTTCAAACTGGAGGCCTATGACCAGCAGTGTGCCTCAGGGATCAGTGCTGGGTCCACTGTTATTTGTCATTCATATTAATGATTTGGATGAGAATATAGGAGGCATGGTTAGTAAGTTTGCAGATGATACCAAGATGGGTGGCATAGTTGATAGTGAAGAAAGTTATCTCCGATTGCAACGGGATCTTGATCAATTGGGCCAGTGGGCTGACAAATGGCAGATGGAGTTTAATTTAGATAAATGCGAGGTGATGCATTTTGATAGATTGAACCAGGGCAGGACTTACTCAGTTAATGGTGGGGCATTGGGGAGAGTTACAGAACAAAGCGATCTAGGGGTACATGATCATAGCTCCTTAAAAGTGGAGTCACAGGTGGACGGAGTGGTGAAGAAGGCATTCAGCATGCTTGGTTTCATCGGTCAGAACATTGAATACAGGAGTTGGGTGTTCTGTTGAAGTTGTATAAGACATTGGTAAGGCCACACTTGGAATACTGTGTACAGTTCTGGTCACCCTATTATAGAAAGGATATTATTTAACTAGAAAGAGTGCAGAAAAGATGTACTAGGATGCTACCTGGACTTGATGGTTTGAGTTATAAGGAGAGGCTGGATAGATTGGGACTTTTTTCTCTGGAACGTAGAAGGCTGAGGGGTGATCTTATAGAGGTCTATAAAATAATGAGGGGCACAGATCAGCTTGATAGGCAATATCTTTTCCCAAAGGTAGGGGAGTCTAAAACTAGAGGGCATAGGTTTAAGGTGAGAAGGGAGAGATACAAAAGTGTCCAGAGGGGCAATTTTTTCACACAGAGGGTGGAATGTCTGGAACAAGCTGCCAGAGGTAGTAGTAGAGGCGGGTACAATTTTGTCTTTTAAAAAGCATTTAGACAGTTACATGGGTAAGGTGGGTATGGAGGGATATGGGCCAAATGCGGGCAATTGGGATTAGTTTAGGGGTTTAAAAAAAAGGGCGGCATGGACAAATTGGGCTGAAGGGCCTGTTTCCATGCTGTAAACCTCTATGACTCTAAGTTTAAAAATTTCTTCAGGGTTCCAGGTTACTGGCCTGGCCTCGTGAATGGATTTCACACTTTCTATTGCGGAGATGGGAATGCCTCATCTCACTGTCATTTACAGATCCATTGGGCCAGATTCTCCAACCTCACCTGCAGCTGGAATTCTCCAGTCCTGCTGCAGTGAACGGTGGTTTGGCCAAATTCACCATTCTTGCTGGTAGCGACGGGGCGTGAATGGCCAGAGAATTCCGGACATTGGCTGCCGACTGATCCTTTCGAGTGGAAAATCTTGGCAAAACGAAACCACTATCTTGACTCCTTTACCATTTGCCTTGTAAAAGATTGATGGTGTTTCTGTAGCGTGTGTATTCATGTACATATGTCCATGACCTTTACACAGGAAGTGATATGTTAGTGCGGGAGTGACGACAGGAAGGGTGTATAAGAGCAGCTGAAGAGCTTATGGTGAACAGTTTCAGTTGTAATCCTTGCCATTACTGCTACACAACCCAGCAACTTTACAATTTCCATACCTTATATGGTAAATAGGAAAGTAACAGAACAGGCAGAGAGATGCAGTGCAACTGTGTCTATGCCATTTCTGCAGTATTGTGGGTGGGGCAGTGCAGTGGGGTGTGGTTGAACTGGGGAAGCTATATCAGGGAAGAGGTTAGTTCCATTGGTTCCCTGCTGGAGTCGGCTGGATAATAAGAAGGGGAGCAGGCCATTCAGCTCCTGAAGCTTTTTCTGCCATTGCAGGAGACCATGGCTGAAGTGCATCCTAAATCCATTACACTCCTTGTCTCCATATCCCTGAATACTCTTGTCTAGTGAAAATCTATCAATCTCAGATTTAAACTTCTTCACTGAGCTCGCATTTATTGGTTCTTGTTGGGGTGGTCCCTGTTAGGAATGGTGTTGCCATGTCTGCCGCACAGTCTGTTTTAACCCTTATAAAGTGGACAAAGAATTGTGAGTGGACCTCTTGTTAGTACATGTGGTGAACCATTGTTGGTTCCCACCTGGTAGTGCTGAGCCATGGTCTGGCCAGTACTATGAGTCTGTATATATGTTACTGTTGGGGTCAGGGTTGGGCTGTTCTACCTGTTAATATAGTCCTTATGGTACACCCCAGTCGGCTCCGCCTCCTGGGAGAGGTAAAAAGGTCACTGCTCTGCCTGGTGACCCTTTAGTCTGGGATCGTATACTGTATATGGTAGCTCTGTTATTGTTGGCAATAAAAGCCTTTATTTCCCGAGTACATCCAGCCTCTCGTGTGTTATATCGCGCATCAATTTTATTGCCAACAAGTAAATTCTTTTTTTTTGAGAAAAAAAAACGACAAAGAAAACATGGAGCAAATGCTTAAACCCGAACGGCTTACGTTGGACCCACGTGCGGCGGGAGCATCGAACACTTTTGACCACTGGTTGAAGTGTTTCCAAGATTACCTCGACGCCTCCACAGCGGTCACCGACGACGCCGACAGACTCCAGGTCCTCCACGCGAGGATAAGCGACGCTGTATACCTAGAGATCCGTGGGGCCACCGACTACAAAGGGGCCCTCGAGTTTCTCAAGAAGCGATACAACAAACCGGCGAATGAGATGCATGCTCGATACCTTCTAGCCACTCGACGGCGGCAGCCCGGCGAAACGACGGAACAGTACGCGTGCGAGCTTCAGCAGCTAGCCAGAGCCTGCAACTGCAAGTCAGTGTCGGCAGACCAGTACATGAACGACCTAGCTCGAGATGCGTTCGTGGCGGGAATCGGCTCGTCGTACATCCGCCTTCGGCTGTTGGAGCAAGGTAACCTCGATCTCACTAAATCCATAGAGTTAGCTGACGCTCTAGAAACGGCCTCCAAAAGTCTGGCAATGTACCCCGACGACCACGTGGAGACAGCGTGACAGGGGCAGTCACAGACCCCACTTCATTCAGCGGGACCGAAAAACTGCGCGATTGCGTTCCCAGCCTCGGACCTGATGACGGCAGCAGCTCCAGGTGGCCCGCGGTGTTACTTCTGTGGGGGTGTGAAACACCCTCGGCAGCGATGTCCAGCTAAAGCGGTGTTGTGCTCCGCCTGCGGCAAGAAGGGGCACTATTCCAAGGTATGCCGGTCCAAACTTCCATCCAAGAACAGCAGTGCGGCGTGTGACTCCCCGGAGCCGGCCTCCTTGTCTTCTGCATCTTCAAGGTCTTCTACCATGTGCGATTCCAGGATGTCGCCATTCTGAACGACGGAGTCGCAAGACACGTGCGACCTGCTGGGGCCGCAGGTTTTGGCGCCATCGTCCACGTGTGACCTATGGGGGCAGCCATTTTGGTCGGCACCGACCGCGAATGACCAGCAGGGGTCGTCATCAACCATCTCAGCTGCCTGCAGTTGCGCCCATGAACCAACGGTGGCGCGATCATCCTGGACCAGGCCAAGCCTCACAGACTTGACAAGTCCATGATGGACATACAGGTAAACAAACGCCCGATTTATTGTTTGTTTGACAGCGGGAGCACGGAGAGCTTCATTCACCCGGACACCGTGAAGCGGTGTGGTCTCCAGATTCGGACTGTCAAGCAGACAATTTCGATGGCGTCAAGGTCCCGGTCTGTCACCGTGCTAGGGAGTTGCATGGTCAATCTGACGGTGCAGGGCACGGTTTATGAGAACTTCAGGCTCCTTGTGTTACCGCACCTTTGCGCGCCAATACTCCTAGGACTAGATTTTATGGTCCACTTGAAGAGTGTAACCCTGCAGTATGATGGGCCACTCCTTCCGCTTTCAGTGGGAGACCCGCAGCCTCTAAATTGCCCACCGCGCTCCACATGTAGTCTCTCAACGCTTAGGATTACCACACCCTCCCTATTCCAGAATCTCGTGCCAGGCTGCAAGCCCATCGCAACAAAGAGCAGGCGTTACAACGCTGAGGATCGGATCTTCATTCGAACTGAAGTTCAGCGGCTCCTCAAGGAAGGGATCATCCAACCTAGCGCTAGTCCTTGGAGAGCGCAAGTCGTGGTGGTTAAGAATGGGAACAAACCCCGGATGGTCATAGACTATAGTCAGACCATTAATAGATACACACAGCTGGATGCGTATCCCCTCCCACGCATATCTGACATGGTCAATCAGATTGCGCAGTACCGGGTGTTCTCCGCCATCGACTTAAAATCTGCTTACCACCAGCTCCCCATTCGCCCAGAGGACCGACAATACACGGCCTTTGAGGCGGATGGTCGCCTGTACCATTTTTTAAGGGTTCCTTTTGGTGTCACGAATGGGGTCTCGGTCTTCCAGCGTGCTATGGACCGAATGGTGGACCAGAACGGACTGCGGGCTACCTTCCTGTACCTGGATAACGTCACCATCTGCGGCCATGACCAGCAGGACCACAATGCCAACCTTCTTAGATTCTTACGCACTGCATCTCGCCTGAATCTGACCTACAACAGGGAGAAGTGTGTATTTCGTACGCGCCGCCTAGCTATCCTCGGATACATGGTGGAAAACGGGGTCCTTGGCCCTGATCCAGACCGTATGCGTCCTCTCCTCGAACTTCCCCTGCCCACTAGCGTCAAAGCACTGAGAAGATGTTTAGGCTTCTTCTCATACTACGCACAGTGGGTTCCCAATTACGCGGACAAAGCCCGTCCGCTCATCAAGTCTACCTCTTTTCCCCTAGCAACAGAGGCTCGCTTAGCCTTTGCAAGAATAAAAGCCGACATCGCGAAAGCCACAATGCACGCTATCGATGAGTCCATCCCCTTCCAAGTGGAGAGTGATGCATCTGATTTCGCCCTGGCCGCCACACTTAACCAGGCGGGCAGGCCAGGCGCCTTTTTCTCTCGCACCCTCCAAAGCCCTGAAATTCGACATTTGGCGGTGGAAAAGGAGGCCCAGGCCGTTGTGGAGGCCGTTCGGCATTGGCGCCATTACTTGGCGGGAAAACGGTTCACACTGCTCACGGACCAGCGGTCCGTGGCGTTCATGTTCAATAACACGTTACGGGGTAAGATCAAGAATGATAAGATCTTGAGGTGGAGAATCGAACTCTCCACCTACAATTATGATATCATGTATCGTCCAGGGAAGCTCAACGAGCCCTCGGATGCCCTGTCGTGTGGAACATGCGCTAGTATGCAGGAGAATCGATTGCAGGCTCTCCACAATGACCTCTGCCATCCAGGGGTCACTCGGCTCTTCCACTTCATAAAAGCCCGGAATCTACCCTACTCGGTGGAGGATGTCAGGTCCATAACCAGAAGCTGCCAGGTATGCGCGGAATGCAAACTGCACTTCTACCGACCTGACAGGGCACAACTCGTTAAGGCCATTCGTCCCTTCGAAAGACTGAGTGTGGACTTTAAGGGCCCCCTTCCCTCGACAGATCGGAACATGTACTTCCTCAATGTGGTTGATGAGTACTCACGATTCCCTTTTGTCATTCCCTGTTCTGATATGACCGCTGCCACTGTTATCAAGGCATTTCGTGATCTTTTCACCCTGTTCGGTTACCCCTGTTACATCCACAGCGATAGGGGCTCGTCGTTCATGAGCGATGACTTGAGGCAATACCTACTCTCATATGGGATTGCCTCTAGTAGAACCACGAGCTACAACCCAAGGGGTAACGGACAGGTTGAACGAGAGAATGCTACAGTCTGGAAGGCTGTCTTACTGGCGTTGAGGTCTAAAGGTCTTCCAGTCTCCCGTTGGCAAGAGGTACTCCCTGATGCGCTCCACTCCATACGCTCACTCCTGTGTACGGCAACCAACGCTACTCCTCATGAGAGAATGTTTTCATTCCCTAGGAAATCTTCCTCTGGGACCTCATTACCGTCTTGGTTGACGTACTCAGGACCTGTCCTCCTGCGGCGACATGTTAGGACCCGCAAGTCCGACCCTTTGGTTGAACAGGTCCATCTCCTCCACGCCAACCCTCAGTATGCCTACGTGGCATATCCTGACGGGCGAGAGGACACGGTCTCGATTCGAGATCTGGCGCCAGCAGGGGGCTTGGAAACCCCTGTCGCTCCCACACCTACTGTTAGGGACCCCCCAACCATTATTTCCCCACCTGACACGGGGCGGGCAGTATCGGGACCACCACTTAACCCTCTTACTCCCGTGTACAGCTTGCCTGAGTCCAGGAGATGGTCGCCACTTCAAGGCGTGCCCGAGTTCAGCGGATTGTCACCACCTCGGGGTCTACCGGCCCGTGAGGCACTGGAGGAGTCGCTGGACACCGCCTTGGAGAGAACGTCACCGCGATTGCCTGAACCGGTGTCATCGCCGGTGTTGAGGAGGTCACAGCGACGGTGCGGTCCCCCAGACCGTTTGAACTTATAGACAGATGAACAATTGTTCTGTGTTTTGTACCCCGCCGGCCTTTGTTTTCAAAGGAGGGGTGAATGTGGTGAACCATTGTTGGTTCCCACCAGGTAGTGCTGAGCCATGGTCTGGCCAGTACTATGAGTCTGTATATATGTTACTGTTGGGGTCAGGGTTGGGCTGTTCTACCTGTTAATATAGTCCTTATGGTACACCCCAGTCGGCTCCGCCTCCTGGGAGAGGTATAAAGATCACTGCTCTGCCTGGTGACCCTTTAGTCTGGGATCGTATACTGTATATAGTAGCTCTGTTATTGTTGGCAATAAAAGCCTTTATTTCCTGAGTACATCCAGCCTCTCGTGTGTTATATCGTGCATCAGTACACTAACATTTATTCACACAAAAATTATTAATCATTCACCCAATCGATACTAAGTTATCTTACAGAATACTAAAGTCCAAGTCCAATACTAAACCTTGACTTAACTTTTGTGTGACTGGCAAGTACCCAGGCAAATATTGGCCTTTATCCGTGAGTTGGTCTCCGTAGTCCTCTGCATAGTCTTGTCCTTCGTTCTGGTCTGATATTCTGCCTCTGGTCTTCCTTCCTTCTTTGGTGTGGTGGCTCTTCTCGTGCTGGTCGTTGTTGGCGATGGTCACTGTTGTTGTCATTCGTTCGTTGGTGAGAGAGACAGAGAGATTCTTCTGTTGTGCAGCACCTTTTATCCCTTATTGATTTTGTGCCCTTTTGGATGGTCGCTTGATTATTGTCAATCAATCGATCAGGGCTTGATCACCCTGATTGTTAGAGTCCAATCAGGTGCTGCCACACCGATCTCTGGGTGTGTACCCAAAAGCCATGCCTGTAGGTGCTGGAGGCATGTAGGTCACATACTGTGGTGGACTACAGTTGCGCCTTTGTCCTGTCTGGACCACCGTTGTTGTGTTTGTTATGCCTGGACACATCCCCTGCCGGCTCCTCCCCTTGTCACCTCGTATAAAGGTGGCTGTTTCCTCCCCCTTGTTCAGTTCGGGTCGATTATCTGTTAGCATATGCTCCTAGTTCTGTAATGAATAAAAGCCTCCAGTTGTATTGGCACACAAGTAGTCTTTTGCCTAATTGATAGTGCTTCACATACCTCCCTCCCAAATAAGGGGTTAAGGCTTTCTTTTGTCTGGTAAACAAGTATGTTTGACCAAAGAGTATCCCTTGTCTTTGAGATGGCCTATTTCCTGTGTAATAAGTTATCTGAGCCGCAGCCTGTTTTCTCTCTATCCTTTAAGCTGCAGCCTGTTGGTTTCTGTACTTGGCCAATTATCCCAGTGTGCTTTTGTAAATCGCCATCTTAGGTGGCCGGTCTGACCACAATGGGTTAACAGACCTTCCAATTAAGTCCTAATTTGATGTCAATTATTCAATAGAAGTCACTGATATATAAAGGGGCTACAGGAGGCACTGGGTGTTGATGGAGAATTGGATGCGGAGTTGGATCAAAGCAATAAAGGTAGTTTATGAAGAAGCAGGACTTGTGTCTCCTTTACTGAACCCCAAACTAGAGGCTCAAACAACTGCCGAGTTCCACACTTCTACAAGATGACTTATTTTCTAACTGCTCTTCTGCTTGGTTTGACTGTGTTTTCTTTGTTCTAGACTCCCCCATCAATAGAAAAGGTTTCTTTCTACCTGCTTTACTAATTCCTTTCAAAATCCTACAAACCTCAACCAATTTCTTAGAATCCCTACAGCACAGAAAGAGGCCATTCGGCCCATCGAGTCTGCACCGACCACAATCCGACCACAAAGGTCTGGTTTCAGAACTGGCCTCGTCCAGATATACTAATCAAGGCTTAATATAGCTGGAACAAAACTACCGTTGTATTTTAGTCCTGTAGTTATAAAGGTTAGTACTTGATTAGCCTTTTTGATTATCGTTTGTACTTGACCACTACATGTTCGTGATCTGTGGCCTTAAATCTCTTTGGAACTCCAATGTTTCTGGCTTTTTCACCCTTTAAAAATTTCTTTTCTTTTGTGGTCCAAAATGATGGTCTCACACATACTTCATTGAATGTCATTTTCCACTGTTTTAAGTACTCAATATCACTTTATATTTTTATGCTCTTGTCTATGCTATTGATTATGCCACCAATCTCTATGCCAATGCAAACTGGCTTTCTATTATACAGAAAATGCTGGAGAAACTCAGCACGTCTGACAGCATCTGTGGAGAGAGAATAGAGCCAGTGTTTCAAGTCTGGATGACCCTTCGTCAGAGCTGAAGAAGCGTCATCCAGACTTGAAACGTTGGCTCTTTTCTCTCTCCATAGACATTGCCAGACCTGCTGAGTTTCTCCAGCATTTTCTGTTTTTGTTTCAGATTCCAGTGTCTGCAGTATTTTGCCTTTGGCTTTCTATTATGTTAGTTAAGTCATTAATAAATATGCTGAGTAGTTGAGGCCTTCTGACACACTGCTGGTTACTCCCTTTCCATGCAAGGATTTGCAGCATTTCAGTCATTGTCTGTGTATGAATTAACATCTACTGGTTTCCTTTTACAGATCTGGGTTACAGCAGCAACAATTCAAACTGAGCCTGTCACCACTAACCCAGCTGTTTACATGAACATGACTATAGAACATGTTGATATGTTTAATTCTGAGAAATCTTCTTCAACCCGTCTGTCAACATTTTCACAAAAGCCAGGGTACACAACAATAAAGCAAAAGTTAAAAGCAGAGAGGACTGGTATCTATTCATTACTCGGTCATTCAAAGAAAACTGAATTTCAAACAAGAAGGGGTAAAGAGAATAAAGCTTTCCTGATAACTACAGCACCATCAATACTGCAAGAAAACCAGAAAACAACGATTAAACCTTTTGCACCAACCCCCCGAACTAATACACAGAGAGAAAACCAGACATCAGTGAATACAACTTTCCCATCAACCAACGAAACAACTGAACAGAACAGAAACCAAACCTCACCATCACCATCACTTAATGTTACAACATCAGCTCCCACCACCAAAATGCAGAACAAGACCTCGCCCAATACAGCAAAGCCTGTAACCTCCGGAGGCCTGACAGGTACAGTAAGAAATTTGAGCAAGGAGTGAAATATGTATTCTAGGATATGCACTTATTTCATCTGTTCTTTTTTTCTTTCCAACAGAATGCCAGTTCTTATGTTTTGCTGAATGTCTATTTGTAGAACAATCTGTACCTGCGCTCTCTGATGTTTAGCCATGTTTTAACTTAGCAAATGTGCACCTTCTTTCTATTTCCTCTGCTGTTCATTTTAGTCCTTTTGAATCACTCAACATCCATTTCTTGACAACTTTGTAGAATGTTTCAACCTTTTGTCAGTTAGTGCCAACTTAGCCAACATTAACCCATCCTCTGTTGAGAACAGCACCCTCGAGAACTTTAATTGTGTATTCAGCAGTGTGTCCATTTCATTTCTACAGG
Source organism: Mustelus asterias (assembly GCF_964213995.1). Classification (NCBI taxonomy): domain Eukaryota; kingdom Metazoa; phylum Chordata; class Chondrichthyes; order Carcharhiniformes; family Triakidae; genus Mustelus; species Mustelus asterias. The sequence goes on along the minus strand of NC_135803.1, from coordinate 29,934,319 downwards.
ATGGGCTGGTGTTCACATTGATTATTTTACTGTTGTATTTGCTCCTGGAAAACATATCATTAAGATTATCCACCCCACTATGATCTCGGTATTTCAATGGATTCCAGATTGTTCTAACACAAGCTGCACGTTATTCACATCACCTCAAATCCATACCAAATAATTAGAAACATAGAAAAACTACAGCACAAAACAGGCCCTTCGGCCCCACAAGTTGTGCCGAACATATCCCTACCTTTTAGGCCTACCTATAACCCTCCATCCCGTTACGTCCCATGTACTCATCCAGGAGTCTCTTAAAAGACCCTATTGAGCTTGCCTCCACCACCACTGACGGCAGCCGATTCCACTCGCCCACCACCCTCTGTGTGAAAAAATTCCCCCTAACATTTCCCCTGTATCTACCCCCCAGCACCTTAAACCTGTGTCCTCTCGTCGCAGCCATTTCCACCCTAGGAAAAAGCCTCAGAGTCCACCCGATCTATGCCTCTCAACATCTTATATACCTCTATTAGGTCTCCTCTCATCCTACGTCTCTCCAAGCAGAAAAGACCGAGCTCCCTCAGCCTATCCTCATAAGGCATGCCACTCAATCCAGGCAACATCCTTGTAAATCGCCTCTGCACCCTTTCAATCTTTTCCACATCCTTCCTGTAATGAGGCGACCAGAACTGAGCACAGTACTACAAGTGGGGTCTGACGAGGGTCTTATATAGCTGCATCATTATCCCGGACTCCTAAACTCAATCCCTCGATTGATTAAGGCCAGCACACCATACGCCTTCGTAACCACCTCCTCCACCTGCGGGGCCGATTTTAGAGTCCTATGGACCCGGACCCCAAGGTCCTTCTGATCCTCCACAGTACTAAGAGTCTTTCCCTTTATATTGTGTTGTAGCGAAAAATCCCTTGTACCAGTACATTCAAGGAGGTCGAGTCGCAAGGCAAGGTTCAAAGCGTTTTTCTTTATTGTACAATTACTGGGATCCCAGGGAGACCCCCGTAACCAGCTTAGAAACAGTGGCTTGGCCACGTTGATCTCAACAGTTACACATTCGCTCTGGATATTTATAGGAATCCAAATTCGAGCGGGAACATTTGCTCATACATTTTTACAATACCTAAAAAGTGGCCTATCTGGTCAGGAAGTTCCCTGGTAGACTTTGTCAATTTGCATCTGTATGGTGTGTGTCCGTGTTAATGGGACTGCCTGTTCTTGCCCCGGTGTTTTAATGTGTTTCCCATTATCCTCTCGATGTGTCCCCTTATCTAAATCGACCTCTGATGTTTTGTGTCTGTATTCTATGCTTGCGAGATTAGGTGTTAATGTCATTTTGTCCTGCTGTGTGTAGGGGGATTTAATCTAATCTTTTATTCTTTTTATCCTGGTTTATCAAGTTTCTTTGCCTGCCTTGGCCATTTTATTCCCATAATATTTTATTTACAGTACAATTGTGCCATATATCCCACTCCCAGGTCTTGACTCGCAGATATCCCGATCTTCTGTCCAAGGGCTGTTTTAAAATGCAGCTTCGTGCTGTTGCTGGGCAGAATAAGGATCTTCTGTCGGCTTTGAAATTAAAGGTCTCTCAGCTGTGCAGAGCTTCACGCTGTTGCTGGGCAGAATAAGGATCTTCCATCAAACTTGAATTAAAGGTCTCTCAGCTGTGCAGAGGGGGATTTAAACGAATGTCCATTCGGGTGTTCCCCTCTGCATTGTGGGCACGTTATGAATGGTTCCAATCAGTCCAATAAATGAATATGTTTAATGAGGTGAATATTGATGAGATAATAAAAATATGGCTTTGGAAAATGGCCTACTTCAATTGTACTCCTTCATCCCATTTGACCTGCCAGAATGGACCACTACGCATTTATCTGGGTTAAAGTCCATCTGCCACTTCTCCGCCCAGTCTTGCATCCTATCTATGTCCCTCTGTAACTTCTGACATCCCTCCAGAATATCCACAACCCCACCAGCCTTCGTGTCGTCGGCAAACTTACCAACCCATCCCTCCACTTCGTCATCCAGGTCATTTATGAAAATGACAAACAGCAAGGGTCCCAGAACAGATCCCTGGGGCACACCACTGGTGACCGACCTCCATTTAGAAAAAGACCCATCTATACCCACTCTCTGCCTCCTTTGGGCAAGCCAGTTCTGGATCCACAGGGCAGCAGCCCCTTGGATCCCATGCCCTCTCACTTTTTCTAGAAGCCTTGCATGGGGGACCTTATCGAATGCCTTGCTAAAATCCATATAAACCACATCTACCACTTTCCCTTCGTCAATGTGTTTAGTCACATTTTCGAAGAACTCCACCAGGTTTGTAAGGCACGATCTGCCTTTGACAAAGCCATGCTGAGTATTCTTGAGCATACTAAACCTCTAAATGCTCATAAATCCTGTCCCTCAGGATCTTCTCCATCAGCTTACCAACCACTGAGGTTAGACTCACCGGTCGGTAATTTCCTGGGCTATCCCTATTCCCCTTCTTGAAAATAGGAACCACATCCGCAATCCTCCGACACCTCTCCCGTCTCCATCGACGACGCAAAGGTTTCTCACTATTGGTCCTGTCCATACCCCTCAGGATCTTGAATACCTCTATCAAGTCTGTTCCCAGTGTTCTTTTCCCCAAGGAAAACAGACCCAACCCCTCCAATCTATCCTCATAGCTATAGTCCTTTATCCCAGGAATCATCCTTGTCGTGAGCTGACAGGTAAGTGGAGCTGAGTCCACGAAAAGATCAACCATGAACTTATTGAATGGCAGAGCAGGCTTGAGGGGCTAGATGGCCTAATCCTGCTCCTAGTTCTTATGTTCTTATGCTCATATCTCCTCTTTTCTCTCTCCAATGCCTTCATATCCATCCTCAAGTCGGGGACAAAGCAAGCAGTGCACAAGCCATTAATTTTGCCAGATTTTCCACTCACACAACAAGGTAACACCCAACTCTTAAGCTGGGTTGCTACCTGGAAGTGTTGGTTTACTTGTAATTTTCTTTGTTCTTTAGTGACTTTTAAGGGGCGTCTAGGCAAATACATGAATAGGATGGGAATAGAGGGATATGGTCCCCGGAAGAGTAGAGGGTTTTAGTTCAGTCAGGCAGCATGGTCAGTGCAGGCTTGGAAGGCCGAAGGGCCTGTTCCTGTGCTGTAATTTTCTTTGTTCTTTGTATGCTGCCCAAAACTGGATGAGGCCTAACTAGTATCTTATACAAGTTCAATAAGACCTTCTTACTCTTGTACTCAGTGTCCCTATTAATAAATATATTATTATTAAAATAATATATGCTGTATTAACTGTTCTCTCAACATGCTTTACCACTTTCGAAAGAAGCCTTGCTGTAGTTAAATGAGGATACCACTTTAAACTGACGAAAATGAAAACTGTCACTATACAAGCAGGAACAGCAGAACTAAATCGCTGAGATTCTTACATAGATTTCCACACAGTATGAAGCCACAAACAGGCCATTCAGTGAAACCAATTCTGAACTGTTTACGCTCCACATACGCTTCCTCCCACTCAACATCTTCTCCCTTTATCAGCATATCATTCTCTTCCTTTCTCCCTCATGTACTCATCTAGTTTCTCTTAAACGCATCAATGTTATTCACCTGATCTCCCTCATGTGGTAATTAGTTCTATATTCCCATTGCTCTCTGGGTAAAGAAGTATCTCCTGAATAACTTATTGGATTTTTAGTGTCCATCTTATATTTAAGTCCTCAGGTTTTATACTCCTTCATAAGTAAAACTATACTACTTTATCAAACCCCTTTATAATTTTAAAGACCTCTATTAGATATTCCCTCAGCCTTCTCTTTTCTGGAAAAATGCACTAGCCTGTTCAGTCTTTCCTTTCTGTTCAGACATCTTCCAGTTCTCTGGCTCCTTTACCTTGGTCTTGTGGTACCAAGACCAATAATATGCACTGTACTTCAAGTACGGTCTGCCCAAGGTTCTATGTAAGTTTAACACCGTAAGAAGCCTCACAACACCAGGTTAAAGTCCAACAGGTTTATCTGGAATCACAAGCTTTCAGAGCACTGCTCCAGTCTCAGGTGAGTCTCATCTGATGAAGGAGCAGTGCTCCGAAAGCTCGCGATTCTAAATAAACCTGTTGGACTTTAACCTGGTGGTGTAAGTCTTCTTACTGTGTCCACCCCAGTCCAATGCTGGCATCTCCACTTCATAAGTTTAACACAACTAGCCTGCTTTCCAATTCTATTCCTCTAGAAATTAAAACCAGTGCTTTGTTTGTGTTATCACTCTGTCTGCCTGCTTTGCTACTTTAAGTGATTGGTGTATCTGAATCTTTAGATCCTTCAACCAAATTTAGGCTCTTATTTGCCAAGGAGAATATTGCCTCTACGTTCATCATACCAAAATGTACGATTTCGTACTTGCTGAAATTGAAATTAAATTGTCATTCTACAATGACAAACCCATTCTATAATGTGGGTACCTAATTAGTGATCTTTTGAAATCCACTTCATCTGCTTCAGTACACAGGTCTACTATATCTGTTCCCTCTTAAAAACATTCGATAAGTTTGGTCAAGTATAATCTTCATTTTTGGAATCCATGCTGACTATTCTTTATTCATTTTTTCCATAACTGCTTTGAAAGTTGTGTGTGTTATAATGATATAAGTGCACCAATCGCTCATAAGGGATTATGCAAAAGGTTTGTGGGTTCATTTATTAATTTGAGACACATGTGAACAGATGGATAGAAGGACATGGACAGAAAGCTTGAGGACATCAGAGCTGTGTGCATGTGCTCTGCTCCAGGCCAAAGTGAAACTGAAGCTGAATTACATGAAAGTGATTTCATGCTGCTATCCCTTAAAGGCATGTTTATAACATTGAGTAAATCTATAATTATATTTTCTACCACTAATATTAATCTAACTAGTTTATAATTCCCTGGACTTGTTTTATTTCCCTTTTTAAATATAGGAATAAGATTAACTGTCCTTTGACAATATTCCTTTTTCTAATGAACTAACACCTCTGCTATCTTTTCCTTGACATATTTGAAAGAATTGGCCATGCACCCATTCACCATTGTTCAACATTTGGTTCCATTCGTATTTGTTCAGTCATATCCAAAGGGTCATTTGCAATGGTTTCTCTTTCTGCTCCCACGCCGTTACTTCTGACATTCCCAACGATCTTTTCTTATTCATGGCGAGAGGATTCAAGTACAGGAGCAAGGATGTATTGCTGCAATTATAGATGGCCACACCTGGAATATTGTGTGAAGATTTGGTCACTTTATCTGAGGAAATATGTTCTTGAACTAGAGGGAGTGCAGAGAAGGTTTACCAGACTGATTCCTGGGATGGCAGGACTGACGTATGAGGAGAGATTGAGTTAGTTTGGATTATATTCCCTGGAATTTAGAAGGGGGTGGGGGATCATTGAAAACAAAAACTTCCAACAGGCCTAGACAGGGTAGTTGCAGGAAGCATGTTCCCAATGGTGGGAATTGGTGTCCAGAACCAATGACCAAAGTCTGAGGATACATAGAAAATAGGAGCAGGAAATGGCATTGAAATACCTCCAGAAACACAATGCTGATTCTACCTGTGGCGAGCCATAGCCTACTAACACCAAAGCTTTGTCATCTCCTACAGCTCTCTTCGTTTCATTCTTTGTAGAACTCCATCTCCTTGCAAGCTCAGGATTTTCAGCATTACTGTCCCTCCCATAGTCACATTCCTTTCACAATATTTTTGATTTTTCCATGGTATAACTGGCAACATTTATTTCTCATCCATATCATCTTTGAGAGGCTGGTGGTGAGCTCCATTCTATGTGATGTAGGTACACCCACAGTGCTGGCAGGGAGCCTGTTCCAGGATGTGTATCCGGTGCCTCGGTCCATCGAGGGTGTTTTATCCATTCAGAAGGCAATTAAGAGTCAGCCACATTGCTGTGGGTCAGGGAGTCAGATGTAGGTAAGGTCAGTAAGGATGATAGATTTCCAACCCCAAAGGACATTAGTGAACTTATAGCAACATAGTAATTTAATGAGATTTCGCCAGCTGCCTTGGTGGCATTTGAACTCATGTCTCTGGAGTATTATTCTGACCCCTTGGATTATTAATTCAGTAAAATTACCACCATCCAATATTCCTGTTACTGGTTATGCATGACTTCTTAATTTACAAGTACAGAACACAATATTAAAGAACTTGCAATCAGGTGGATGTTACTTTTTCCTAAATGACTGCATGTACTTCACAATGATAAGATCTGAGGGTGCACTGACCCTTTAAATCAAATATTCTCCACTACCCAAACTCTTTATAGTTTGAGTTCTTGCAGTGCTAATGAGTTAACATGGTAGTCACTCTTGAGAGGCCATTGAATCTTATCTTGAACTGCGATAGTTCTTGGATTTGTGGAGATTTCATGAAGTCTCTCTTCAGATGCCTGAACCTCCCTCTCATGGGTCTTTCTGCTCTCATCCAGCTAGTTATTGTTTCCTTTTGGCCAATAACATCCATAGATGATCGGAGAATCTGGAAGCCCTTTGTGTTGTAGAACCTCCATGGCTGCTGATTCTTTGGAATTTCTTCATTGCGTCTAATGTTCTCAAAAATGGCACATCCCCGAGGAGCAGTAAATTGATTGAGTTTATTATTGCTCCTAAACCATCTCACTTACACAATTAGAACCACTGGTGGATAAATTGATGCTTTAGCTCCGGAGTCATGTGGCCAGTTGTAAGTTGCTGATATCTTGGCGGCTGAAGGAAAATCCAGCCCCCTATCTCCTCTGAAGTGGACCGAGTTCACTTCTTTAGTATTGCTGCTGAGATTCGATATAAGTAAGCTTCAATGTGCAACATGCATTACGATTGGACAGACCATCGGAATATTGAATATTACAGAGTGCTGCAATACACAACAGGAGGATATTATGCACAATTGTCATTTGGTGCATGCTGCATCATTTTGCATTTTGAAGCGACTCACAATTGATGCACAGGAGAAGGATGAAGAAAAGGAAAGTCAAGAAAAGTAGCAGTTTTTTAAGCAGCTACTGGAGGTCCTGCCTCATGCAGAAGCCAATCCAGGGGAAGCCACTCGAAGCTGCCAGACAGTGGTATGAGCAGCAATAAGAAACAGACTCCCAAACAAAAGCTCTTTGCTCACCTGCAAATTAATCTGACTATCATGTTCCTCTTTTGATTATCTGTCAAGCTCTTAACAGAATTTCTCCTCCGCTCATCTTTCCTGTATACTTTTCCCCAGCCTGACCTAATTCAATTCACACATATTGAATCAATGTTAAATAGAATTTGATGACAGTATTTGTTAGATTATTGATTCAGAAGAGGTGATTGGAGAGATACAGTGAATGCAGGCAGATGTAATGTATGTGAAATTTAAGAAGGTGTTTGATAATAAATATTTTCTTCATCCCCGAGGTTTAGTTAAAAATTGCAAGAGTATTCATAAAGCTAATCAGTATCCCAATTATCAGAGGCTTATTATAGAAATACTTTAAATACTTAGCCCAGCAATAGGAAGGAAACACTTGTCAAGTACAGTAACTTATTTAAAAACCATTAGTAGCTTCAGGTAAAGTTGCTGAAGAAACCACATGCAAGTTTACAGACTATGAAATGGAGACAGAAATACCTAGGCATTGGTTCAGTAATAAACTTAAGGGTAGATTTTAATATCTTCCTTCCCTGCCACCCATCTCATCTCCACACATATGATTGGGCAGGCGATGTCCTAGTGGTATTATCGGTGGACTGTTAATCCAGAAACTCAGCTTCTGTTCTGGGGACCTGGGTTTGAATCCGGCCATGGCAGGTGGTGGAGCTTGAATTCAATAAAAAAATCTGGAATTAAGAATCTACTGTTGACCATGAAAACATTGTCGATTGTCAGAAAAATCCATCTGGTTCACTAATGTCCTTTAGGGAAGGAAATCTGTTGTCCTAACCTGGTCTGGTCTACATGTGACTCCAGAGCCACAGAAATGTGGTTGACTCTCAACTGCCCTTAGGCAACCAGGGATGGGCAATAAACGCTGGCCAGCCAGTGATGCGCATGTCCCATGAATGAATAAAAACAAAAGTGGAGTGAAAGAGGAATTAAAATGGCAGAGGTGGAATGGCGGGCAACTACTCAGTTATTCATTATGCTCAGTAATCCTTACATTTTTCCATGTTGTCTTCTAGAAGCTACATCAGCACAAGCTCCTACAATAATGACAACTCCAATGCTAGCAGCTCCAACGTCAACAACTCCAAAGCCAACAATTATAAAGGCAACAACTCCAACTCCAGCAAGAACTCCATGGCCAGAAATTACAACAACATCTCCAAATGCAGCAACTCCATGGAGAGCAACTATAACAACAACTCCGTGGCCAGGAATTACAACAACTCCTAATACCCCAACTCCACGGCAAGCAAATACAACAACAACTCCAAATACAACAACTCCATGGCCAGCAAATACAACAACAACTCCATGGCCAGCAAATACAACAACAACTCCAAATACAACAACTCCATGGCCAGCAAATACAACAACAACTCCATGGCCAGCAAATACAACAACAACAACTCCATGGCCAGCAAAGACAACAACAACAACTCCATGGCCAGCAAAGACAACAACAACAACTCCAAATCCAACAACTCCATGGCCAACAACTCCAACGACGACTCCTCCAATGACAACAACTAAAAGTGATCCATGTGACTCTAATCCATGCAAAAATAACGGGAGATGCATGCAGACGACGTATGATTATGTTTGCATTTGCCTTTCAAATTGGACAGGAAAAGACTGCAGTGAAAGTAAGTGTATGAACCAATGGCCGGGATTCTCCCAAATAAAATCTAAATTCTCAATGTGCGGGAAGATGGGAGTAATTCCTGTCGTTTTTTTTAGCATACTTACCAGAGCGAATGACTGACAGTCTGTGCATTGCAGAATGCCTCAGCGAGATTCACTCGAGAAAGTAGGGAGTGGGGCCTGTTCCCACGTGAGAGGCTGACAGCATAGGGCTGATCGAACCACTGCGCATACGCTGATATGTCAGAGTGGAGATTGGCGCATGCGCAGTGGCCCCCCATTGCTGGCCTCCTGATCGCTGGTCAGCCCGACGCCACCCCCCCCCCCCCACCCACCCACCTCCAATCGGTGGCCTCCCCAACCTTCCTGGGTGAGCCACTATGTTCCTACCTCCCCGGCCAGCCCTAAACTTTACGAACCCCTCACCCCGGACAGTTCCAACACCCCCCCCCCCCCGCCGACCGACCCTGATAACCAGCCCCAATTTTCACCCAACAGTGCTTGCCCCCTCCCCCACCGATGACCAGCCCTGACCTCTTTCCCCGGCAGCCCCCACACCCTCCACCCTAATGACCAGGCTCAATTGCCCTCACTCCCCTCCTCCCACACCGGACATAGTTATAGAGGTTTACAGCATGGAAACAGGCCCTTCCGCCCAACTTGTCCATGCCACCCTTTCTTTTTTAAAACCTCTAAGCTAATCCCAATTGCCCGCATTTGGCCCATATCCCTCTATACCCATCGTACCCATGTAACTATCTAAATGCTTTTTAAAAGACAAAATTGTACCCGCCTCTACTACTACCTCTGGCAGCTTGTTCCAGACACTCACCACCCTCTGTGTGAAGAAAATTGCCCCTCTGGACACTTGTATCTCTCTCCTCTCACCTTAAACCTATGCCCTCTAGTTTTCGACTCCCCTACCTTTGGGAAAAGATATTGACTATCAGCTGATCTGTGTCCCTCATTATTTTATAGACCTCTATAAGATCACCCCTCAGCCTCCTATGCTCCAGTCTATCCAGCCTCTCCTTATAACTCAATCCATCAAGTCCCGGTAGCATCCTAATAAATCTTTTCTGCACTCTTTCTAGTTTAATAATATCCTTTCTATAATAGGGTGACCAGAATTACACACAGTATTCCAAGTGTGGCCTTACCAATGTCTTATACAACTTCAACAAGACATTCCAACTCCTGTATTCAATGTTCTGACTGATGAAACCAAGCATGCCGAATGCCTTCTTCACCACTCTGTTCACCTGTGACTCCACTTTCAAGGAGCTATGAAATGTATCCCTAGATTTCTTTGTTCTGTAACTCTCCCCAATGCCCTACCATTAACTGAGTAAGTCCTGCCCTGGTTCAATCTATCAAAATGCATCACCTCGCATTTATCTAAATTAAACTCCATCTGCCATTTGTCAGCCCACTGGCCCAATTGATCAAGATCCTGTTGCAATCGGAGATAACTTTCTTCACTATCCACTATGCCACCCATCTTGGTATCATCTGCAAACTTACTAACCATGCCTCCTATATTCTCATCCAAATCATTAATATGAATGACAAATAACAGTGGACCCAGCACTGATCCCTGAGGCACACTGCTGGTCACATGCCTCCAGTTTGAAAAACAACTCTCTACAACCACCCTCTGGCTTCTGTCAAGAAACCAATTTTGTATCCATTTAGATACCTCACCCTGGATCCCGTGAGATTTAACCTGATGTAACAACCTACCATGCGGTACCTTGTCAAAGGCCTTGCTAAAGTCCATGTAGGTAACATCAACTGTACTGCCCTCATTTACTTTCTTGGTTACCCCTTTAAAAAACTCAATCAAATTTGTGAGACATGATTTTCCACTCACAAAGCCATGTCCCTAATCAGTCCTTGCCTCTCTAAATGCCTGCAGATCCTGTCTCTCAAAATACCTTCCACAATTTACCCACCACAGATGTGAGGCTCACTGGCCTGTAGTTCCCAGGCTTTTCCCTGCAGCCCTTTTTTAAACAAAGGCACAACATTTGCCACTCTCCAATCTTCAGGCACCTCACCCGTGAGTATCGATGATTCAAATATCTCGGCTAGGGGACCCGCAATATCCTCCTGAGCCTCCCACAATGTTCTGGGATACACTTCATCAGTTCCCGGGGTTTATCTACCTTGATGCGCTTTAAGACTTCCAGCACCTCCTTCTCTGCCATATGTACACTCCTCAAGACATCACTATTTATTTCCCCAAGTTCCCGAACATCCATGCTCTTCTCAACAGTAAATACTGATGAGAAATATTCATTTAGGATCTCACCCATCTCTTGTGGATCTGCACATTGATGACCTTGTTGATCCTTAAGAGGCCCTACTCTCTCCATTGTTACTCTTTTGCCCTTTATGTATTTAGAACATAGAACATAGAACAGTACAGCACAGAACAGGCCTTTCGGCCCACAATGTTGTGCCGAGCTTTATCTGAAACCAAGATCAAGCTATCCCACTCCCCATCATCCTGGTGTGCTCCATGTGCCTATCCAATAACCGCTTAAATGTTCCTAAAGTGTCTGACTCCACTATCACTGCAGGCAGTCCATTCCACACCCCAACCACTGCGTAAAGAACCTACCTCTGATATCCTTCCTATATCTCCCACCATGAACCCTATAGTTATGCCCCCTTGTAATAGCTCCATCCACCCGAGGAAATAGTCTTTGAACGTTCACTCTATCTATCTCCTTCATCATTTTATAAACCTCTATTAAGTCTCCCCTCAGCCTCCTCCGCTCCAGAGAGAGCATTCCTAGCTACCTCAACCTTTCCTCATAAGACCTACCCTCCAAACCAGGCAGCATCCTGGTAAATCTCCTCTGCACTCTTTCCAACGCTTCCACATCCAGCATTTATTGCCCATCTCTAGTTTTCCTTGGAGGGCAGTTGAGAATCAACCACATTGCTGTGGCTCTGGAGTCACACGTAGGCCAGACCAGGTAAGGACGGTAGATTTCCTTCCCTAAGGGACGTTAGTGAACAGATGGGTTTTTCTGACAATCCACAATGGTTTCATATATTTTTTATTGAATTCAAATTCCATCATCTGCCGTGGCGGGATTCGAACCTCGGTCCCCAGAACATTAGTTGCGTTTCTGGATTAATAGTCTAAAGTTAGTACCACTAGGCCATTGCCTCCCCTCTAGGATATTATAATCTAAAATTTCATTATTACCCTCTGTGGTGAACCATAGATGGTTACCACTATGGGTACTGAACCATAGATGGTTATCACTATGGGTACTTGGACATATGTTACTCTTGTTACTGTTGGGGTTAGGGTTGGGGTGTTCCACCTGTTGGTATTGTTCTGTGGTACACTCCGGTTGGCTCCGCCTTCCTATAGGAGTATAAAGGTCACTGCACCTCCTAGTGACCCTTTAGTCTGGGATTGTATTGTTAAGCAGTATGCTCCATTCTTGTTGCTAATAAAAGCCTTTATTTCCCGGGTACGATCCAGCCTCCCGAGTGAATTAATCGCGCATCACCCTCCTAGGATTTGATCATTTTATTTGCAGCATTATGTGAAAGGGAGATTGGGACCAGAGTGAGGGAATTATCGTATTTGGGATAAGGTTTGAACAAGACAGATAAATGCCTCCTGCCATTGGCTGTTACAAGAGTGGCTGTTTAGAACTTCCTTCCTGCCCCCTCTGCTGGGTGCCTCACTCGTGCTCAGTGTAACACAGACACCCACCACACTCAGTTCAGGCGATCTCTCCCTGATATTGGGCAGGATCAGAAGTGAACGTCACCAGTGTTCACTTTGCCAAGGTTTCACCAGATGATGCGTCTTTGGAGTTTTGGATCCATCCCCTTTTATTTCATGACGTGGAGGTGCTGGCGTTGGACTGGGGTGTGCACAGTAAGTAGTCTTACAATACCAGGTTAAAGTCCAATAGGTTTATTTGGTGGCATGAGCTTTCAGAGCGTTGCCCCTTCTCCTGATGAGGGGCAAGGTTCAATATAGATATGCAGGGGACGTATTTTAGACAGACGGGGGCCTGGAATGCACTACCAAGCAAGGTGGTTGAGGCAGACATGCTAGGATCATTTAAGACTTATTTAGATAGCCACATGAACAGACTGGGAATAGAGGAATACAAATGGATGGTCTAGTTAGGAACACATGATCGGTGCAGGCTTGGAGGGCCGAAGGGCCTGTTCCTGTGCTGTATTATTCTTTGTTCTTTGTAAGATCTCAGTTAAATGTATAGACTGTGAAGCATAAAATAGTCCATTAACATTTACTTTCTAGATTCCCATTTCAGCAATACCCACTTGGTATTGAGGGGCAGCTGCTGCCCATGGCAACATACCACAGAATGAATTTGTACCTTCAGCAGAAGGAAGCAAAGGTGATGAGAGTAAAACCTATTTAATTCTCATCCAGCACGATCGAGGATATAGGTCCGAAATTACTGAAAATCTTACTGAGGAATTATTTTCTCTCCCCAGATGCAGTCTGCAATCAATCTGTATATCAATTTAATGGTGCTATTAATGTGACATTTGACAAAATTAATTTGGGATCAATTGGATTTTCAAAGGAGGTGTGTATGGGAAACACTTCAAATGGTATGTAAATTGAATTCATTACCATTTATCCTTCACAGTATTTATTACTTTCTTCTATACTGTGTACAATTATCTATTTACTTGATCGCTGTATAACTTGCTATTATACCCCCCATTTTATGTGGACAGTCCTTGGGCAGAATTTTCCCAAACAATTTCTAAGTATCATGGCGAGAAAACAGGAGTCCTCCATGTCAGTCTCTCGGGCACACTCCACATCACAATTTTTTGACACTCAGTGCAATGGAAGAGCCTCCATGCGAATCACATCATTATGGAGGCTCAAGGTGCGTGATTCGCCCAAAATGGCCGCAGCTCTGTGCCATTAACAAGGGGGAGCTGCATTTAAACACTTACGATACACCCACTGTCAGTCACGCCAGGAAGATGGCACCGTGTAAAGCAGCCCCGCGCTCACAGAGGGAGAACTGGGTGCTTGACGTAAGGGAGAGGAGGGCCATCTTCATTCCCCGAGATGCCCGACGATCCAGGGATTAGGCCGGCAAGGGGACTTGGGAAGCGATGGCAGCAGCTGTGAGTTCCCACGCACTGACATGGAGGATCGGGGTCCAGTGCAGAAAGAAAATTAGCAACCTTATTCGGGCAGCAAGGGTGAGTGTCCATCCTATGCAGGCATCAGTCCCGTCGTGTCATCCGTCGCACCTGATATCTTCACTTCGATGCACTCCCTGACACTCTGTGGCTTTCCAGCACCTGCCTCCAACCCCACTGGCCTCCCGCCCCCCCCCCTTCAAAACCCGTGCCTGCCAAGGCACGGTGTCGACATACACCACCCGATTACCCCTTCCCCCAATATCCCCTGACACCCTGCACCCGAGTAAGAAGTCTCACAACACCAGGTTAAAGTCCAACAGGTTTATTTGGTAGCACGAGCCACTAGCTTTCGGAGCGCTGCTCCTTCATCAGGTGAGTGGGATTTCAGTTCACAAACAGGGCATATAAAGACACAAACTCAATTTACAAAATAATGGTTGGAATGCGCCCTTCCAGCCATCAGGCTTTCAATTCCCTCTTTGGTCCCCACAGGGGAAGATGGCCCATAATAGGAGGAAGCGGGAGAAAGCCAGTGTTAGGGTCCCTAAGCTGCGTCTCCTGACTCCCTTTGAGGAGCGTGCCATGCAGCTGTCAGGGGAGTCTGAGGATAGAGCCATGATTGACAGCCAGGTCAGCTTGCACCACAGAACTGGGGATCCACAAAACCTTCATTCAGGTGACTTAACTCAAGTAAGTTACAATCTGCCCAGATACTTGTCCCTCCCGTGCACTGAATCATGTGCCTGCTTTTGCAGCAGATGACCCCAGTGAGGCCAGGCCTTCGGGGGTTGGCACCGCCCCACCCATTCCCACCCCCATGGCCCGTGCTATTACCCTTGTTGATACCTCTGGTAAAATCTCCGAGGAAAGCACCTACCAGTCAACACAGGCATCACACGTAACATCCACCAGCGCAGATACAGTCACCACGCTGGGACATGTTAGTGGTGAGGTTTCTGGGACTCTGGTGTGCACCACATGGCCGTATGTGCGCATCAGGTGGAGCAGGAACCTCCGAGGGACCAGGCAGGTGGAGGGCCCAATGGCTCCAAATGGGAGAACCTCGTGACGATGAGAGCCTCTCTCACTGTCCTTCCCTGCCAGACCCTTGTCGCTGCCTGTTCTCCATCCTCCGGCTCCTCCTGGGCCCCATCCTCCTCCTCCTTGGCCCAGTCCGTATCTTCCTTCTCCTCCTCCTCCATTATGTCTCCCCACTGCTGCGCCTGGTTGTGGTGTGCACAGCAGATCCCGATGATGGGGGAGACTCTCAGGGGGCTGTACTGGAGGGCACACCCAGAACGGTCCAGGCAGCGGAACCACATCTTCAGGAGCCCGATGCAGTGGGTAGCAGCGTGGGCCTCATTGTAGTGGGTATCTGAACCGGTCTTGGGCCTCCGCACTGGCATCATCAGCCTGGCTCAGCAAATAGCCCTAGTCCCCCACGAGTCATTCAGAAGCATAGGGTGGTCCTCAAAGAGCTTGGGGATGTCTGAACTCTGCTTTTGTGCACGCTGTCTGGCTGCCATGCTCATACATTCATGATGTTAGCCACGTGGTCACAGACATCTGCTGTACAGGGAATGGAACCCCTTTCAATCAATAAAGGGCACCCCTTAATCATACGGGTCACGCAGGGTGAGGTGCGTGCCATTGACAGCACTCTGCACATGGGGCATCCCGGCGATGGCAGCGAAGCCTGCAGCCCGGACATGCTGTTGGACCTGACCCATGTCAAAGTGAATGTAGTTGCCTGTCCAGGCATACAGGGCTTCCATCATCTCATGAACGCACTTGTGTGCTGAGGACTGGAAAGTGCCGCAGCGGTTATCCACTCCGAGCGCCTCACTCCCTCCCAGCAACCCGTGTCCCCATGACTCTGGATGCTGGCAACCCGACACCATCCCCGGTGCCAAGTGCCACCTCACTGGGCTGCTGCATCCTCGCCATGGAGACTGTAAGGGTGGCTGCATGGAGGGTCCCATTGGGAACCCATGAAGCATAGACCTGTGTGTGCACACCTGCATGTCTGGGCATTGGCTGGAAATTCGGACAGAAGGTGGAGGAGCACCCTCGTGACTTTCATATGATGGGTAGCCATTGTAGGGAGCACTGCAAAGTCCGTGCAGTGTGAGGAGTCGTGCTAACACCTGCCAAGCTCCCTTGACTGTTAGTGAGGCCTGGGCTGGAATGTCAGCAATAAACCACAGAGCCTGTCCGGCAGACAGATGGCAGGGTAACCAGTGTGACATTAGTGGGGTTGGGACTCCACTTGTGTTGTTCGTCGGCCAGGGGGAATGCACGTAACGGGAGCCCCAAATCTGAGCACCCTCAGACTGGCATGAGCCCCCCGAAACCTCTGCACCCATGCAAGCCCCTAACCCCATTCAGCAGCTGCCACCCTCCCCTGCAGGTTGGTGCTCAGCAGCACTCACCTCCTCACTCACCTTCACTATTGCTGTGCCTGAACCACACTTTTAAAGAGCAGTACTGACAGCACTGGCGTGACATCCCACCAGAGAAGTGAGAAGCCTCTGGGAGATGGGGCGATTACACTTTGAACTAGTAATAATATTGAAATCCAGTCAATCTCATGCTAATAAGCTTTGTGCCCTTTCTGGGTGTGAAGCATTTGGTGCCATTAAAGAGGGACAGGGAAGATAGCAAACCGTTTTGGATTTTTAGCTTTGCGCACTATTTTCCCAGCTTGCCAAACACACCACAGGGCACGGTGAAATGGTAAAATTGCGTCCAGATTTAGCACGCCTGTTATCCATGCTTCTGAATTAAAACTGATCTCTGTTCACTGATTCTCACCCATTTTTAACTGGGGTTGCTTCTCTGATAATCAGATCCCTGTTTCCTGATGTAGCTGAGAATTCCTGATCTCTGACGCTGGCAAGCATTATTGCCTCACAGCGCCAGGGACCCGGGTTCGATTCCGGCGTTGGGTGACTGTCTGTGTGGAGTTTACACGTTCTCACCGTGTCTGCGTGGGTTTCCTCCGGGTGCTCCGGTTTCCTCCCACAGCCCAAAGATGTGTAGGTTAGGGATTAGTGGGATAAATGTGTGGGCTTATGGAGATAAGGCAGGAGGTGGGCCTGGGTGGGATGCTCTGTTGGAGACTCGATGTAATAGTAGATGTAATTCAAAATGCCAAACGACATCGTTCTGCACTGTGGGGATCCTATGACCGCTTTGTGAGATCTGTAGTTTCTGCTGGCAGCACTGAGTTTTAATTAAGTGAGGGTGAAGGGAAAATCAGATGATCAAATTTAATAAAAATCTGCAGGTAACCCACAACTTCAAAGAATGCCATGTCATAATTGCTTTATTATTTGCTGCCTTTCAAAATAAGGAAAAGTCAAAAGCATGTCTCCCGATTTTTGTGAATGTTTTTGCCAACAATTTCAAACGGTTGTGTCACGTTTAATGAACAATTACATTTATTACCTTTTGTTGTTTATCAGCTGGTTCACCACTTGCATCACGATATTGTTTGTACAATGGAACCTTGAATCTGACTACGCCGAAGCGATTTAATTGTGGTATGGATCTGTCTGACCTCGTGGTAAGTCAATGTCAAGCACTGCTGCTTCACAGCTCCAGGGACCTGGGTTCGATTCCCGGCTTGGGTCACTGTCTGTGTGGAGTTTGCACATTCTCCTCGTGTCTGCGTGGGTTTCCTCCGGGTGCTCCGGTTTCCTCCCACAGTCCAATGATGTGCGGGTTAGGTTGATTGGCCATGCTAAAAATTGCCCCTTAGTGTCCTGAGATGTATAGGTTAGAGGGATTAGTGGGTAAATATGTAGGGATATGGGGGTAGGGCCTGGGTGGGTTTGTGGTCGGTGCAGACTTGATGGGCTGAATGGCTTCTTTCTGTACTGTAGGGTTTCTATGATTTCTATGACCAGGAGTCAGGCAGACAATGTGCCCTGGGAAGCAGTGGCAGCAGCAGTCAGTGCCCACGCACTGACACAGAGGACCAGTGGCCAGTGCAAAAATGAATGATCTCCTTTGGACAGCAAGAATGAGTGTCCATCCCATCCAGGCATCAGTCTCATCTGTTGTGCCTGGAGTGTCCACGTCGATCCACTTCCTGACACCCCACGGCCTTCCAGCACCCTAACCCTTAGCTCTAGAGCGGCATGGTGGCACAGTGATTAGCACTGCTGCTTCACAGCGCCAGGGACCCGGGTTCAATTCCGGCCTCTGTCTGTGTGGAATTTGCACGTTCTCCCCGTGTCTGCGTGGGTTTCCTCCGGGTGCTCCAGTTTCCTCCCACACCCCAGAGATTCGCGAGTTAGGTTGATTGGCCATGCTAAATTGCCTCTTAGGGTCAGGGGGATTAGCTGGGTAAATATGTGGGGCTATGGGGATAGGGCCTGGGTGGGATTGTTATCAGTGCAGGCTCGATGGGCTGAATGGCCTCCTTCTGCACTTTAGGGATTTTGTGATTCTTCTAACCCTTCTGGCACCCCCATCAAAACTCTGCCCTGCCGAAACACAGACCAGACATACGCCACCCAACTGCACCCACCCCCAATTCCCCAAACATTCCACGTCCTTCCAGCCATCAGCCTTTCAAACTCCCCTTTGTCCCCACAGGAGAAGATGTCCCATAACAGGAGGGAGCAGGAGAAAACCATTGGTAGGGTTCCTGAATTGCATCTCCTGACTTTGTTCAAGGAGCGTGCACTGTAGCTGTCAGGGGAGGCCAAGGATGGAGCTATGACCTATGGTGTGTGCCAAGGGAGTGAGGAGGCACAAAACCTTCATTCACGACCTATGTGTTATGTATGTAGTTGGGCGTATGTCCCTTTAAGAGAATGGATCAGGTGACCCAGGGCACAAGCTTCACCCTGAGTGGAGCTTACTAGGTCAGTCTTGTATTGACTGCGCTACTGACACAACATTGAATAAACCATTCCTGTTTCTTTTACACCTACTTGTTTCGTGGTCTCTTCGTTCAATATTAGATCTCATATTTAACACTATCTCAAGTAAGTTGCAATCTGCCCAGATGCATGTCCCTCCCTTGCACTGAATTAAAATAAATCCCACATGTCCCTTCATCAAATCCAGATTTATTAATAGTTAGTAATAATCAGACAGGTATTTGCCAGTACAGAGTATGCACCCTGAATGCCAGTAATCCAGACACTCCACATTATTTGCAGGGCTCCCGGGTTGGACAGCATTCACTGCCTCAATCAGCAAGCTGATATTCTAACAGGTCCACCTCATGAACCTCGTTAAAGTCATTACATCCCTCCCCCTCTCGGTCCGAGGTGGGGTATAGCGGACCGGAGCTTGCCTCTTTCATTTCAAGCATCGACGCAAGGATCCACTCTCCATCGGGTGTCGACGCAGCTAAGTATGCTTTGGACTCCAAGGTTCCAATGACCAGCGATGGAGAGCGAGAGCTGGCGGGTCCCGGAATTTCTTCCGAGGCTCCCAATGTGCTTGGTATAGATTGTTCCAGCGCAACCTGGGGCTTATTATGGCTTTTAAATGGTCTGAGTGTTTTTGTAGGATCGTATCTCTCACACAGACTTTGTAGGAAATTGGTCCTGTCTTTGAGTTGACCGTGCTTTGTAACCACATGGGGCCATTACCATGATTCTTTAATATCACCCTGTTGCCTGCCCGCCTTTAGGTGTCTCTCCCACTTGCTGCCAGCACTGGGCTCCTTGATGCCTTTCCACTGGGGTTATTCCCATAGTTGCATGCGGGGTTGTCCTGTAATCGAAAAGGAATCTGGACAGTTTGGTGTCTAAGGAGGCACTGGGCTGTTTCTTTAAACCTGCTTCTAACATTTGGACTGCTCTTTCCACCAGGCTGTTAGACGCTGAGTGATATGGCGCAGTCTTAATGTGTTGAATTTCATTTCACTTCATAAAATAAGCGGAATCTTGCTGGTAAAGGATGATCCATTGTTGGAAACCAGCACCTCTGGTCGTGAAAGAGGCACAAAGTTTCTCCACTGTCGTTTTTTGTGTTTGATGTATTCACCCTGTGTATGTCCATCCATTTTGAGTGATATCTACCATTACAAGGAACATTGAATCCATGAATGAACCGTCATGGTCGACATGTAGTTGGGTCCATGGCTTTTCTGGGTGCAGAGGAGATGCTGGTGATAGCTTCTGCCTTTGCTGGCGTTGCGGGCACTGAACCACGAGTGTGGCTATGTCTGTACCCATTCCTGACCACCAGACATAACTCCTTGCGAGCATTTTCATTTTTGTCACTGGAAAATCTCACCCTCAAAGGAAAGGAAATTATGATGCGATTAGGAAAGGAAATTATGATGCAATTAGGCGAGATTTAGCTGGCATTGGTTGGGGAAGTAAACTGCAGGGGATGGGCACAATTGTAATGTGGAACTTGTTCAAGGAACAGCTACTACGCGTCCTTGATAAATATGTACCTGTCAGGCAGGGAGGAAGCAGTCGTGTGAGGGAACCGTGGTTTACTAAGGAGGTTGAATCTCTTGTGAAGAGGAAGAAGGAGATTTATGTTAAGATGAGACGTGAACGCTCAGTTAGGGCACTTGAGAGTTACAAGTTAGCCAGGAAGGACCTAAAGAAAGAGTTAACAAGAGCCAGGAGGGGACATGAGAAGTCTTTGGCAGGTAGGATCAAGGAAAACCCTAAAGCTTTCTATAGGTATGTCAGGAGTAAAAGAATGACGAGGGTAAGATTAGGGCCAGTCAAGGACAGTAGTGGGAAGTTGTGCGTGGAGTCTGAAGAGATAGGAGAGGCACTAAATGAATATTTTTCGTCGGTATTCACACTGGAGAGGGACAGTGTTGTCGAGGGGAGTACTGAGATGCAGGCTGTTGGACTGGATGGGATTGATGTTCATAAGGAGGAGGTGTTAGCAATTCTGGAAAGGGTAAAAATAGATAAGTCCCCTGGGCCGGATGGGATTTATCCTAGGATTCTCTGGGAGGCTAGGGAGGAGATTGCAGAGCCTTTGGCTTTGATCTTTGTGTCGTCATTGTCTACAGGATCAGTGCCAGAAGACTGGAGGATAGCAAATGTTGTTCCCTTGTTCAAGAAGGGGAGTAGGGACAACCCTGGTAATTATAGACCGGTGAGCCTTACTTCTGTTGTGGGCAAAGTATTGGAAAGGATTATAAGAGATAGGATTTATAATCAGCTGGAAAGGAATAATTTGATTCGGGATAGTCAGCACGGTTTTGTGAAGGGTATGTCGTGCCTCACAAACCTTATTGAGTTGTTTGAGAAGGTGACCAAAGAGGTGGATGAGGGTAAAGCGGTTGATGTGGTGTATATGGATTTCAGCAAAGCGTTTGATAAGGTTCCCCATGGTAAGCTTTTGCAAAAAATACAGATACATGGGATTGAGGGTGATTTAGTGGTTTGGATCAGGAATTGGCTAGCTGTAAGAAAACTGAGGGTGGTGGTTGATGGGAAACATTCACCCTGGAGTTCAGTTACTAGTGGTGTTTTGGGGCCACTGCTGTTTGTCATTTTTATTAATGACCTGGATGAGGGCGTGGAAGGATGGATTAGTAAATTTGCGGATGACATTAAAGTCGGTGGAGTTGTGGACAGTGCGGAGGGAAGTGGCAGGTTACAGAGGGACATAGATAAGCTGCAGAGCTGGGCTGAGAGGTGGCAAATGGAGTTTAATGCGGAAAAGTGTGAGGTGATTCACTTTGGAAGGAGTAACAGGAATACAGAGTACTGGGCTAATGGTAAGATACTTGGTAGTGTGGATGAACAGAGGGATCTGGGTGTCCATGTGCATAGATCCCTGAAAGTTGGCACCCAGGTTGATAGGGTTGTTAAGAAGGCGTATGGTGTGTTAGCTTTTATTCGTAGAGGGACTGAGTTTCGGAGCCATGAGGTCATGCTGCAACTGTACAAAACTCTGGTGCGGCCGCATTTGGAGTATTGCATACGGTTCTGGTCGCCGTATTATCGCAAAGATGTGGAAGTGTTGGAAAGGGTGCAGAGGAGATTTACCAGGATGTTGCCTGGTATGGTGGGAAAATCATATGAGGAAAGACTGAGGGGCTTGAGGTTGTTTTCCTTAGAGAGAAGGTTAAGAGGTGACTTAATAGAGGCATACAAGATGATCAGAGGATTAGATAGGGTGGATAGTGAGAGCCTTTTTCCTCAGATGGTGATGGCTAGCACAAGGGGACATTGCTTTAAATTGAGGGGTGAGAGATATAGGACAGATGTTAGAGGTAGTTTCTTTACTCAGAGAGAAGTACGGGCGTGGAATGCCCTGCCTGCAGCAGGAGTGGACTCGTCAACATTAAGAGCATTCAAATGGTGATTGGATAAACATATGGATGATATTGGAGTAGTGTAGATTAGAGGGGCTTTAGATTGGTTTCACTGGTCGGCGCAACATCGAGGGCCGAAGGGCCTGTACTGCGCTGTAATGTTCTATGTTCAATCAAATGGCTTTGACGCCAATGGTTGTAACTCTCACTTCAACTCTCAGATTCAGTTCTTTCATCCATGTTTAAACCAAAGCTGTAATGATGTCTGGGGGTTTGTGGCCCTGGTCAAACTCAGACTGATAATTGGTTAGCAGGTTATCGCTGAGTAAGTGCTGCTTGATAGCACTGACAATGATACCTTCCATCATTTTGGTAATGATTAAAAGTAGAATAGACTGATGGGACAGAAATTAACTGGATTGGATTTGTGCTGCTTTTTGTGAACAGTACATACCTGGGCAATTTTCCACATTGCCAGGCAGATGCCAGTGTTGCAGTTGTCCTGGAACAACTTGGCTAGGGGTGTAGCTAGTTCCTGAGCACAAGCCTCCAGTGCTATAGTTGGAACATATCAGGTCCCATATCCTTTGCGGTGCCCAGTGCCTTCAGCTGTTTCTTGATATCTTGTAGAGTGATTGAATTGCCTGAAGATTGGTGTCTGTGATGCGGGGGATCAGGTTTGATCATCTACTTGACACTTCGGGTCGAAGGTCATTGCAAATGCTTCAGCCTTGTCTCTTGGTCTCCACCATCATTCAGGAAGTTCGTAGAGTCTGTGATTTGTTGTTTAATTTACCACTGAATGTGACAGGATGAAGGACTCATCATGTTATTAAACTTTACTTTCATCATGTCTCAGTTGTGATGGAAATTGTCTCCTGAAACGTTAATATTTTTATTTCTATTTGCTGTGTGTTTCTAGAATGTTATGATTTTTTTCTACTTTCTGTTATTTTTATACAGCGAAATTTGGATAACAATTCCCTCGTTAAAGAGACAGCTGCAAGTCAAGTTGTGATTCTGACAAAAGATCCACAAACCTTAACCATCGAAAATGTTACCTCAGCCACAAAAATTCTCACAGAAATAATGATCAATCCAAAGTCATTAAAAATAGAGGTCAGTTCTACATAGTTAAAGTGTAAAAAGATCTTTTGTTTGCTTGCTACATCAAGATAATCCTGACTATTGGCTCTCAACCTGGTCTTTCAAGTTTGATGCCACCGTTCTAAGCTCCCTGTAATTTTAAAGTTAAAGTTTATTAGTCACAAGTAAGGCTTACATTAACACTGCAATGAAGTTACTGTGTAATTCTCCTAGTTGCCACACTCCAGCGCCTGTTTGAGTCAATGCACCTAACCAGCACGTCTTTCCGACTGTGGGAGGAAACTGGAGCACCCGGAGGAAACCCACACAGACACAGGGAGAACATGCAAACTCCACACAGACAGTGACCCAAGCCGGGAATCGAACCCAGGTCCCTGGCGCTGTGAGGCAGCAGTGCTAACCACTGTGCCGCCCTTTTCTGGATGGTATGCTGATGATTTAAATTGCTTTACCCCCAGGCTATCCATAACTTCCCTGAATAACTTCAACGCATTATTGGATCCTTGATCTGGTTGGATTTCTGTGAGCAGTCTGTATCTGGTGAAAAGCTTAAGTAACTCCTCTACAATCCTTTTAGTTGTAATATTATGTGATGGAATGGCCTCAGGAAATCTAGTAGACAGATCCATTATGGTTAACAAATTCCAATTCCCACTTTTTGTTTGAGGGAAGGGTCCCCCACAATCAATTAGGACCCTCGTAAAAGATTCCTCAAATGCCGGAATGGGTATTAAGGGTGCTAGTTTGCTCACCGCTTGAGGTTTCCCTGTTACCTGACATGAGTGAGATGTATGGCAAAATTCTATTACACTCTTATGCAGTCCACGCCAATAAATATGTTTTTTACATTTTTGCTTGAGTTTTCCTTACTCCTAAATTACTTCCGGCTGGAGCCTTATGCACTACACGTAATTACCTCCTTCTGTAACCCACCAGTAATACAACTTGATGAACAGTTACATGGGTCAGATGGGTTTAGAGCGATATGGGCCAAACCCAGGTAATTGGGACTAGTTTAACGGTAAAAGCTGGGCAGCATGGACAAGTTGGCCGAAGGGCCTGTTTCCATGCTGTAAACCTCTGACTGTGTGACTCTATAACTTCTGTCTATTTTTCATCTGCCTGAACATATAAAGATCTCCACGTCCTCAATAAAACATCATTTTTAATGTAATATCACTCTGGTATACACTCAGATTCTTCTTCTGTGTATGCTTTCTGATGCAGCTGCTTTATCTCTCCATCTTTCTGTTGTAATTCAACTTTCCCAAACTAATGATATCCACTTTGTCCTCCACCTGTTCTTGTTCTTTCTTAACCATCTGGTCAAAAATGTTTTCTGATAATTAAAACTCAGCCTCCTTGTGAAATAATTATTCAGAGGCTGCTGTCCCTTCACCAGATTCCTTTTATTTGCAAATATATCTCCACGCCTAAGAGTGTTTCAGGTACAAAGTCAGAACCCGGAGTACAAGTAGGCCTGAGACTCATTATATATGCAGGTGAGATGTCCTGGTTGTGCAGGCAATCATGACATCAGTCAGGGAGCTCATAATCCAAGAGGCCCACCTCATGGGCC
Source organism: Mustelus asterias (assembly GCF_964213995.1). Classification (NCBI taxonomy): domain Eukaryota; kingdom Metazoa; phylum Chordata; class Chondrichthyes; order Carcharhiniformes; family Triakidae; genus Mustelus; species Mustelus asterias. The sequence continues at coordinate 29,909,343 of NC_135803.1, read as the reverse complement.
TCGTTGAGGCCATTAAACCTTGGGCACGATCTTATTAGCTTGCTGCACCCATTGATCAGCATGGCGAACTGGGAAGATGGTGTAAAGAGGCCAATAATCTGATTCACCCCCGGCGCAAATTGGACAGCCATCTTCCCGGCCCTGTATTACTGGCGAGAGCAACTTTGTTTCCTTTCTGGGTACAAAGCTCATTTACATGTACTTACCAAGTTTGGCACAGCTGCTTCCCCCCTCCCGGGTGCTTCCCACCTCGTCTACGAGAAGTCAAGCCGGCGAGAATCACTACTTCTCTGCAGTAGTGGGGATTAGATGCCATGGCCACGCTGGGGGGATTGGAAATCATTGAAGCCCCTCGGTGGTCAGGGGCATAGCTGAGTTGTGCCTGTTGGGAAGTGCCCACCTGGCACCCTGGGCATGCCTGGTTGGCACCCTGGAAGTTTCTGGTTGGGCACCATGTGTGCCAGGGCAGTGCCAAGTGGGTGGGACTGAGTAGGGGTTGGCCTTAGTGAGGGGTGGGGCTATGATTGGGGGGAGTGGTTCTACATAATGACGGGGGCTATGCAAGGGTGGTGGTCTTGCAAGGGAGGACTATGCAAGTGGGGTGATGCAAGGGGCAAGGTTGGGCCGTGGAGGGGATCGGAGATCCACCAGGGGACTCATCGGGAGGTTTCTGAGCCGGCGACCTGTGTTGATGGGGGGAGGGGGGGTGACAATACTGCCGATGATGACAGGGGAAGTCCGATGTTTGTATGGAGGGGGTGGGAGGAGGTCTCCTGGTTAACTGGCAGATTTGCGTGCCCTGTACAATGGCGCAAGAGTGCTCCGAAGCTGGCTTTCACGGCTTATTTAACCTCTGCCCCCCCCCCCCTCTTCATCACTGTGGGGGGAATCTTACTGGTTTGTCCCGGGTTCACAGCCGGTTTTCCGCGCCTCGCGATTTTACCAGCCCTGTTTTAGATTTAATTTTCCACTCTCTGCAGTGCATTCTTCTCTCACAGTGTTAGTATGAAATGGAGAGTTTTGCCAGATACATTTATATTTGTAATTTTTGTGATTTTTCCACAGACTGCCAGGAATGCAATACAGATATTCTGTAATATGCTAGAAACGAAAACTGACATTGTTAATCAAGTACTGGCAAAACTGTTACGGTAACGTTTACAGAATCTGGTCTTACGTGTTTTACCTGTGTTTCTTGAAAATCCATAATCCAATTCTTAAGTAGTTCTTTGAAAGCTTGAGCTAAAATATTAAAATTGCAGCTATTTTAATAATGTAAGCTTCACAATCTAGTTAGCTTAATTGTAACCTGGCTAGCCAGAGACACTGCGACAAGTTGGTGCATGCTGACACACATGGGAGACTACAACTAGGGGACACAGTTTCAAAATAAGAGGCCTCCTATTTAGGCCCGAGGTAAGGAGAATTTTTTTCTCTCAGATGGTCGTTAGTCTGTGGAATTCTCTTCTCCAGAAAATAGTGAAGGTTGGGTCACTGAATTTATTCAAGGCAGAGTTGGATTGATTCTTGATAGACAAGGGAGTCAAGGATTATGCAGGGCAGACTGGACAGGGGAGTTGAGGCAACAGTCAGATCAGTCACGATCTTATTGAATGTCAGAATTGGCTTGAGGGCCGAATGGCCTATGCCTGCTCCTTTGTCCTGTGTTCTCTCTCCAGTCCCAGACAGCTACAAAGAAAAGCTGATTGCTTTGATTATGCAGCTTTCATCAGAGATTCTGTTATATCAAATCTGTAATGTGTATTTGCTTGGTGTATCTTATTAAATCACATCAGTGAGTATTCTACCAGCTCTGGTAAAGCTGACAAACATTCCTTCACAATATATCTTGAATATATCAAGGACATGCATATCCCATCTCATCCCAGTTCAAGCCCCAGTCCAGGACATGTATGCATCAATTTCAGTTAACACTTCAGTGCAGTAATGTGGGGTTACTTTTACTTTTGGATGAGGCATTAAATAATGGGATCCTTTCACGGTGGAAAGGGATCTGGGTGGTTGTACTGCTGGTTTGCGGTGGACAGAAAGGATCGAGCATGTGGACATAAAGAAAGAGGATGTGTTGGAACTATTGAATGGCATCAAGGTTGGTAAGTTGCCGGGACCGGATGGGATGTACCCCAGGTTACTGTGGGAGGCGAGGGAGGAGATTGCGGAGCCTTTGGCGATGATCTTTGCATCGTCGATGGAGACGGGAGAGGTTCCGGAGGATTGGAGGATTGCAGATGTGGTCCCTATATTCAAGAAAGGGAACAGGGACAGCCCGGGAAATTACCGACCGGTGAGTCTAACCTCAGTGGTTGGTAAGTTGATGGAGAGGATCCTGAGAGACAGGATTTATGATCATCTAGAGAAGTTTAGTATGATCAAAAGTAGTCAGCACGGCTTTGTCAAGGGCAGGTCGTGCTTTACGAGCCTGGTTGAGTTCTTTGAAAATGTGACCAAACACATTGACGAAGGAAGAGCGGTGGATGTGGTCTATATGGACTTCAGCAAGGCATTCGATAAGGTCCCCCATACAAGACTTCTTGAGAAAGTGAGAGGGCATGGGATCCAAGGGGCTGTTGCCTTGTGGATCCAGAACTGGCTTGCCTGCAGAAGGCAGACAGTGGCTGTGGAGGGGTCTTTCTCTGCATGGAGGTCAGTGACCAGTGGAGTGCCCCAGGGATCTGTTCTGGGACCCTTGCTGTTTGTCATTTTCATAAATGACCTGGATGAGGAAGTGGAGGGATGGGTTGGTAAGTTTGCTGACGACACCAAGGTAGGTGGTGTTGTGGATAGTTTGGAGGGATGTCAGAAGTTGCAGCGAGACATAGATAGAATGCAAGACTGGGCGGAGAAGTGGCAGATGGACTTCAACCCGGATAAGTGTGTAGTGATCCATTTTGGCAGATCCAATGGGATGAAGCAGCAGTATAATATGAAGGGTACCATTCTTAGCAGTGTAGAGGATCAGAAGGACCTTGGGGTCCGGGTCCATAGGACTCTTAAATCGGCCTCGCAGGTGGAGGATGCGGTCAAGAAGGCGTACGGCGTACTAGCCTTCATTAATCGAGGGATTGAGTTTAGGAGTCGGGAGATAATGCTGCAGCTTTATAGGACCCTGGTTAGACCCCACTTGGAGTACTGCGCGCAGTTCTGGTCACCTCATTACAGGAAAGATGTTGAAGCCATTGAAAGGGTGCAGAGGAGATTTACAAGGATGTTGCCTGGATTGGGGGGCATGCCTTATGAGGATAGGTTGAGGGAGCTTGGTCTCTTCTCCCTGGAGAGACGAAGGATGAGAGGTGACCTGATAGAGGTTTACAAGATGTTGAGAGGTCTGGATAGGGTAGACTCTCAGAGGCTATTTCCAAGGGCTGAAATGGTTGCTACGAGAGGACACAGGTTTAAGGTGCTGGGGGGTAGGTACAGAGGAGATGTCAGGGGTAAGTTTTTCACTCAGAGGGTGGTGGGTGAGTGGAATCGGCTGACGTCGGTGGTGGTGGAGGCAAACTCGTTGGGGTCTTTTAAGAGACTTCTGGATGAGTACATGGGATTTAATGGGATTGAGGGCTATAGATAGGCCTAGAGGTAGGGATATGATCAGCGCAACTTGTGGGCCGAAGGGCCTGTTTGTGCTGTGGCTTTCTATGTTCTATGTTCTATCTTATTATGAATGCCCCTATGGACTAAGGGTGCACGAAGAATCAGGAGATACCTTGATAACTTGAACACTGGGAGCTCTTTGTTGAAGGTGTGCACTGATTCACAGAGAGGTCTAAGTCTGCCCAACAGGGTCCTACAATGGGCGGAGCTAATTGCCCAGGGTCACCTGACCCACACGAGTAAAGGAGCAGTCTGCACCCCCAACCCCAACATATTTTATGCTGACTGGGAAACCAGGAGGAACACCCTGCTCTTCTCCAACGGTCCCTATGGGATCAGTCGAAGAAGAGCAGGGTGTTCCTCCTGGTTTCCCAGTCAGCATTTATCCCTCATTCAACTCATCCAAAGCTGATCATTTATGTCAACACTGTTTGTCGAACCTTGTGTACTTATTGTAGCACATTTGCCTACAAACTGACAGTGACTACAATTTAAAATTGACTGTTGGGTGTTTTGGAACATCCTGTGGATATAAAAGTTGGTGTATAAATGGAAACTCTTATTTATTTTTATATTGGCCTATACCTCCGCATACGCAACCATCATAATCTTCAGCCCTAAAATGTAGCTCTTTTCAGGGCTGAAGTATTCCATGCCAACAGTTTCAAAGTATGTGTCTAGAGGAAGTAAGTAGGGTGAGTGCTTGATGCAAATACTCTGACCCTAAAAACGTCAGGGGATTTTAATCTCGGTGTCAATGCCTTCAGCCACATTGCAACCTTACTTACAGCGTGAAGTTACATAGAAACTCAGGACCATGTTTCCTAAAACTCATAGTCCAAAAATGTGGTGAACAATTATTATAGTCATTGCACTTAATGTGAAAAGTGATTCTATTCAATAAATTGCTTTACCATTTCAGATTGACTGAACACCTTGAAAACATGACAATTTTTCATAGCCTGGACCAAGTGTGTCCACAAGTGGCAGTGAAATCAAATGGAATCAATTCTACTAGTAATCAGAATGGCTCGGGACTAGTTTCATACCAAAGTAAGATTTTATAATAAATCACACAATCATTATTATCAAGTGATATGAATTACACATGATTTAGTAATACATTGCCATACTTTGGGGCAATCTTACTCAAAAAAAAATTTCTTTAAATGATTATTTTTCCATTATACCTCAACAGATACTGCCACCGACTTGGAGAGAGATGCAATTAAATCTATTTCCAGGGCAGATGACAGCAGTAACAACTTTGAGGTGTACATCTTCATACCTAACAACTCTTTCAGTAAGGACTTTTCTGATCAAATAGTTTTAGTTTCTGTGTTTGAAAATATAAGACTTGCAATCAGAATTTATTGTAATAAGTGGAAATGTTTTGATTTGATAATGGAAACTATGGTTGGTGGACCGCTGAAATTGTTTGTCACGCATGTTGCGAATGTACAGTTCATGGTTAATGTGTTTTTGAAGACTATATTTTGTTTTGGGAATTGAAGTTTTGACTGTGGAGAATGGGGTCATCCGGTTTGGAAACTGATGAGCAACCCTGAGGTGAAAGCAACTCAAACAAGCTTGGAGTTTAAAAGGTTGGGTTGCTCATCTTACAATGTTGACTTCAGAGGTCACAGCTAGAAAGATAATATTATAAATAGCAGGATAATTAATCTGAGCTTTATAATGGTGTCAGTAAGTCTGGGAAGCTTTGTTGTGTCTTTATTAGAAATATGAGTTATTTTAGTAAATTATGTGGTTTGCCAGAGTCAAGAAATTATTTTGGAATTAAAAGGTTGTAAAAGCCATTTACCTCTTCAGATCAAAGGAAAAAAATAAAGTTAGGGATAATTAACCTAAAGGCCGATGTGAGGAAATTCACTGGAGGAAGAAGCTCCATGTAAATCCTCATCCTCAATTGTGGAGGAGCCCAGCACATCAGTGCGAAAGGCTGAAGCATTGGCAACAAACTTCAGCCAGAAGTGCCAAATGGATAGTCCATCTTCAGCCAATTCGAATTACACCATGTGATGTCAAGAAATGGCTGAAGTTACTGCTTACTGCATTGCAATGAGTCCTGACAATGTTCCAGCAATAATACTGAAGACTTGTGCTCGAGAAATTACTGCACCCTTAGCCAAGCTGTTCCAGTACAGCTACAACACTGGCATCTACACAGCAATGAAGAAAATTTGCTAGGCATGCCCTGTACAAAGGAACAGGTCAAATCCAACCCAGTCAAATACTGCCCCATCAGTCGACTCTCGATCATCAGTAAAGTGATGGAAGGGGTCATCAATAGTGCTATCAAGCAGCACTTGCTTAGCAATAACCTGGTCACTGACGCTCAGTTTGGGTTCTGTCAGGGTCACTGAGCTCCCAACATCATTACAGTCTTGGTTCAAACATGAACAAAAGAGCTGAATTCCAGAGGAGATGTGAGAGTGACTGCCCTTGACATTAAGGCAGCATTTGTCCAAAGATGTGTGTGTTAGTTTAGTTGGCTATGCTCAATTTCCCATTGGAGTCAGGAAGATTAGAAGGGTAAATACGTGGGGTTACGGGGATATGACCTTGGTGGGATTGTTGTTGGCAGGCTCAATGAGCTGAATGATCTTTTTCTGCACTGTAGGAATTCTATCATTCTATGATTCTATGACTGAGTATGTTATCAAGGATCCCAAGCATGACTGAAGTCGAAGGGAAGCAGGGAGAAATCATTCCACTGGTTGAAGGATGGTTGTTGTGGTATTGGAGGTCAATCATCTCAGGTCTAAGACATCATTGCAGGAGTTCCTCAGGATAGTGTCGTGGGCCCAATCATCTTCAGCTGTTTCATCAATGACCTTCTTTCCATCAATTGAGTCAGAGATTGGGGTGTTCGCTGATGATTGCTCAATGTTCAGCATCATTTGCGACTCCTAAGACACTGAAGCAGACCATTTAAAATGTAGCATGACGTGGACATTATCCAGGCTTGGGCTGACAAGTGGTGAGTAATATTTGTGCTTCACAAGTAGCAGGCAATGACTATCTCCAACAAGAGAGAATTTAACTATCACCTCATGACATTCAATATCATTATCATTACTGAATCTCCCACTATCAACATCCTGGGTTTAGCATTGACCAGAAACTGAACTAGATTAGCCATTTAAAAACTGTGGCTACAAGGGTGGTTAGAAGCTAGCAATCCTGCAGCAAATAACTCACCTCCAGACCTTGTAAAGCCTGTCCCCCATCTACAAGGAGTGGAATGGAATGCTCTTCACTTGCCTGGATGAGTTCAGCTCCAACAGCACCTGAGAAGATCGACACTATTTAGAGTGCCTATTTGATCGGCACCCTAATAACAAACTTTCAATTCCTCTACGGTGTGTACCATTGACAAGATGCACTGTAGGAACTCGCCTTCCAAACCCATGACCACTACCATCTAGAAAGACAAAGGCAGCAGACACGTGGGAACACCACCAGGAAGTTCCCCTCCAAGCCACTCATTTGGAAATATAGCACAATTTCTTCATTGTTGCAAGGCCAAAATCCTGGAACTCCCTCACTAACAGGGCTATGACTGTACCTACAGCTGCAGCAGCTCATTACCACCTTCTCAAGGGAAATTAAGGATGGACGATAAATGCTGGCCTAAGTCATTTACGGGATGTGAGGTAATGGTAATTACTAGGATATTGATATCAGCGGATACAGCAATGGCAATGCCATTGCATGTCAATGTCCCGATTTTAAAAAAAAATCTGCCATGGTGGGATTAGAAGCCAGATCACCAGAGCATTACCCTAGATCTCTGAGGATTACTAGTCTAACAACAATATCACTGCGCCACTGCAATCCTGAGGTTGAGTGGCCCTCATTTAAAATTCCTTCTTGGATCTGAAGAAAGTAATTGATTTACAATCTTTCATTGTTTGCAGAATGCTTCTAAACTGGCTGTCATTCTCTAAACAATACTTCTTTCTGGTCAGCCCTTACTTCAAGGATTGGAGAGGTCATGTCTCCAGTTCTTTAGCTAAGTAAGATCACCTGCTGTTATGATCTTGTCTTTTTAGCTGTTAATCTCAAGTCAACATGGCCCCAACATTTTAAGTGTAATAAACTCCAAGCTTGTTTTAAATACATTTATCTCATTTTCTACTGTTAACTTTAATACCTAAAGCTAAAAGTTATGTTCTAAAACACTGCAACCATGATCGAGATATTTGCAAAAATAGTAACACGTCATATATGAAAACTGATATGATTTGAATTGTACATCTTAAGCAATATCACATTTTGGAAGGGGGAACAGAATTAGCAACATTCTGCCTTTTATGATGAATGTAAAAAATGGTCTGTTGAATCCTAATTATTAATCATTACTTCTCAATTCAATTATAACTTTCTGCTTGTTTCTTATCCTTAATTCAGATGCTGATGCTCGCTTTGGATTTGTGCTCTATAAGGACTCTTCATTGTTTCCAACCCCGAAAAAGAAAGCCAGTATTATGTTGAAGACTCCAGTAATAAGTGGCACTGTGGGTAATCACACTGGTACCCTCAAGGAACCAGTAACAGTAAAATTAAGGAAAAAAGTAAGATCATTATTAGCTATAAAAGCTTATAATGCAAAAAGTGTTGGACTTTTAACAGTGCAATTTGCCTTTCATCTAACTTAGAAAATTACTTTATGAATAGAAGTGAATGTGAACTAGAGACTTTAAATAGATTGTTCATTGGTTGGGCAATTTTATATCAAGGAGGGGAGACTTTCATTTATAAAGTATCTGATTTATGCATAGCAAGCTCCCACAAACGGCAATGTGATAATGAGGAGATATTCTGTTTTAGTGATAATGATTGAGGGATAAATATTGGTCGGCACATCCTGGATAACTCCTCTAATCATTGAAATTCTACCATGGGATCTTTCACATTTACCTGAGAGGACAAACTCATCCTCAGTTTAATGTTTTTTTACCCAGAAAATAGTCGCTCCAACCGTGCAGCCCCCACTCTGTATTGCACCGGAGTGTCAGCCCAGACATTTATACTCAATTCTCTGGAGTGGGACTTGACTCAGAGTTAATCTTGTGCTCTCGCTGGTGATGGGCTTATAAGTAGGAGCGGGATTTACATAGGAAGAGTAGTGGTGTACCTGAACCCATTGCCCTTCTACTGCTGCCAAAATTACGTTTTGAGTGGAAAGGTCCATAGTGAGCCCTCCCATCTCGCTGCCTAATGAGGCCAATTAGTGACCATATAAGGGCGTCATCCCATTGCCATTGGTATTAGCTCTTTTGTGGGGGGGGGGGGGGAGGGCTGTTGTCGTGTGACATGCAAAACAGGTATAACTGTACGGTCAGCTTGTCACCTCCAGGGGAACCATTCCTATGCTCTGTTTTGTTCCACAAAATTGCCAAAGAACTTGTGTTTCAAGTGCTAATTTAGGTGAGTCACCTCTGTCACCTGTCACCTTTGAGTTAGGCCTTGGGTTCAAATCCTGTGCCAGATTAAATAGTAGTAGCGATTGAGTGGGTGCTGCAGTTCCAGGATCACCATTCTTCAGATGAGACTTTAAACTGAGGCCCCTATCTGCCTGTCCAGCCGGATGTAAAAAATCCTGACTAATATTCAACAAAACTTCAACTTCAAAACAGTTCAAATGACCGTTCATTTCATTGTTCATTGTGCAATCTTGCTGGCTCAAGTTGGTTGTTGTGTTTGCCTGAAAAATAACCATACCTGAATAACCATACTCATAGGTTGTGAGCCACTTTAGAATAGTCACTAATTGTGAACAGAACAATAGAAAAACAAATTCTTTCTTATTCATTATAAAAAATAAGTTGATTGCTATTTTCACCAAATACTTGCCCCTGGTAATGTTTGGTGTTTATTTTCTCACAATATACCTGCATATAGTTGCATCCTCTTGCAGCCATTTCTTAGATGTAGTCACACCAGAATAAATAGTTTTCAGTTTCAGGAATCATGTTGACTGATGCTCCCGTGTTGACCTCCATGTTTACTCAAGTTCCATCCAATGTAATCTGGACTATAATGCCTTGTGAATTTTCACGAGACATCCACGGTAGCACAGTGGTTAGGGGCGGCACGGTAGCACAGTGGTTAGCACTGCTGCTTCACAGCTCCAGGGACCTGGGTTCGATTCCCGGCTTGGGTCGCTGTCTGTGTGGAGTTTGCACATTCTCCTCGTGTCTGCGTGGGTTTCCTCCGGGTGCTCCAGTTTCCTCCCACAGTCCAAAGATGTGCGGGTTAGGTTGATTGGCCATGCTGAAAATTGCCCCTTAGTGTCCTGGGATGCGTAGATTAGAGGGATTAGCGGGTAAAATATGTAGGGATATAGGGGTAGGGCCTGGGTGGGATTGTGGTCGGTGCAGACTCGATGGGCCGAATGGCCTCTTTCTGTACTGTAGGGTTTCTGTAATTTCTATGATCCTTGTGCTGTGGACCATATAGCTCTCAGCCAACCCCTCATTGACTTGATGTTGTTTGACAACCGTAGCCTGTGACCATCATTTCCTCCAGCCAGTGTTTTCTCCCTTTACCTTTTTTCAACATGCCTTGGCAAGCTGATCCTTCTGCATTTGTAGCACTCCTTCACAAATGGACAATTCTAGGCCCAATGTTAGTCCAAGAACTGGTGACGGGGCATTTTAGTACACTCGCTGTTACTCACAACTGCCTTTTGCTTAATCAGCATCAAGTAGTTTACTTCAACAGATGATTAGCAGTTCTCTGACTTCTCTTAAGTCACATTACACCATGTCCATGAACAATGTTCTTTGAGAAGTTATATTTAAAGTTAATTTTGGCAATATTAGCAACTTACTATAAATGCATTCACTTTAAACTGCACACACATCTGTCCTGCAATGCTTTCTCAGGGGCACGATAAAGTCTCCAATTTCCTCATTGGGAAACTGATTCCTGGTTGCAAACCAGTTGTGTTCTGCAATCTTCAATATCTTGGAACTATAGTGTTACTCAAGGTTACGCAGAATATCAAAAAGCAGCCTTTCTTTTGGCTTTACTAAGACAAGCACATTTTTAAGAATTTCATACAGCTCTGGACTGCCATCAGCCAGAACTATCATCCTTTTCCTTTCCTCCACTGTCTGATTAACAGCCAGATTATCAGGAGCTATGAGCTTATTATTAACAATGAGAAACACTACAGCTGCTCCTTGTGTGCTCTAAAGGGTTCTTGGACCTGACTGCATTCTCCCCATTGCCCAATAATACCTGTTAGTGCAGTTATCTTTGAAGGTCAGTCCATCCACATGCACAAACAACTTTTCGCTATACTCACAGAGCAATTGCTGCTCATTTTTGAACAAAACAGATAGGATCTTACTGGACATCCTGTTTGTTCATCCAAACTTGGAAAGCTTCTCATTGACACAATTTCCTTTCTCAATTTTGACATTACTCCCCCAGCTGAAAGAAATGAAATAGAAAAAATAAAAAGTGTTTGTGCTGTAATGGAGACTGCAGATTGAATTCCAATTTTTTTACATTTCAGGACCTGAATTATGGATTTTATTTAAATAATTATGAATGTGCCTATTGGAATTACACTGAGAACGAATGGCAGACAAATGGATGTGAGAAAGTGAATGAAAATGATAATGGAACACATTTTACATGCCGTTGTTCTCATCTGACAAGCTTTGCAGTTCTCATGGTGAGAAATAATTCACCTCATCTTTATTTTCTTAGAGCTAAGTAATAACAATAATAGCATGCTAAGGTAGGGGCTTCATACATGTCATGTAGGTACCATGTTGCACATGTTCATGCTCATGAAAGATTACAAATAGACAAATGTAATCATTTTTGTATTATACAAAGAACAGAGAGAATTACAGCACAGGAACAGGCCCTTCGGCCCTCCAAGTCTGCACCGACCATGCGGCCCGACTGAACTAAAACCCCCTATCCTTCCAAGGACCATATCCCTCAATTCCCATCCGAATCATGTATTTGTCAAGACACCCCTTAAAAGTCACTATCGTATCTGCTTCCGCTACCTCCCCCGGCAGCGAGTTCGAGGCACCCACCATCCTCTGTGTAAAAACAACCTGCCTTGTACATCTCCTTTAAACCTTGCCCCTCGCACCTTAAACCTGTGCCTCTTGGTAATTGACTCTTCCACCCTCGGAAAAAGCTTTGGACTTCTACTCTGTCCATGTCCCTCATAATCTTGTAGACTTCTATCAGGTTGCCCCTCCACCTCCATTGTTCTAGTGAGAACAAACCAAGCTTCTCCAACCTCTCCTCATCGCTAATGCCCTCCTTACCAGGGAATATCTGAGTAAATCTTTTCAATACCCTCTCCATTTATATCAAGGACTGACTCGGGGACAAGCTTCCATTGTTCTTAGGTCCCTTTACGTGTGTTTTCATATTTTCAGCTGTATCTGGTCTTGTCTTGTACATGCATCAGAAGGCCAGAACCACGCACGATGGTTCCCATACTTCCCTGTAATAATGTTATATGTAAGTACTCTGTGTATTTGCTATTCCGTGAAAATCATTTAAGTTCACTCTTCTATGAACATGCCTTTAGTGCTGTTCCTGTGGTAGCTGGTTTTTTAATCAGCTGTAGATATTAAACTTGGTATAACAGGGATGGGCTTGAATGTGGAGGAGGCAGTGTGTTGGTAGGGATGGTGGTGCTCAGTGTTTCTCTTTGATGGTTGGGACAGGTAAGTTGCTTTCCACAAACTGTGGGAGGTTGTAGGGGCAATTGGTGAAATGGCAGCCAATTGTGAGCAATACGTTTGCTGCAGATTAAGATTTTTCAGTGACGGGTTTTCTCCTCAGCATTACTTTGAGTTTAATCAGCAGCATAATGTGCTGAATACAAGACTTCTGAAGTGCCGGGAGTTGGCAGTATAATTGCTCCTTTATCCATCTCTCAATACGTGATGTTAACCATTCCAATTCCTACGTAACCAAATCACACAGTCTCTGCTGGGTACTTTCCACTGTTACCTATTTGTGATTTTTACTATTTTTTAATTGGCGCTCATTTGTCGCAGTGTGGGCGTGTCCCAAGTTTTTAGGTCAGTTGGTTAGCAGAACATTTCTGTTACTCTGTTTCAAATTTAATACATTAGTTCTTACGGCACGGGGCAGCATGGTAGCACAGTGGTTAGCACTGCTGCCTCACAGCGCCAGGGACCCGGGTTCAATTACCGGCTTGGGTCACTGTCTGTGTGGAGTCTGCATGTTCTCCCCATGTCTGCGTGGGTTTCCTCCTGTTTCCTCCAGTTTCCTCCCACAGTCCAAAAATGTGTGGGTTAGGTGGATTGGCCATGCCAAATTGCCCCTTAGTGTCAGGGGGATTAGCTGGGGTAAATGCATGTGGTTATGAGGATGGGCCTGAGTGGGATTGTGGTCGGTGCAGACTTGTTATGCCGAATGGCCTCCTTCTGCACTGCAGGATTCTATGATTCCCACAATGGCACTATTTGAAATCAGAGTTTGAATGATGGAAGCCACACTAAGCAGAATATATGCTGCCTGTCTGTGCAGCTGTTACAATAACCGGCAACAAACTCAAAAGTCGACAGAAAAGAAATCCAGGTGGGATGCATAATCTCCAGCGAATCCACGGCCACTGCCGAAAATGAAAACCTATCCCATCGTATAAAACCAAAGCATAGGATCGTGTGCCAGTTATTCCACATTCCTCAGCAAACTTTCCTCTGGTGGCCAGCAAGCCTTTATAGCTATTGTTCTGGATTATCAGACTATCACAGTTTAACTGGCTCTCTGGGGAAACCAGGGAACTATTTCTTTTGGTTAACATGCTAAACCATATTTTTAAAAATTCATTCGTGGGACTTGGGTGTTGCTGGCTGGCCAGCATTTATTGCCCATCCCTAGTTGCCATTGGAGGGCAGTTAAGAATCAACCATATTGCTGTAGCTCTGGAGTCACATGAAGGTCAGACCAGGTAAAGACAGCAGATTTCCTTCCCTAAAGGACATGAGTGAACCAGATGGGTTTTTCCCCACAATTGACAATGGTTTCATGGTCATCAGTAGATTCCTAATTCCAGATATTGTTTTTATTGAATTCAAATTCCACCACCTGCTGTGGCAGGATTTGAACCCGGGTCCCCAGAACATTAGCTGAGTTTCAGGATTAATACCACGAGGCCATCGCCTCCCCCGTTAATGTGGCAGGATGGTACAGCGGTCAGCACTGCTGCTTCAGAGTGTTAGCGACCCAGGTTCAATTCTTGGGTGACTGTGTGGAATCTGCATGTCCTTCCCGTGTCTGCATGGATTTCCTCCGGGTGCTCTGGTTTCCTCTGGGCGGCACGGTAGCACAGTGGTTAGCACTGCTGCTTCACAGCTCCAGGGTCCCGGGTTCGATTCCCGGCTCAGGTCACTGTCTGTGTGGAGTTTGCACATTCTCCTCGTGTCTGCGTGGGTTTCCTCCGGGTGCTCCGGTTTCCTCCCACATCCAAAGATGTGCAGGTTAGGTTGATTGGCTAGGTTAAAAATTGCCCCTTAGAATCCTGGGATGCATAGGTTAGAGGGATTAGTGGGTAAATATGTGGGGGTAGGGCCTGGGTGGGATTGTGGTCGGTGCAGACTCGATGGGCCGAATGGCCTCCTTCTGCACTGTAGGGTTTCTATGATTTCTATGATTTCCTCCAACAGTCCAAAGATGTGCAGGTTAGGTGGATTGGCCATGCTAAAAAACCCCTTAATGTCCAAAGATGTATAGGTTAGGGGAATTAGCAGCTAATATGCAGGGTTATGGGGATGGGACCTGGCTAACGATACTCCGTTGGTGAGCCGGCGTGGATTTGATGGGCCAAATAGCCTGTTTCTGCACTGTAGGGATTCTATGGTCCCATGTGCTGGTAGCTGCCTTAATTCACTTATTAATTTAAACTGTGTTTATAAAATGTAGCAACATTCTTTCTTTGTAAATAAATATTGTTTCCATATAAGTTAGAGTATATTTCATGTTGTTCTGAAAGAATAATGAGTATAAAAACATTTAAACAAACTAGTAAAATCTAAAAATCTAATCTGGTCTTAGTTATTATTACTTTGACTTTTGTGATATTTAATAATAAACTGTTAGCTTGGGGATGAGAGCTAATTTTATTTAATTTTACTTCCAGACTGTTAACAGTGAGAATTTACAACATTTAGACATCATTTCATACATCGGGTGTGCATTTTCTATCCTGGGACTCCTGGCAACAATTATTGCGCCAATGTTGATGAGGTAAGGAACTTTAAATAATTTATTATTATTCACGGGGATTATGAAGTTCCTTCAATAGAGACATTTGTGATACTATATATAAACAGTGTAATCATTGTTGTGGTCAATTTTGACGCCACCACGTCCATCGGGGGAGGGGGGGGGGGGAGTTGACAGAAGCATGAAGCATTTTCACACTTGTGAACTCCACCAGCAAGCTGCTCAGACATTTGTAACCACTTGCTGATTGGGCTAATTTTGGTAGCTCCTTCACAAGAGTCCAGTCAGGAAAGCTAACTAAAATCAAATGAAGACGAAAGGGCCAACTTTCCTTTTGTCTTGTGACTGAGAATTATTTCGGTGCAGCATGTCTGAAATGCATTCTGGCTGATGTTACCCAAACTCGCCGCCATTTCCGACCAGATACACCGCCGGTGCAGGACAGCCTCTTTGTACCTGCAAGCAGAGGCTGAAACCCCTCGGGTGTTTCCCTGCTCCGCTGTCTGAACATAGCAGCCAGAGAGATTTTAGATCAAAGGATTATTGCCAACTGCTGCAATGAATAGTTGTTTGTTTCTCACCCCTTCTTATTCTCTGATCTGAAAGTAAGTGGGAGCGTGGTCTGAGCCTCTTCTGACTGGCACCTCATGATGGGTAGCCATAAGGTGTAAGAGGAGGAAAATGAGGGAGGATCAGTTATGAACTGTTTTGCTTCACTTGTATGGCACAACTGCACTCTGCCCTATCCTCCCTCCAGGGCAACAGTAAAAGGTCCAAGTATCCAGTATAATAGAGAAAGATGAGATTAAACTGATTCTAACTTTTCACCAAACTCAATGTGAAATCAGACAAATAAGAAAAAATGCCAAGCAGAACAGTTTCTTGTTATCCTAACAACTTGAGCATTGTCTAATTCTCTTCATTTTAAATCAAGGGACTATCGTAAAAGTGTGAATGGAAAACTTCAAATAAATCTATCGGTTGCCCTTCTGGGGGTATACATCACCTTTCTAGCTGGGGCAATAAATTCTATCTGGGCAAAAGCTGCAGCTGAAAAGACAGAACCACCAGAGCGGAACACAACATTTGAAAACCCCTTCTGTACAGCATCAACATGGTTTTTACATTTTTTCCTTCTGGCTTCCTTTGCATGGATGTGTGTGCAGGGAATTGCATTGTATAGTTCGTATCAGCGTATTATTCAGCAAATGGAGACAAGCTATTTTGCGACAGTGTCAATGTGTGTGGTGTGGGGTAAGTAACTGATGCACCAGGTTAACATTAATTATATATAAAAGCTAATAATGAACATTTAAGTATAATCAGATTTAAGATTTCAAGAATCTAAATATGCAGCAATGGAATCTGGTTTAGGGTTGACTGAAGAGTTGCATCCTTGAGTTTTTCCATCTTTGGCATTTGGATTGAGGGCTAAGGCAAATACTTAAAATGAATAGATGGAAAATCACAGGGCAAAATCTGACCAAAAAATGGCAGTCTTGTTTCTGGCACGAAAACCGGTGTGTTTCTCTCCACAGAAACCAGTCAGTTTTCTCTCCAGATTCTACCTCATCTACCAAAATGGAATAACTCCACAGAGGCTGGTATCTGTTTACCAGATTCCCTTTATTTATAAACTCAATTCCACTCCTTAATATGCTTAAAGTACGGAATCAGGATCTGGAGAGTCTGTCGCCCTAACACTCCTCAATTGTTATACAGGTGAGACTCCCTGATTGGGCTGGCAATCATTACCTCAGTCAGGGAGCTCATACTCCAAGAGGCCAACCTCATGGGCCTCGTTGCGATCATACACAAAAAAATCAAGGGGGCATGATTCAAGCTGTCATACAGGGGTGTGGGGCTGAAACACCCTGGCAAAACCCAGCTACTCAGAGATCGGGGTGCCATCTTTAAATGGCGCTCCAATCAGAACAGCAACAATCCTCCCCCTTCCCCACCATGGAGGCCTCAGGGGCTCCCCTGCCCACCCCCAATCAGAGTCAGCATTCACTTCTCCCCTGTGATCATCTGCCCCTTCTCACCACCCCCCCCTGCGATCATCGGTCCCTTCTCCCTCCCCCCCCCACCCCTCCGCAATTATCAGCCCCTTCTCTCTCCCTGCCCCCCCCCCAAATGACCATTGCTGGCATCCCTGCTCCTTGGACCGCTCCCAACCCACAACCACATCTGCATGAATATCCCCCTCCTCTCCCATGAGGCTCCCATTAGGGTCCACCCTTTGGCACAAGTTGGCACTGCCAGTGTGGCACTGCCAGGGTGGCATGGTGCCAACCTGTGCCAAGGAGCAGTGCTGGGAGCATTGCCAGGGTACTGCCTGGCCATGTTCCATGCATCTAGGGGCTATACTTACCTTTGCACCCCTGGGGGGAGACACTCATGTAGCTTCAGGTCTGTGTGAACATGTTGTAAATCATCGGCACGGTTTGAAGACATGGTGAGAGGTCAAGATAGGGCAGTATGGACATGGACCTGATTATGTTGCCGGCGAGGGATGGGGAAGATCCGAAGTTGCATTCTTGCTGGCGGATCTTGAGCCCCCACAGGTAACCTCGTAAACGGTGAACATGGGCTCACGATACCGCCCACAGACTGTAAGCTCCTTGCTGTGATTGCCCAGTTTAGGAACTAGTCCTTATATCTGTGTTAGTGTAATTGTAATAGAAGTTGATGCCCACTATAAGATTCACAAACATTGATACAGGTTTCTCAGGGCTTTCTGTAGACTTTTCACCGAAGGTACAGCAGATAATCAGAATGTCCATGGTAACTCAGAACCCTAATCTAGAATATACTTGTGACTCTACAAACATTAGTTAAAGATTCTCTAATTTCTCCCACGTTTCACACAATTATGGTATATTGTTCCGAATGATACAAACCGGGAGGAATCTTATCATGTTTTTTCAGAATGTCAGGTTGTGACTGAACCCCGGCATGCAGCTCTCCAGCTCAGTACAATAAAGAAACCCCCTTCAGCCGACCCCACAGACACGGCCACCTCCCCCCCCCCCACCTCCTTTCCCCCACACCACAATGCCATTAGCATCGAAACCCCCCCCCCCCACTATCAGCATCAGATCTCCTCCCTTCTCCTGCTCAGCATCAGAGCTCCCCCCTCACTCATCACCCTCCACCATCAGCATCACTCCCCCCTCGCCCATCCCCCCACTACCAGCATCAGAGCTCCTCCCCCCTCACCCCACCATCAGCATTGGCACTCCTCACCACACCCTTGCCATAAGCATTGGGGTACCTGCCACCCCAATCAACATTGGGGTCCCTCACCGCCACACCATCAGCGTCGGGGGTCTCTCCCCACCCCACCTTCATCCAAGACCAGGCAATATCCTCAAATCGGTGAAAACCAAAAACCAACCCAGGCCAATTTTGCGGGAAAATACCTGGAAAACCCCTCTCTGACCCGTGTAGGTGATCACTCTGGCCCTTATTTTCCTGCAATATCTTCCCTTTCTCAAAAGGCCCCAGCCAGAAACAGGTGCAGTTTTCACTTGAAGAAATTGTGTGAATTTGCCTCGACCACATTCCCATAATGCAAAAGTAAGAGTTCATCATCAGAAGACAGAATGGAAAGAGGAAGCTTTGTTGGACTCAATGAACTATGGGAACAACTTTATTTCATTCCATTGTCCCCACTGCTCATCAATAGCTCAATTATGCTGTCAAAGGAGCGGTGAAGCTAATAGTACTCACAATTATTTGCCATAAATAGAATAGCAAGTTCAGGTAAGGAGCAGGTGTATGGTTAAATGCAAATACCCCAAATTTGCTGTCCAAGTTTGTTTTATATGTGATTCTGTCTCTTTAAGACAGCACAGCAGAAGGGAGTCACCTGACTTGAGGAACAAATGGGGAACCGAGAGTGAGTGACCACTCCGAAGGTCCTCTCTTGGGAAGAATACATTTAGCAGCCATGTAGTTAACATCATAAAGCCAGTCTCCAGGGCAGCCTAGAGCTGCAACTCCTGTATCCAGTTCCTCTTATCAATAAATACCTTTTGTTCCTAACAAAGTTGACAGATATGGTTAAAAAACAATCCAAAGAGATTCTTCAATATATTATGGGCGAAACAGTAATTAGGAGAGAATAAGGCCCCTTAAAAATCAACAAGGTCATTTATGTGTGGAACCACAGGAGATGGGTGAGATCCTAAACGAACATTTCTCATCAGTATTTACTGTGGGGAAAGATGTAGAAGTTAGGGAACAAGGGGAAGTAAATAGTGATGTCTTGAAAAGTGTCCAGAATACAGAAGAGGAGGTGCTGGTGGTCTTAAAACACATTAAGGTAGATAAATTCCTGGGACCTGATTAAGTGTATCCCAGGACATTTTGGGAAGCTAGGGAAGAAATTGCAGGGCCCCCAGCGGAGATATTTATATCATCGACAGCCACGAGTGAGGTGCTGGAAGACTGGAGGGAGGCAAATGTTGTGCCATTATTTAAGAAAGTTAGCAGGGAAAAGCCAGGGAACTACAGACCGGTGAACTTAACATCAGAGGTGGGTAGGTTGTTGGAGGGGGTTCTGAGAGACAGGATCTACATGCATTTGGATAGGCAAGTACTGATTGGGGATAGTCAGCACAGTTTTGTGCATGGGAAATCATGTCTGACAAATTTGAGGTTTTTTGAAGGGGTCAGACAATATAGTTAATGGTGGGGCCCTGGGAAATGTTGTTGAGCAGAAAGACCTAGAGGTGCAGGTACATAGTTCCTTGAAAGTGGTGTCACACATAGACAGTGTGCTGAACAAAGAAAAGTACAGCACCGGAACAGGCCCTTTGGCCCTCCAAGCCTGTACCGATCATGATATCCTAACTAAACTAATGTTTTTTGAAGGGGTGACCAAGAAAATGGATGAGGGCAGTGTGGTGGACATCGTCTACATAGACTTTAGCAAGGCCTTCGACAAAGTACTGCATGGTAGGCTGGTCAGTATGGTTAGATCACATGGGATCCAGGGAGAACTAGCCAACTGAATATAAATTTGGCTTGCCGGCAGGATCCTGAGGGTGGTGGTAGAGGGTTGTTTTTCACACTGGAGGCCTGTAACCAGCAGTGTGCCATTGGGATCGATTGCTGGATCCACTGCTGTTTGTCATTTATATAAATGATTTGGATGAGAATATCGGAGGCATGGTTAGTAAGTTTGTGAATGCGCCAAAATTGGTGATGTAGTGGACAGTGAAGAAGATTATCTAAGATTACAACAGGATCTTGATTAACTGGGCCAGTGGGCCGAGGTATGGCAGATGGAGTTTACTTCAGATAAATGTGTGGTGTTGCATTTTGGTAAGACAAACCAGGGTACGACATAGTTAATGGTGGGGCCCTGGGAAGTGTTGTTGAACAGAGGGACTGAGGGGTGCAGGTACTGCGTTCCTTGAAAGTGGCGAGTACAACACTGGAACAGGCCCTTTGGCCCTCCAAGCCGTTGCCGATCATGATACCCTAACTAAACTAAAAAAAAAACTTACTCAGTCTGTATCCCTCTATTCCCTTCCTATTCATATACCCATCCAGATGCCTCTTAAATGTTGTTAATGTGCCTGCTTCCACCACCACCTCTGGCAGGCGTTCCAGGCACCCACCACTCTCTGCGTGACAAACTTCCCCCGCACATCTCCCTTAAACTTTCCCCCTCACCTTGAACCTGTGTCCCATTGTAATTGACACTTTCACCCTTGGAAAAAGCCTCTGACTATCCATCATGTTAAAACTCTATCAGGTCTCCCCTCAGCCTCCATCTTTCCAGTGAAAACAATTCTAGTTTATTCAGCCTCTCCTCATAGCCAACACCCTCGAGACCAGGCAACATTCTGGTGAGCCTTCTTTGATTAACAAGGCAGAAAAATAAAGAATTGATGCCTTTAACAATGGTATAAAGTGGTAAAAAAGGACCGTATTCTAATCAGATTTTTCTTCCATTCTGTAGGTGGAGCAGCTGTTATTGCAATTATAACAATTGCTGTAAAATTACCAGCTGGTTACAGACAAGAGATGATGTGAGTGCCACTAAAAATACCTTCTTGACAGGTTATACCAGGAATGATGGCTACCTAAGGACAGGCCTGTCACAATTTCTGGGACTGGAGATGAATACCAGGCCTTTAGATAAGGTTTCTAAACTTCGAAGTAGTTTACCCAAAGCCAGGGTCTAAAAGGGATGAAGTTTATCAATATTTTGACAGAATCCCAGATCTCACCAAAAGTTAAAGTGAAGAGTAAGTAACAAGGTAAAGGGCAGCACAGTGGTGAGCACTGCTACGTCACAGCGCCAGGGACACGGGTTTGTTTCCAGCCTCGGGTCACTGTCTGTGTGGAGTTTGCACATTCTCCCTGTGTCAAATGGGTTTCCTCCGGGTGCTCCGGTTTCTTCCCACAGTCCAAAGATGTGCGGAATTGGTTGATTGGCCATGCTAAATTGCTCCTAGTGTCAGGGAGATTAGTAGGGTAAATATGAGAGGTTACAGGAATAGGGTTTGGGTGAGATTGTGTTTGGTGCAGCCTCGATGGGCTGAATGGCCTCCTTTTGCACTGTAGGGTTTCAATGAAAAATACAATCTTGCCTCAGTCCATCTCACCAATTCGATATTAAAAAGTGGCCATCCAAATTTTCATCGCAGCAACATGCAAATCTTAAATACCAGTTATCTTGAGTCCGCCCCTCCACATGAACACCTCCTGGAAACCTATCAGACACAAGGTGGATTTCTCCAATGCTGCCTGTTCCCCTCACCCCAGCAGCATCAATGGCGGGGAGGGGGGGGGGGGGGAATTTGGCAGGAGGCTTAAAAGTTTACAGCGGGAGCTTCTGATGCTGCCCACCATGGCGGATCGGCATGGAAACCAGCAAGAAATTGATTTGCGTCCTGTTAATGGCCTTCACAGCTTCCTGGGGGAAAGAATTCTAAAGATTCACCACTCTTTGAGAGAAGAAATTCTTCCTCAAATCCTCCTTAAATGAGAGACCCCCTTATTCTGCCACAATCCCCTCTGGTTCTACACTCTGCCATGAATGGAAACACCCTCCCTACACTTACCCTGCCTAAGAACCTTATACTTTTCAATCATATCACCTCTCGTTCTGCTGTACTCCAAGGAATACAGACTCAACAGATGGGATTCTCCCCAAAAGAATTTTGTGTCGAATTCATGTAAAAACTGGAGTAAATTCTGCTGGTTTTTTCCATGGGATTTTCAAAATGGATTTCCCACACTCTGTGCACTGCAGAGTGCACCAGTGTGAATCTCATTATAAATCAGGAGGCGGGCCTATTCACGCTGGAGAGGCCGGCAGCATAGCGCTGAGCGGGCCACTGCGTATGTACTGATCTGTCAGCGATGATATCGGTGCATGCGCAGTAGCCCCACACTGCCAGTTTGCCGATCACTGGCCAGCCCTGCGACCCCACAATGCTGGCCTAACGAAACCCCCCCCACCCCCACCTACCTCCCCCACAGGCCGATCGCTGGCCCCCTGGACATGTCAGGGCTAGCCTGCCCCATCTCCCCGGTCCACCTTGTTCCCCCTCCCCCCACGGTAGACCGGATCTCCCAATTCTCCCCCCCTCCACCGGCAGTCCCAAATCCTCCCACCTGCAGTTCTGAACCACCCCCCCTCTGCCCTCTCAACCACCACCCCAAAGTCCCAACCCCGCCTGATGCCCAGCCCCGATTGCTGGCCTCCCTCCCTCTGTCACTGATCCCCCCCCCCCCCCCCCCACCCCCCCTGATCGCCACCCCTACAGGCCCTGTCCCGAGACCCAGCCCCCTTGGCACTGCCTGATGTGCAGTGGGCAGTGCCAAGGTGCCCCCTGGGCATTGCCACTTCGCCCATTGGGCAGTGCCAGGAGGCCAGATGGGCGGGCACTGCCAAGCATTCAATGCCCAGGAGACACCACTCCTTACCCCTAACTTCCTGGGGGGGCCTTCATGGCCCGCCTTTGCTCCAGCGGGATCCAGCCACCAGCTCCCCACAAGTGTTGAGCTGTTGTAAACCCCACTGGATTGAAACACTCTGGGGGGAATGTGGGCCTCCAGTGGGCCTGGAGACTTCAGTCCCGGGCCCATTAATTAGATGTAAAATATATTATAACAGCATTTACATAAATTATACAGCTCTGTGCCGATTCCTGGCGCAGAGCTGACGGTGCCGGAAATCCGGCGGCTGGAGATGCATGGAAGTCGTGGCGTCTAGCGGGGTGCCTGCTAAACGGTCTCCACTTGAGTGTCCCAATCCAGTCCAGTGAGCTGGGAGAATCACTGCCAATCTGTTTAATCTTTCCTCATATGGCAGTGCCTCCATACCCGAGATCATCCTAGTGAACCTTCTCTGTACTGCCTCCAATGATATATCTTTCCTTAAATAAGGGGACCAAAACTGTACATAGTATTCTAAATGTTGCCTCACTGGTATCTAGTACAGTTTCAGCAACACCTCTTTACTCTTATACTCCAGCTCCCTTGAAATAAAAGCCAGCATTCCATTTGCCTCCCCTATTATCTTCTGCTTCTGCATGCTAGCTTTCTGAGTTTCATGAACAAGGACCCCCCAAGTCCTTTTGTGCTCCAGCTTTCTGCAGTCTTTCTCCATTTAAATAATAATCCACCTTCTCATTCTTCCAAAATGAACAATCTCACTTCCTCCCACACTGAACTGCATTTGCCAATTTTCTGCCCACTTGTCACCTGTCAATCTCTCTCTGTAAACTAAATCCCCCCCAAGTTCCTAACAATTTATTTCAATACCTTCCCCAAGGTACCGACGGTGGTCTGAAACACTTCTAGTTTCTTGGTTTCCTTCTTCAAATATAAATCTGCTTTGAGGAAATCTCTTGAGATTGAGGTGAATCTGGATGTTTCTGCTCAGCACTGGAGGGAAATTGTTGTGTAACTCAACTCAAACTCATTTTTAAGTTTCCTTACTGGGTCATGCCACACTGTTATCATAAATTAAGAGTTTATGCATTACGCTTACAATATGTTTCACTGTAATATATGAATATTCCAATTTCAGCTGCTGGCTTGCTATCCCCGAGGGTCCAGATGCCAAGTTTTTCAGTGGAGAAAACGTACTTTTCAGCGCATTCGTGCTTCCAGTGGCTTTGATGCTTTTGCTGAATTTGGTGATCTTTGGTTTGATCATGTCCAAGATAGTTTGCAACAAGAAAAACCTGAAATCTTACAGAGGGTGAGCTTTCGCTATAGTTTACATATTTCCCTGGGTTTTACATTGTAGCTCACAATTCAGTGGAATCTGAATAAGTAATACATACAATAATGTAAGTTTCCTTAACAGGTGGCTTCCCACCACAGTGGAGTCTGAGATTAAGAATTTGCTCAGAAGTTTAGCATGTGCAGCACTGTAATGATATTAATATGTGAACCCTTAATGAATTAGTATAACATTTAAAGTCAATTCGGTGAAATAGCAAAATGTGGAATGTAATATTCCACATATGTGCTGAAGAGAAGGTGTATGCTGTAGAGGGATTGTCTACAGAGTCTCTGTGGGTGGAAGTTCGGAGTGGGAAGGGGTCGATCACTTTGCTGGGAGTTTTCTATAGGCCGCCCAATAGTGACAGGGAGGTGGAGGAGCAGATAGGGAAACAGATCCTGGAGAGTTGCAATAATAGCAGAGTTGTTGTGATGGGAGACTTTAATTTCCTAAACATAGATTGGAATATCCCTAGGGTAAGGGGATTGGATGGGGAGGAGTTTGTTAGGTGTGTTCAGGAGGGTTTCCTGACACAGCATGTGGACAAGCCTACAAGAGGAGAGACTGTACTTGATCTGATACTGACCAATGAGCCTGGACAGGTGTCAGATCTCTCAGTGGGAGAACATCTTGGGGATAGCGATCATAACTCTATCTCCTTTTATGCTTGCATTGGAAAAAGAGAGGATCAGGCAAGCTAGGAAAGCGTTTATATGGAGTAAGGGGAAATATGAAGACATAAGGCAGCAAATTAGAGTAGTAAATTGGAAGGAGGTATTCTCGGGGAAATCTACTGAAGAGAGGTGGCAGTTTTTCAAAGAATGTCTGTCTCGGGTTCTACAGGACAATGTTCTGCGCAGACAGGGAGGAGTTGGTAGGTTAAAGGAACCGTGGTGCACGAAAGCTGTGCAGGACCCAGTCGAGAAGAAAAGGAAAGCGTACAAAAGGTTCAGAGAGCTTGGTGAAGATAGGGATCCAGATGAGTATACGGCTTGTAGGAAGGGACTAAAGAAGGAAATTAGGAGAGCCAGAAGGGGTCACGAGAAGGCCTTGGCAAGTAGAATTAAGGAAAACCCTAAGGCGTTCTATAAATATGTGAAGAGTAAAAGGAAGAGACGTGAAGGAATAGGGCCTATAAAAGGTGAAGGTGGGAAAATCAGTACGGAACCAGTAGAAATGGCAGAGGTGCTTAATGAGTATTTTGCCTCAGTTTTCACAGAGGAGAAGGACATGGGTGGATGTACTGTGGGCTTGTGGTGGACTGAAAAGATTGAGTATGTGGACTTTAACAAAGAGGTTGTGCTGGAATCTTTGAATGGCATCAAGATAGATAAGTTGCCGGGTCCGGATGGGATGTACCCCAGGTTACTGTGGGAGACGAGGGAAGAGATTGCAGAGCCTCTGGCGATGATCTTTGCGTCGTCGATGGAGACGGGAGAGGTGTCGGAGGATTGGAGGATTGCGGATGTGGTTCCTATTTTCAAGAAGGGTAATAGGGATAGCCCAGGAAATTACCGACCGGTGAGTCTAACCTCAGTGGTTGGTAAGCTGATGGAGAAGATCCTGAGGGACAAGATTTATGAGCATTTGGAGAGGTTTAGTATGCTTAAGAATACTCAGCATGGCTTTGTCAAAGGCAGATCGTGCCTTACAAACCTGGTGGAGTTCTTCGAAAATGTGACTAAACACATTGACGAAGGGAAAGTGGTAGATGTGGTTTATATGGATTTTAGCAAGGCGTTCGATAAGGTCCCCATGCAAGGCTTCTAGAAAAAGGGAGAGGGCATGGGATCCAAGGGGCTGCTGCCCTGTGGATCCGGAACTGGCTTGCCCAAAGGAGGCAGAGAGTGTGTATAGATGGGTCTTTTTCTAAATGGAGGTCGGTCACCAGTGGTGTGCCCCAGGGATCTGTTCTGGGACCCTTGCTGTTTGTGATTTTCATAAATGACCTGGACGAGGAAGTGCAGGGATGGGTTGGTAAGTTTGCCGACGACACGAAGGTTGGTGGGGTTGTGGATAGTCTGGAGGGATGTCAGAAGTTACAGAGGGACATAGATAGGATGCAAGACTGGGCGGAGAAGTGGCAGATGGACTTCAACCCAGATAAATGCATCGTGGTTTATTTTGGCAGGTCAAATGGGATGAAGGAGTACAATATAAAGGGAAAGACTCTTAGTACTGTGGAGGATCAGAAGGACCTTGGGGTCCGGGTCCATAGGACTCTAAAATCGGCCCTGCAGGTGGAGGAGGTGGTTAAGAGGGCGTATCGTGTGCTGGCTTTTATCAATCGAGGGACTGAGTTTAGGAGTCCGGGGATAATGATGCAGCTATATAAGACCCTCGTCAGACCCCACTTGGAGTACTGTGCTCAATTCTGGTCGCCTCATTACAGGAAGGATGTAGAAAAGATTGAAAGGGTGCAGAGGAGATTTACAAGGATGTTGCCTGGATTGAGTGGCATGCCTTATCAGGATAGGTTGAGGGAGCTCGGTCTTTTCTCCTTGGAGAGACGTAGGTTGAGAGGAGACCTAATAGATGTTGAGAGGCATAGATCGGGTGGACTCTCAGAGGCTTTTTCCCAGGGTGGAAATGTCTGCTACGAGAGGACACAGGTTTAAGGTGCTGGGGGGTAGGTACAGGGGAAATGTTAGGGGGAAGTTTTTCACAGAGGGTGGTGGGCGAGTAGAATCGGCTGCCGTCGGTGGTGGTGGAGGCAAATTCAATAGGGTCTTTTAAGAGACTTCTGGATGAGTACATGGGACTTAATAGGATGGAGGGTCATAGATAGGCCTAAAAGGTAGGGATATGTTCGGCACAACTTGTGGGGCCGAAGGTCCTGTTTTGTGCTGTAGTTTTCTATGTTTCTATATAAGCATTTTTTAAATATCATACTGATAGACTTAAGAGACAGGAATATGGTATGTAGCACATTTATAGCTAAGATCCCTGATTAAATGTGTCATGCAATAGGAAGAGATAGCGGGTTGAATTTTTGCTATTGGGCTTGAAGGTGCCTTGAGTCGGGAAATTTCTCAGCCAGCAGAACCGTCTCGGTTTGAAGAGTCCAGTTAGACCCGAGTTTTTGCTCTGGGGCTTCAGGGCAGGATTCAGGCTGGTCAACCCCAGAAGCAGATTGTAGGTGGCCATGGGGTCAGCTGAATGCTGAGGTGGGTTAGTTAGGCCCACCTCGACTCTCTGGAATTCTATCTGTGGCTTTAGAAGGTGTTAATGCTCTAGCCCTTACCTCTCATGCCCTTTCACCTTTCATGGCATCCCAATGTTCCCACCCTGCCAATTCATGCCACCCATGGATAGAAAATTAACAATTTACAATGGTTGTAAGTAATCAGCAATATACTCGAGGCCAATTGCTGCCTCACATCTGTCTTCTATGTTTTATCTGCATTAGCACTCAACGTGAATTAAAAAGAAATCATGGCCACCTCCATAGCCACTTACCCAATAGCCACCTTTCACAGATCTCAGGAACCTGTGGTGATGAAAATTAATCACATTTAATACTCTCACTTATACATTCTTGATAGTGAAAGAAATTCCATTCATAAAACCTATTCAAAGTTTTTAAATCTTCACAACTCTTCAATCTCTTATAAAAAAAATCTAAACAGTATCCAAATCTGCAGCTGATCTGATTCAAAATTGAATTTAACATGAGCTGGAAACCTTCAGAAAAGCTCTTTGTTTTCTCCACAATTTGCTGTGAAACTTAAGCAAGAAACAGGAAAAAATGTTCCGTATGATTATATCTGTGTTTGTTTTTGGAATATGACTGTGCAATCTGCAAACAAAAATTCTTACAACTCAAAATAAATACTTGTACATTGAACATTTCCAAGAGATATGATATAATACCATGAATTTAAATGAATGTACATCTTTCTGTTTGTCTTTCACATATAATTGTATCAATTATAAAATGGGAGTTATTTATATTTATTTTCTCTTACAGGAGCTTTAAGGCAACTCTCTGGAAGCACTTTGTTGTAGTCTTTACTAATACAGTAACATTGGGTTTGTGCTGGGTCACTGGTTATTTGATGCTTATCAAAGGAGCGTACACTTTTTTCAGCACCATTTTTTGTATACTAAATTCTCTACAGGTAAGGGAAAGGAATAAAGAATGATAAAACACCAACTTCATAGTAAGAGGAATTACAACTCTTAAACTCTTTCCTAACTCCAATTAGTTGGACTGATGAAGCATCATCATCACCTGAAGCATTAGCTCCTTTTCTCTCCACAAATACTGCCTGACCTGCTGAGCATTTCATTCCTTTATTTCAGATTTCCAGCATTCTTTGTATGGTTTTATCAGTTGTCAAAGTTTCTTCAAGCTTTTGGTTCCAATCTTCCAGTCTTTTCTTTCACTGGCAATGAACGTGCTTCACTCCTTTCACTCCGAATGACCCATGGTGCAGTGTGAACATAACATCAGTGGTCCTCATTTCAAGTTGTTTAAATTAACTGTACACGATTTGGTGGGTGGATAATGATGAAGCCCCAACAAGCATTATAATCTGTAATGCATGATTTGACATAGAAATCTAGCGGAGTACTTTTCTGCTCTAGTGTTAAGACCTGAAATATTATACTCTTTCATCAACAAGGATATATCAAAAGCAGCAAGTAAATTTAGGGCCAGTGGAACTTCTAGAAAAGCAGCCACCATTCAGTGGTGCAGTGGTTAGTACTGCTGCCTCACAGCACCAAGGTCCCAGGTTCAATTCCGACCTCGGGTCACTGTCTGTGTGGAGTTTGCACATTCTCCCTGTTTCTGTATGGGTTTCCTCCGGGTGCTCCAGTTTCCTCCCACAGTCCAAAGATGTGCGGGGTAGGTTGATTGGCCATGCTAAATTGCCCCTTAATGTCCTGGGATGCGTAGGTTAGAGGGATTAGTGGGGTAAATGTGTGGTGTAGTGGGGGTAAGGGCAGACTTGATGGGCCAAATGGCCTCCTTCTGCACTGTAGGGTTTCTATGATTCTAGGTCCAATACTAGCATTTCTTTCATCGCGGAAACATTAGAATAGAATAAAATTCCTACAGTGCAGAATGAGGCCATTCGGCCCATTGAGCCTGCACCAACAACAATCCCACCCAGACCCTATCCTCATAGGCCCATGTATTTACCCTGCTAATATCCCTGACACTAAAGGCCAATCAACCTAACCTGCACATCTTTGGACTGTGGGAGGAAACTGGAGCATCCGGAGGAAACCCGCACAGACACAGGGAGAACATGCAATCTCCACACAGACAGTGACCCAAGGCTGAAATTGAACCTGGGTGCCTGGTGCTGTGAGGCAGCAGTGCTGACCCTATCTGAAAGAGTTGCCGGCCTCCACAATGTCCCAGGCTCATGGCTGAGGCTATGTCAGAAATGGAGAAGCAGTATAATACCTTCTTCCATTGATTTATATAGCACACTTATACCAAATGTGAATAGCCTTGCTTAGACACAATGTGAACATAGATATGTTTTGAACATTTGAAAATATATTTATTTTAAAAAGTCATTCATTGTAGCAATGGAAGAGAAGATACAGTACTTAATAAGAAACTTTTATTTTCAGTTTGTGCAATACTAATATCTTGATATTATTTGTGCTTCAGGGTGTCTTTATCTTCCTCTTGTGCCTTATTCATTTGAACGAATTTCGAAACAGGATGAAGCAGCCAATTAATATATTCAAACAGAAGAAAAATTCCAATATTTCAATGAACAGTCTTATCATTAAAGAGAATTAACAGGCAACAGTTGTATGAAAGTTATAACTTCCGGATATTAGAGTAAGAAGCAAGTTGCACATCTTGTTCAGTCTCTCCTGAGATTTCCCTCTCAGGATCATTACTTGTCATTTTATCTTCTCTTCATGTAAAAATAAGGTAAGTGAATTGCCACAGCTTTGACACGAATGGTGTTGAAGTGAAACGTCAGCAAAAAACATTACGAACAGGAGTTAGTTCTGCAGATCATATTTTGGGTTTATTTTGGTGACCCTTGCAGCTGAAACAAAAGCATCCCAGAGAGCAGTAAACCACCACAATGTTGCAAACAGCCGACTCCAGTGAAGGCAACCCCCCAAGATTGCTCTGACACCCCAGGAATTGAAGATTAATCTCCAGGATACTATGATGAGCAACCCTGGGGAAAGATCATAGGCTCATTAAAAACAAATCATGGTTTAAATTTGAGTTGAACGCTTCCATCTATTAGTTATAAAATTATTTTCATTTGACATAAGGAGTTTGGCTGTTATAGAAATTGACTTATGAAGAATCCAATGCTGTGGAACATGGGGCAGGATGGTTGGAAATAGGGGATAACATGATGGCATCTCCAGATGTACATTCACCCAGGTTGGCAACCTTCGTCTGCTACTAAATGGCGTGCTTATATGCTTTTATTCTTATGTCATCAAAGCAGAGTCTTAAAGCTGTGCATAAATCAGTGAATACTATAAATGACAATCAAAAGTCCATACAAAAAAATCTGAAATCTAATAAGGGGAATGTGATTACTTTTGAGTTATTGTAATACAATAATATTTTGCACTCAGTTTTTGAATATTCACTATGAGTAAAATTGTTTTTACTTGTGATGACATTGTATTGTGGATTGTTAAATAAAGTATCGTTAGTGATGCACCTCTGTTTGAATCAGGAGTATTTGACTCACCAGCTTAGCAGCTACTTCAGATTCACTTATGATCTGCCTGTGTTCCTGGGAATAACTCCCACCCACTTTCCACATCACCTCTTATGTAGCTGTGCCATCATGTTCTCACATAACCACTTGGTCTGCATCTTCCCTGTTTAGTTTGAACACCCAGTGTGCAACAGTACAGACCATTGTGTAACATACAAGTTAAACTAGCTAACAAGGCACAGCTATTTACATATATAATGAGGCACGAATTGAGCCATTGCAGTTGTCGCATAGCCCGTTGTGTCTCCTCCCCAACCCCCCCCTCTCCCCAATCTTTTCGTAGAAGTGCAGAAGGAGGCCATTTGGCCCATCGAGTCTGCACTGGCCACAAACCCACCCAGGCCCTATCCCCACAGCCCCACCACAGCCCCATGCATTTACACTAGCTAGTCCCCTTGACACTAAAGGGCAATTTAGCATAGCCAATCCACCTAACCCGCACATCTTTGGAGATGTCTTTTCTTGTAGAAAGTTGAAATTCTAAAGCCAGTTTAGACTAAGTGGTAATAAAGTCCTGGAATCTCATGTCTGGTTTACTCAGGTACCCAGGGTGTGCAGTAATGCTGTCCTAAGTGTGGGCAATCTGGAATATTACATCAGCATGTTCTGTTTGTGTAGGGCTCAATTTGCTGGTCTCTGGAGGAGTCTGCATGTCCATTGGTGCAGTGGGCCTGTGCCACAGGCCCAATGCCTGAAGTGCTGTGTCATCTGTTGGTGCTGGTTCTGATGCTTGTAAAATGCGCTGCTGGTTGCGTACCTAATGGGCACCATCTAAGGCTACCACATAACTTCAGTTGTGGGGCATGACTGTGTACCACCGCCAAATGGTCATGGACTTGTGTGGTCTGGATCCTAACCCTTTGACCAGTTAGAGGGCTGAGTCTTTGGGCATCTTGATTGTAGTTCATTTGGTTTCTCAATATGCATTGCATAAGGACATCATTCATGTTGGTTTCAAGTTTAGTCTGCAGCAGAGTCTTCGCAGTAATAACTGTGACCCTGGTTTACCTGGAAGAATATCATTGTGCTGACGAGGGCAGGCCCTGTTGTGGCAGATTTGGCAATCTGTATAATCCCAGGCACATTTCTCTACGGGTTGCTTGGCTGAGTGTGTGTGGCAAAGTGTCTCTTGAGTTTGATGTTGACTGTGGTACTGGTCATTTTTGGCAGGTAATTGAGTTCAAACCACCAGGAAAATGAATCAACTTGGACTAATTGTTATTCACCATTCCACTTGAAGGTGTCATTTGCTGTGAGTGACCATGGGAAGCCCGGGACCTCGTGTCAATGCAGTGGTTCTTTTGCTTGATGCGGCTTGAGTGCATTGCATAGTGCACATCTGGATACTTCCCTTTCCATGTCAGTGTACATGGAGACCCAGTATCATGATGATTCCTTGGCCCTGTGTCTGGTTGCTTCCAATCCCGGGTGCTCCAGGTGAAGTTTTTGGGAGTAGTAGCTCTGACACGGGTAGGGATGATAAATCGCTGGCCACACAGTATTAGTCCATTCTGTACAGTTATTTCATGTCCAATTGGTGAAGAATGTAGGAGTGTCAGTAAAGTGAATGAATTGGAGTTCAACCAAAGCAGTGAAGCTACAGAGTCTTCAAATGCACTCTATTGTGACAGTGTTGATAACACCATAGGAAAGAGTGAGATCCTCACCAATCTCAACATAATTAACAGTAACGCCAGACTTAAAGTCGAGATTGATGCTGGAGTGAAGGATAATGTACTATCCAGCTAAAAGTAGCAGGAAAAAGACCCATATGCAGCACCAGATCCCAGCACCCAGATGCAGCTCGTGGCTTATGGCAGACAGATAATCCACACTGAAGATACTGCAACCCTTCATTGCACGCAGCAAAAAATTTAAGTTCCATATAGTCGACCAGAACATAAAGCCGCTTCTAGGGATGCATTGAGTGACAAGTCAAGAAAGGTACAAGCTTATACTTTATTACATTTAGTGGGTCCCGAGGCCGTCAAATAATTCAAATCATTTTTTTCCAAATGGAAGAGAAAAAAGAGGACACCAAAATAATCCTGAAGAAGTTTGAGAACATCTGTCTTCCGGTAAAAATATAATCTTGGATAGACATACGTTCAGTTCAAGAAACCAAAGAGTGGATCAATTAATACAGTCATACACGACCACCCTGAAAATAATAGCAAAACAATGTACGTTTCGAACTCTCATCAATCAACTAATGAGAGATTGAATAGTTTGTGGAATTCATAGCGATTTACTATACAACCAGCTATTGCGGGAGAAGGGCCTAACATTACATGGAACCATTAGTATCTGTATGTAAAATGAACAATCAAAAAAAAAAGCAGAGATTTTAGGTGGGAAACAGAAGTATTAGCATTACAGGAAACGCTCTACTCCAAACACAGTGACCAGCACTCTCTGAACAGTGTCCTGCAAATGGAAAAGATGCAACAACTATGGAAAATGGAATCACTTCTGGTGCTGCATATGGGTCTACTTCCTGTTACCTTTGGCTGGATAGTACACGATCCTTTGCTTCAGCATCAATCTCTACCTTAAGTCTGGAGTTACTGTTAACTATGTTGAGGTTGGTGAAGATCTCACTCTTTCCGATGGTGTAATCAACAATGTCACAATAGAGCGCATTTGGAGACTCTGGAGCTTCACTGCTTTGGTTGATCACCAGTTCATTCACCTTACTGACACTCCTACCCTTGGAGGATCGAGCAGCTGCCATGATGCTGATGACAGAGGAGGTCTGCTTTGGTTCGGATCTGCAGCATTTAACAAAGTGGTTCCATTTACCACATTTGGTGCATTTTTTTAACATATGCAAAACAAGCTGTTCTGTTTGATGGGTGCTAGCTGCTCGAGTTGGAGCATGGCGCCCTCTGGACTGTGAGCACTTCAGTTTCCCGCCTATAATCTTTGCTTCGTTTCTCAGATTGCTCATTTAATGTGCAGACATTGATGGCTGCTTGTAATGTTAAGTCATTCTCTCACAGCAGCTGCTTGCGGACTAAATCGTTCTGGTGTTCTAGTGCTTAATGAATACTTGTTAGACATTCACAGACTACTCGATCCCTCATTATATCTTCAGTGAGAGTTCCGACCACGCATTCCTTTGCTAATATTTTGAGGGTGGTCCTGTATTGACTCATCTGCTTTCATGGTTCATGGAATTAAACCTATGTTTATCAAGGATTATGTTTTTTATCAGAAGGCAAATGTTTTTGAATTGTTTCAAGATATTCTTGGGATCTTCCTTTTCCTCCTTTGGAAGACAAATGGCTCGAACTTTTCAATATCCTCGGGACCCATGAGGTTTAACAGGGTAAAAGTCTGTACCTATTTTGACTTGTCAGAGAGTGCTGCACCACAGTAAATATGTCATTCCTTCTGGAACCCAAAGGTATCCACAATATTTTCATCGAAGACAAGTGGGTTGCTGCAGCAAAGTCCTTGTGCCATACTGCTAACTCCTGACACCATGTATAATATTGTGTGTTCCTCAAATCACCAACACCAAGGACTTCCAACAAAGGTAGAGTATTAAAGATACAAGGTGCACTCGAGGAATTCACCAAGGCTCCTTAGGCAATACCTTCCAAATCCACGGCTGCTACCATCTAGGACAAGGGCAGCAGACAAATGGGACACAACAACTTGCAAATTCCCCTCCAAGTCACTCACCATCGTGACTTGGAAACATATCTCCATTCCTTCACTGTTGCTGGGTCAAAACCCTGGAACTCTCTCCCTCACAGTATTATAGGTGTACCTACACCTCCAGGGGTGCTGCAGTTCAAGAAGGCAGCTCACTACCACCGTCTGAAGGGCAAATATAACTGCTTCCCCAACCATATGAATCAGAAATAATATTATGTTTAATCTTGCTTATATTAATGCATTGCTTATGGCATTAATGTATTGACTTATCAAGGCGTCCTGAAGATTCATACCACAATCAAACCGTTCTGGTGTAGTCAGAACTAAGCTTCCATTGTCCAATCAATGACAATGTTGCAAGTGCTAATCCAGCTGATAAACAGTAAAAGGTAATAAATGTAATTTCATTCATTCAATGTGATGCAACCATTTGAAATTTTTGCCAAAAACATGCACAAAAATTGGGAGATATGAATTTTGACTTTTCTTTGTTTTAAAAGGCAGTAAGTAACAATAAAAGTGATGGCATGAGGTATTCTTTGTCATTTCCTGCAAAGAAATTGGATTATTTAGACTCTTTTACCAAATCTGATCATATAGTAATCTTTAAATAGTTTCCAGGCTTGTAATAGGTCCAGACTACATTCTACCCCACTTCATGCTGATACTCTTTGCCCATTCAGAGAGTAGTTGGGGTGTGGAATGGACTGCCTGCAGTGATCGTGGAGTCAGACACTTTAGGAACATTTAAGTGGTTGTTGGATAGGCACATGGAGCACACCAGGATGATAGGGAGTGGGATAGCTTGATCTTGGTTTCAGATAAAGCTCGGCACAATATCGTGGGCCGAAGGGCCTGTTCTGTGCTGTACTGTTCTATGTTCTATGTTCATTCGGCCTTTCACCAATTCCTTCACTTTGTTTTTGTACATCCCTGCCCCCATTTCTCATCTCACCCTTCCCAATTCTTCCCGGCGTGTTTCCTCTCTTTATTTGCCAGTTCATTGCGGTTCTCTTGCCCGTTTTTCATTCCAGTTTACGCTGGTGTACCTCTTCCTGCTATCAGCTCATGCCAGTGTTCCTCTCTAATCTAACCCCTTTCACTTCATGGGTGTCGCTTTTTGGATTCTCGCCCCTCATTCTCCCATTCACCCCCTGCCATCCTCTGAATTGATCAAAGCGAAACTTTCATTCTCCCTCTCCATCTCTACCGGGTCCACACTGACAAAGGCTTTGGATGATTTTCCTTTCCCTCTCACTTGACTAAATCTCCATGCTGCCAGCAGAGATTATGGATGGAATTCACTTGTGTTCAGACTAGGGGTGGTGCCTTTCCGATAGGCCAGAATGACGGGATCCTGTGGGAGATTCTATGTTTGGAACCTCGTAAATTATGCACAGGTGATTCCCCCCACCCCCCCCCCCCCCCCCACCCCCCACCAAATCACCTGGCTGATTCATCATCTGTCAGCTTCGAAGGTCCTGCCGCCATATTTAAACACCAGTGGAGCACACTCCAATCACTCCAGCCCACCTATCTTCAGCAGACCATGCAGGATGTCAGCAACCCAGAGAGAAAGGACTAGAAGCCTTAAAAGGAAGTCTGTTTCTCAGTTCAACCACCCTTCCCCCAAGCCCATCTGGAGACTTTGTGCATCCCCTTCCAGTAAATGATCTGGGAGTCCATTGACCTCCTTGTTTGTGAAGTTTTTATGCAGCTTTGTCAGGGTCCAGCTTCCCTCCTCCGGATCTTCCCTCTCCCTTCCATTGCTTGACTTTTTCATCCACCTCCTAGCCCCTCTGCTTGCCAACATGAACCCTCGCCGTACCACCCAGCTCCTTGCACAGCCCACTTTCCACTTTGCCCCCTTGTCTTTGTTAGGCCACACCTCTGTCATCCTCCAGCCCACCTTGCACTCCATCCCAGTCGAACAATTTGTAAGCTGACTAAGAAC
The DNA here is from genome assembly GCF_964213995.1 of Mustelus asterias. Classification (NCBI taxonomy): domain Eukaryota; kingdom Metazoa; phylum Chordata; class Chondrichthyes; order Carcharhiniformes; family Triakidae; genus Mustelus; species Mustelus asterias. The sequence goes on along the minus strand of NC_135803.1, from coordinate 29,872,853 downwards.
CTAATCGGCTCCTTCCCTGGGCTATCATCAGGTCCTGGAGTGGCATTTGAAACTGGAGGCTTTTAGTTCAGAAGTAAGTGCGTTTCTAACAGACGCAACCCTTTACTTCCACAAACTGGCATGCACCAGAGATTCTGCTTTCCATGGACACACAGAAGTTGGGATGTGCCCAAATTGGTACTCATAGTTGCTTGCATGTGGTGTCCTCCTACTGAGCCAGCAAACATTAGCCAGGTTAGTGTTGGAAAACCCTGCAGACCTTCGACCCCAGTTCAATAAAGGTAAAGTTATTTGACTTAAGTTGAACCTGAAAGATTTGTTGGGGTCAGCACTGCTGCAGTTTGTTAGGAAGAAAAAATCCAAATTCCAGCACTGCTGCAGAAAATAATCTCGCCATACACTTCTTTGTTTGGTGATACAAATGCTGAAAGTGCATTCAGATATTTGAAGCATTCAATAAAATTTTAATTCCAAGGACCTAGCTGACTCAGACATCCTTGGCCCAACAATTTTCAGCTGCTTTATGAATGATGTTACCTCCATAATGAGGTCAGAAGTGGGAATGTTTGCTGATGATGGAACAGTGTTCAGCACCATTTGTGACTTCTCAGATACAGGAGTGCGTGCAGCAACAAGACCTAGACAAGGTTCAAGCTTGGGCTTATCACTGGCAAGCAACATTCACATCACACAAGTGCCAGACAAAGCCCAACTCCAACATAGAGAATCTGACCATCTCCCCTTCATATTAAATGGCATTACCATTACTGAATTCCCCATGATCAACATCTTGGGGGTGACCATATACCAGAAAATTAAGTGAACCAGCCATATAAATAATGTAGCCACAAAAACAGGTTTGAGGTTTGGATTCTGCAGCATGTTACTCACTTCCTGACTCCCCAAGGCTTGTTCACTACTTACAAGGCACCAGTTAGGGAGTGACAGAATACTTTCCATTTGCCTGGATGAATGCATCTCCAACTACACATGAGAAGCTCATCACCATCCAAGACAAGGCAACCTACTTGATTGACATCCCATCCAACATCTTAAACATTTAATCCTTCATCATCAATGCACAGTGGCAATGTAGTACAAGACGCACTACAGCAACACTCAACACTCATTTGACAGCATTTTCCAAGCCCATGACTTCTATCACCTATAAGGACAAGGGCAGCAAACACATTGCAACACCATCCACCTGCAAGTTTCCCTCAAGCCAGAAATCATTTTAACTCAGAACTACATTGCTGTTCCTTTACTGTTGCATCAAAACCTGAAACCCTCTTCTTAATAGCACAGTGGATGTACCTATACCTCATGGACAGTTCAGGAAAGTGGCCCATTACCACCGTCTCAAGGACAATTGGGGATGGGCATAAGACAATGTTGTCTTTCAAATGCTGGATAAGCATGTTTTTATTATGCCCCTTAATGGCTTCTGCTCCATAACTTTGTTTATTCAAGTTGTCATGCAGACTTTCCCCTGTAATATATTCATTTCGTCTCATTGAAGATTAGTTTTAATCAGCACAGCATTTACATTGTTTTCATTTTTTATTTGCTACTGATAAGTAAAAATGTTCTTCTCAATTTCACTTTCATAGAACATAGAACATAGAACAGTACAGCACAGAACAGGCCCTTCGGCCCACGATGTTGTGCCGAGCTTTATCTGAAACCAAGATCAAGCTATCCCACTCCCTATCATCCTGGTGTGCTCCATGTGCCTATCCAATAACCGCTTAAATGTTTCTAAAGTGTCTGACTCCACTATCACTGCAGGCAGTCCATTCCACACCCCAACCACTCTCTGCGTAAAGAACCTACCTCTGATATCCGTCCTGTATCTCCCACCACGAACCCTATAGTTATGCCCCCTTGTAATAGCTCCATCCACCCGAGGAAATAGCCTTTCTATCCATTTTAAAAGTTAAATAGTGTTCAGTAACATCAGAAACATCGTTATATTGTTTTGGCAGCAGTGTCTCAGTACAAGTGGATGATCTTTGGAATTCTCCACCCCAGAGAAGAAGGTGTAATTGGTGTTATCAGCAAGTTTGCGGATGACACGAAGATGGCTGGACTTGCAGATAGCGATAAGCATTGTCGGGCAATACAGCAAGATATAGATAGGCTGGAAAATTAGGCGGAGAGGTGGCAGATGGAATTTAATCCAGATAAATGCAAAGTGATGCATTTTGGAAGAAATAATGTAGGGAGGAGTTATACAATAAATGGCAGAGCCATCAAGAGTATAGAAACACAGAGGGACCTAGGCGTGCAAGTCCACAAATCCTTGAAGGTGGTAGCACAGGTGGAGAAGGTGGTGAAGAAGGCATATGGTATGCTTGCCTTTATAGGACGAGGTATAGAGTATAAAAGCTGGAGTCTGATGATGCAGCTGTATAGAACGCTGGTTAGGCCACATTTGGAGTACTGTGTCCAGTTCTGGTTGCCGCGCTACCAGAAGGACATGGAGGCGTTAGAGAGAGTGCAGAGAAGGTTTACCAGGATGTTGCCTGGTATGGAGGGTCTTAGCTATCATCATAGAATCATAGAAACCCTACAGTACAGAAAGAGGCCATTCGGCCCATCGAGTCTGCACCGGCCACAATCCCACCCAGGCCCCACCCCCATATCCCTACACATTTTACCCGCTAATCCCTCTAATCTACGCCTCCCAGGACACTAAGGGGCAATTTTAGCATGGCCAATCAACCTAACCCGCACATCTTTGGACTGTGGGAGGAAACTGGAGCACCCGGAGGAAACCCACGCAGACACGAGGAGAATGTGCAAACTCCACACAGACAGTGACCCAAGCCGGGAATCGAACCCAGGCCCCTGGAGCTGTGAAGCAACAGTGCTAACCACTGTGCTACCGTGCCGCCCCACTCGTCAGTAAACTAAAAGCTTTTCCCCTCCCCAATCACGGTCAAGAAAGTGGGCACCATAATATCTTCAGCTACTTTGTTTGTCTGCGCAAAATAATCAAAGCGCTCGGTACAAGAGCTCCTGCGCAAGGATGACATGCAAATTCGTGAAGCATTCCATATTTTTACCGCAGGGGTTGGGGTGCGTTATCGACCCTAATAATCACATTTTAATTTGATGTTTTTAAGTTTCCTTTGTACTTTGATTTCTGTTCGGGCTGTTCCCCCTCCTTTTTGGGGAGCTGCCCCTTTTACTTTGTCCTGACTTAATCTGAGTTTGTTTATTTGGTTTGACCTAAAAAAAAGAGCTCCATTGCTACACATTTTCATCAAAAGGTATCACGATGCTAAAAACTCCCACCATTTTTTCACTTGAGCAGGTTTTCCGTATGCACGTTTCGTACCTGTGTTTCCAGCAGCTATCTCGATTTTCTTACACACAAGCTTCAGCCTCTTATTTATCATAGGCAGCTCTATAATCTGCTTGTAGAGTATAATTTACTCATGTCCACCAAGCCCGTCAGTCTCTGCAGCAAGTGTCAATGTTTTCCTTTTTTATTACATTTCCTCGGTTAATTTCTTCTTTCCAGGTGGCTAGCAAGCTCACGTCCATAGTCCTGGTTGCCAGTTTTTGTTGTGTATTGGAGACATAATACGCAGGACAGACTTTAGTTAAAAATAAATGGAACTTTGTGTGATCTCTCCATGGCTCCTTCTCTCTCTGTTTCCCACACTAGGTCTATTACATCATTTGCGATGCATAGATTAATACTGCATAGCTCTACGTGAGCCAATAGGAATAAATGCAAATATATAATAGATGGTGACCAGCCTTTCCATAACAGTAACATTCTCGGCTGCTTGCTATCTTGTGTGCTTGCTCAGCTGTCATGTTAGACAGTCGAGTTGATGCGTTTAGCTGCAATGCTTCTTTTGCAGCCAGCTCCATGGAGGTTGCAATCTCCTTGGATTTCTGCAAGCTGATGATGGCCTCCGTCAGGAGGCATTTCTGGATGACTTCACAACTAAGGCCACAGACCAATCTGTCACGGAGGATATCATTCAATATTTCATTGAATTGACAATGCTCAGTGAGCTTTTTAAGCACCGAAACATGCTATGCAATTGTTTCTCCCTCTTCTTGGTTCCTTTGAGAAGGTGGTGAGGAAGGCATATGGCATGTTTCCCTTTATAGGACGGGGCATAGAGTATAAAAGTTGGGGTCTGATGTTGCAGATGTACAGAACGTTGGTTCGGCCGCATTTGGAATACTGCGTCCAGTTCTGGTCGCCACACTACCAGAAGGACGTGGAGGCTTTAGAGAGAGTGTAGAGGAGGTTTACCAGGATGTTGCCTGGTATGGAGGGGCTTAGTTATGAGGAGAGATTGGGTAAACTGGGGTTGTTCTCCCTGGAAAGACGGAGGATGAGGGGAGACTTAATAGAGGTGTATAAATTTATGAAAGGCATAGATAGGGTGAACGGTGGGAAGCTTTTTCCCAGATCCGAAGTGACGTTCACGAGGGGTCACGGGCTCAAGGTGAGAGGGGCGAAGTATAACTCAGATATTAGAGGGATGTTTTTTACACAGAGGGTGGTGGGGGCCTGGAATGCGCTGCCAAGTAGGGTGGTGGAGGCAGGCATGCTGACATCGTTTAAGACTTACCTGGATAGTCACATGAGCAGCCTGGGAATGGAGGGATACAAACGATTGGTCTAGTTGGACCAAGGAGCGGCACAGGCTTGGAGGGCCGAAGGGCCTGTTTCCTGTGCTGTACTGTTCTTTGTTCTTTGTTCTTTATTATTCCAAACTTTGTGACATTTTATGATGGTGAAACTGGCAACGTGTCACATTTAAAATGTCTGTATGAAGATGACAACCTCCAACTCCCAAAGTAACCTACCCTGTACTCGTTGATCTCGGGACATCCAGTAAATAATTCCCTGACAGTTCTCCCTGATGCTCTCTGTTTTAGAAAGAAGATGAACTCGGTTTTTGTTATAACTAAATTCTTCCACTGATGGTGCCGTGGACAAACGGGACTTTTTAATACTTTCCAACAGATTTCCCTCACTTGAGGGAGCGACCTTAGTCTGCTGTTCAACTTTCCTCTTTTTACTGTTGCTAAGTTTGGACAACTCTCCCTCATCCAATCCTGGAGTGATCTCTTTCACTTTTCTTCTTCTTTCCTTAGCATGGAGATTCAATGCTTTTTTCTGAATGGAGTCATTATGACTCGGTTCCTTTCTCAATCCCTTTCTAGATGGTTTCATGCTGTTGGAGGAGCTGGAAAATGCTGTTGCCTTTTTATTTGATTTCTCTTCAATTTTCTTGTTGTAGTCAGAACCTACAGCATCACATCCAGACTTCCTGTTGGCCTGTTTCCTGTTCTTCGACATGTAGCTTCTGTGTTTAGCACTCTGCAGACAAGTTGAAGGCCTGAAGAAACAGATTACAGAATGTCCATGGCAAAATGATTGGCAAACGCTGATGAATAATCTGTAAACAGAATAAAGTTAATGGGTGTCCATGGTTTTTACCATTTTATATTTACTCATACTGCAGGGCTCCCACATCTGATCATAGAATCCTACAGCGCAGAAGGAGGCCATTGAGCCCATCGGCTATGCACCAACCACAATGCCACTTAGGCCCTATCCCCATAACCCCATGAACTAAGGGGGAATTTAACATGGCTAATCCACCTATTGCGCACATCTTTGGACTGTAGGAGGACACCGGAGCACCGGAGGAAACCCACGCAGACACGGGGAGAATATGCAAACTCCACACAGACAGCGACCCAAACCGGGAATCGAACCCGGGTCCCTGGCGCCGTGAAGCAGCAGTGCTAACCACTGTGTCACTGTGCCGCCCCCAACGGTGAGTTACTTATCAAAATATTCCTATAAAGCTTTGAACATCTTATACATTTTGCTGCGTATATAAAATTAAGCTAAATCAAAAAATTGTACCAACTATGTTAAATACCAAAAATGCTCTGGGAGTGTTTATTATGAGCTTTATTTGCAATTAATTTATATTAGAATAATCAAATGCAAACAACTGAAAATGAAGCAAAAATAAAGTTGTTAAACTTGCGGATTGTCCACTACAGGGATAGTTGTAATATACCGATAAACTGGCTGCCTCTCCTGAGCCAAGGAAAAGCTGGTCGCATTGAAAAAAAATTGAAATATTTTCTCTAATTCTAGTTCAGTACCTGTTTCTTTAAATCTAGCACTTTAAAAGCTGTCAGAAGTTTCCTTGTACTAAGCCTAGTTTTTGCAAGTTTCACTGGTTACAGGTTTAAATCAAATACTAAATATTTTTGCTGGATTCAGTTTGCAATGACATCTTCTTTTATGGGCGAGATATTCAAAACTTGATCAGTCTCCAGGCTACATCCTTGCGATAGAAAAGACCGACTCAGGCTGAATAGGAGGTGGGATTCAGTTTGAAAATCTCAGCGAGAAATACTGGTCAATGTAAGAATCTGCAACCACCGCTTGTAAATCTCCACACTGTGGGCAGGACTCCTAAACTGCATGGTATACAGGTCACTCATGAATATAAGGAAAGAAATTCATTCAGTATCAGATTTAGGTCAATTCTCCAGAGACAGGCAGCACTGCTCCCTTCATAGTTCACATAGGTTTCATCATTCATATGGGGAGATGGTGGCACAATGATAATGTCACTGATCCAGCAATCACAATAATGGCGACCATGAAACTATCATCAATTGTCATGAAGATCCATCTGGTTCACTAATGTCTTTTAAGGAAGGAAATCTTGCCATCCTTACTGAGTCTGACTGACATTTGTTCTCCAGATCCAAAGCAATGTAGTTGATTCTTAACTGTCCCCTGAAATGTTCAGCTTGAGGGCAATAAGGAATGGGTAACAAATGCCAACGTTCCGTGAAAGAGTAAAGAAAAAAGATATCAATGGAGATCTGTGCAGGCCGCAGTATGGTCTGCCCTAGGGAATCGAAGTAACCTCTGTAGCACCGTTACAGGAGTGGATTGCTCTCCTGTAGAAACTGGAGTTGACCATTCAGCCCCTTCAGCCTGTTCTACCGTTCAATTAGATCACAGCTGATTTATTTCCTAAATCTATTTACTGCCTTTGATTTTGTAACCCTTAATATCAGTGCCCAATAAAAATCTATTCATCTCCGTCTGAATTTTTCAATTGACCAGCTTTTGGGGGTAGAATTTTTGAGATTTCCGTTCCCCTTTCTGACATCATCCCTGATCAACCTCGCTATAATTTGAGCCAATTCCCACCAGAGAAATATATCTCCTCTATCAATTCCTCTAATTGCCTTAAATACCTCAGACAGAACTCCCTGGTCTACTCTACTCAAAGAATTACACGCCTAGTCTAGGTAAACACCTATTTCAACTATCTATTACGATTTTTGTCTGAAAAGAAACTCCATAACCTGCTGCATTCTTGCTGATCATGAAAGACATTGCAAAAATCAGGCTTTTCATTTTATCCAAAGCAAACTATTAAAATGTTTAAAGTTTAATTTAGTAGCCACAAGTAAGCTTACATTAAAACTGCAATTAAGTTATTGTGAAAGTACGCTAGTCACGAAACTCTGGTGCCTGTTCGGGTACACCGAGGGAGAATTTATCTTGGCCAATGCACCTAACCAGCACGTCTTTTAGACTGCGGGAGGAAACCAGAGCACCCGGAGGAAACCCACACAGACACGGGGAGAACGTGCAGATTCCGCACAGTGACCCAAGCCGGGAATTGAACCCGGATCTCCAGTGCTGTGAGGCAGCAGACCTTCTCAGAATTGCAGTTAGATTATTGCTTTACTGGGCTGCTATTGGTAATCTCTGATCTCCGATTATCAGGTTTGGTCAATATAATCATTATCTATACCAGAATAAACATGCTCTTTGCCTTTGGCTGGCCTTCCCTGTTTCTTACCTGCCCAGGTTCATGCACACTCACTGCCCTGTTGTACGTGGCAGCCCAGCTGCAGTCTCTTTGTTCAAAGTTGCTCTTATACAAGATTCAGCTTTGAAACATTATGTAACTTTCTCAATGTAACACAATACCACTGGGCATGCGCACCCGCCCCTCAGCGGAAGGAAATGGCTGTGGCGTTTAGAGTGAGAGCCACATTTTTATCTTAAAGCACGCGTGCGAAATGCTGCTATTGACATTAACCAAATATTTTAAATGATAAATGTCTCAATGGTTTAAGGGATGAAAGCAGCATTCCAAAATAATGATGACTGAGAAAGGCCATTCAGTCCATCTTTGTTCCTCAGACACGCCCAGCGTTCTCCAGCTTCGAGCCCCTCACTCTGGGGGCTGCACACTCCGGCTGCTTTTCCCACACAAAAGGTTCAGTTCATGGACAGAGCTCCGGTCTTTCACGCCCCAGTCCCCGCCAGCAAGAGCGGAGAATCTGGCGCTCAGCCAAATCTCCGTCCCCTGCAGCGGGAGCGGAGAACCTCCGGCGAGGCCGGAGATACCGCCCCACAGCGCTTTCCGTGTCCTTGCTGAGAAACAGCTGGTTAGTGCAGCAGCACCTGAAGAAACTTCAGCTTACCCTTTAACAAAGCCTGTGCCTTCAGTGCAAACTGCACTTTATTCTTATCCAGTGCAGCTTGGAAAACAGCTTTATATCCACTGTCATGTTTTAAGTTTAAAGGATGTTTTCCCAAAGTTAGTAAGAAGTTTAACAACACCAGGTTAAAGTCCAACAGGTTTATTTGGTAGCAAAAGCCACACAAGCTTTCGGAGCTCCAAGCCCCTTCTTCAGGTGAGTGGGAATTCTGTTCACAAACAGAGCTTATAAAGACACAGACTCAATTTACATGAATAATGGTTGGAATGCGAATACTTACAACTAATCAAGTCTTTAAGAAACAAAACAACGTGAGTGGAGAGAGCATCAAGACAGGCTAAGTTATCCATGAGCTATCTATTTGTATGTGTGTGTGTATTTTCTTACCTCTGTGGTGAGAAATTCTATTTGAAAAAAACGAAAGCAAAAGCCTTTTAACTTTACCTTACCCACTCACCTGATAAAGCAGCAGCACAACACATGTCAGGGGGACTTATTTTACACAGAAGGTGGTGGGGGCCTAGAATGCACTGCCAAGCAAAATGATTGAGGCAGACACACTGGGAACGTTTAAGACTTATCTAGATAGCCACATAAACAGACTGGGAATAGAGGGATACAAACGAATGGTCTAGTTGGGCACATGAGCGGCACAGGCTTGGAGGGCCGAAGGGCCTGTTCCTGTTCTGTTTTGTTCTTTGTTCACTCCAAAAGCTCGTGATTCCAAATAGACCTGTTGGAATTTAACCTGGTGTAGTGAGACTTCGTACTCTGCCCACTCCAGTCCAACGCTGCATCTCCGCATCACAACTTTAAAAAGGAGAGGTTAGTTTATTTCACTCTTATCGCTCTCGGAGCTACCTAAGTATAAGTTCCTAACATATACGCACACAAAGATTAGTTAACAATGAAGATAAAACCGTATCTATAAACTTAAATCCAGTTTAATCCATATTCGCTGTAGACTTGATATGTTTAGAAATTGACCCGAAGGTCCAGAGGTTGTATGGTTGACTCTGCAGTTGTGATGGTTTCCACTGTTGAATTGCCGGTGGTTGCTTCAACAGGTGAGTTTGGTAGGTGGAATCAGGGTTTACAAGGAGGGAAAATTCTTTTCGTCGCCAGCAGTGGTGATTTTAGTGATCCAGTACAGCAAACCATTCGCTGTTTGGGATCTTCCTCTCTCTCTCTGGACTGAATCTTAAGATGGATCTCCAAGGTGGATCTTATCAGTTTTTTTTGAATAAGTCTGAAGCAAAGATGGCCGCTGTCATGCTGCGTCAGATAGGATTACATAGCATATACAAAACATAAACTGGCCATTTGGCCTTCCAGTCCAAATTGGTGTTTATGCTCCACCCAAGCCTCCCATCTTTCCTATTCTAAATCTACCATTATAATCATCTGGTCAGACTGGGTGCATGGTTAGAAACATACAAAGATAGAAAATAGAAGCAGGAATAGGCCATTCGAACTTCACCATTCATTTTGATCATGGCTGATCATCAAATTCAATATCCTGATCCCGCCTTCCCCCCATATCCCTTGACCTCTTTATTCCCAAGAGCGATATCCAATTTATTTTTCTTAAAATCATAGAATTCCTACAGTGCAGAAGGAGGCCATTCAGCCCATCGAGTCTGCACCGACCACAATCCCACCCAGGCTCTATTCTCATAACTCCATACATTTACCTTGCTAATCCCCCTGACACTAGGGTCAATTTAGCATGGCCAATCAACCTAACCCGCACACCTTTGGACTGTGGGAGGAAACCGAAGCACCCGGAGGAAATTCTCGCAGACACAGGGAGAGCCTGCAAACTCCACATAGACAGTGACTCGAGGCAGAGATTTGAACCCGGGTCCCTGGCGCTTTGAGGCAGCAGTGCAAACCACTGTGCCACCGTGCCGCCCTATTCACACAACATTTTCACCTCAACCACTTTCTGTGGTAGTGAATTCCACACATTCACCACTCTCTGGGTGAAGAAATTTCTCCTCACCTCAGTCCTAAAAGGTTTACCCCTTACCCTCAAACTATTTTTGAAATCAGCATCTATAATATTGAATTCCATTTACAGATACATGGAGAAATAGATCTTTCTTCAAGAGAAAGGCATTTTTGGCCAACATGAAGCATTACATTTTTATTGCAGACAGGCAAACAACTTCATTGTAGATGGGTTTGCTGTCCCAGACATCAGCATCCCTGGGTATGCCCTGTTCCACTGGCAGGATAGGCCTGGCAGAGATGGTGGCACAGTGGTATGCAGTTGGGCAGGAGATGCCCTGGGAGTCCACAACACTGACTGTGAACTCCGTGAGGTCTCATGACATCTGGTCAATAGTGGTCAAGGAAACCTCCTGCTGAGAAACCTCCTGACCCCAGCTGATAAATTAGTGTTCCTCCATGTTGAACAGCATTTGGAGGAAACACTGAGGGTGCTTTGTTTCACAGAGACTGATTTGAACCAATTGTTGCCTAGCTTTCATTTGTGTGACCAATTACAAAAGATGTCATTTAGCCATCTACGTTTACCCAAGCCATGTGAAACTCTCAAACAATTGGCTTTCGATGCTTTGTCCCGAGTATAGGGAGTCACATTCTAACGTCAAGGAATGAAAACATAGCGGCCTTGTCTGGGATTCAAAACGCCATTCCTTCTCACAATCTTCTGGGAGCTGTCTTATTTCCCTGTTCCCATGAAGCAGGCTTTCTGTTTGCACATTTTTCTAGATTTCTGCTGCTCTCCACCATTTGACCACATGGGAATCTCTTCTCATACTTTCGGCTCACAGAAGAGCCCATGAGGCTGATTTAAACCAATCATCTGTACGACCAATTACAAAAGATGTCATTGAGTCATCTGTGCCCATCCAAGCCACATGAAACTCTCAAACAATTGGCTTCCAATGCTCTGTCCCGAGTATAGGGAGTCATATTCCAATTTCGACCAGTGAAAACAGTGGTTTTGAAACCCAAATGTTTTGTCGAGGATTGAAGGCACTATTCGCCCTCACAATCCTCTGGGAGCTGTTTTCTCTCCCTGTTTCCACATAGCTGGCTTTCTGTTTTCACATTTTTCTAGATTTCTGCTGATGCCTAGCATTTGACCATTTTGTCTCCTTTACATCTTTTGGATTGATAAAATATTTAGTCAATAACGGGCCAAATACAATTTCCCATCTTGATTGACCTGTCAATCATCCTTACCCAGAAGATAATCACAACAGGAATAAAATGGTGATCAAAAAGCACAATACTGCAGATGCTGGAATTCTGAAATAAAAACAGAAAATGCTGGAAATACTCAGCAGGTCAGGCAGCACCTGTGGAGAGAGAAACTTTCAGAATAATCACCTTTCATCAAAACTTGGAAAAGTTAGAGGTGTAATAGGTTTTGAATAAAGAGTGTGTGGGACAAGGAGAAAGGAAGGTCTGTTTGACATGAAATAGAAATGTAAATCATGACTACAACCTGTCATTGTAAATCCAGTGAGGCCCTACAGCAGTGGTTCCCAAATTTTTTTCACTGGGCCGCACTTTTGGAATAAAAATTTGCTCGCGCCACACTGAATTTTTTATTGATAAGAAATACATTCAAAAACAAAAAAACCCAACTCCTAGCAGTACTTGATTCATAACATAGAACACAACTACTTTATAATATGATCATGGGACATCCAGAAAGTATAAAACAATGCAGCTACATAAAAACATGATTCATTCCCAAAATATACTTCTAGACGAGCCCCTTACATATGTAACCTTAAGTAAGTATACAAACTCAATGAGAGGTGTGAGCTTGTTTTTGTCGGGTAATCTCATTTATATTAGGTCTAATTTGAGACAAACAAATTCTCATCTCCTCATCAACACAAAGAAACCTTTCTCTTTTCTGGTCTTTGATATTCGTCAGAGCTGAAAATCCCTGTTCACAACAATATGTCGTGGAGAACTGTAGAAGAATAGCTAATGCTCTTGAAGAGATGCGTGGATACTGTTTCTGGTTGTATGTCCAAAAAGAGTCCAGTGACATTCTCCCGTATTTCATTTTCAAGGTGCGATCACTCGAAATGCAGGCCATTTCCTCCTCATCCAATGTCAGACCTGAACAGCTGGAATTTGCAAAGGTCTAACCCAGTTGAATTTTTCTGTAGACAATGATGGGAAGTAATGATCAATCTTTTCTACCAGAGTTGCAAGATGTTCCTGTATGAGGCCGTACAATTCATTGCTCGTTTTAAAACTTTTTACCAGTGGGAACATTTTGAGGTTATGTTGCATCGCTCTTCTGAGCCAGAGCTGAAGCTTTTTTTTGAATGCAGTTAGTTTGTCTGTAGTTGTGAGGATATTGTCATCGCGGCCTTGCATACTGGCATTGAGCACATTCAACCGGGAAAAGGTATCGGCCAAATATGCCAGCTTTGCACACCAGTCATTGACATCCAGTTGGTGGTACAATGGGTTCCCTTCTTGTTCCAAAAATTCTCTTAATTCGTTCTTCAGTTCCAACACCTGATTTAAAACTTTTCCGCGGGACATCCAGCGAACCTCCGAGTGTAGAATTAGGCATTGATGTTTTGATTCCATGTCTTTGCAGAGTTGAACAAATAACTGCACCTTTAGTGGTTTTGCTTTGATGAAGTTCACAATGCGCACAGTCTGATCCAGAACCAACTTCAAATCAGCTACAAGGGTCTTGGTGATTAATGCCTCTCTGTGTAAAAAACAGTGAGTTGATATTACATCTGGATTTTTCTGTTTGATGAGTGCCGCCAAGCCTCTCACATTCCCTATCATACATGGCGCTCCATCTGTACAAATTCCAATACAAGAATCCCATGAAATCTCAACTTTTTCCAATTACTCAGACAAGGTTTGGAAAATATCTTGTCCTCTGATATGTTTTTCAAGTTCCTTGCAAAATAGAAACTGTGTGATTATTTCGTCATTGTGAATGAATCTGATATAGGCAAGCAACTGTGCTTTTCCACTAATGTCGGTCGATTCATCAACTTGAATGGCAAATTTAGAATTCTTCATACTTTTGGAAACATGCTTCTCAACGTTAGCTGACATATCAACTATTCTTCTGCGAATTGTATTATCAGACAAAGGAATTTCCAGAACTTCTCGCTCAGCCTCATCACCAAACAAAGTTTTCACAATCAAGCTACAGGCAGGCTGAATCAATTTTTCAGCTATTGTATGTGGTTTTGTCTGTTGTGCAATCAATTCAGCCACTTGGTAAGATACAATCTGCATCTTATCTGAGACTGTCATTCGTTTTTCGAAATATGATCGTTGGCATTTCTGCTGTTCCAAAAGCCTTTCAAAGTATTGAACATCCTTTACCCGATTTCCATGTTTTGACAACAGATGTCTTTTCATCTTGCTTGGGACCATATTGGAATTGGAAAGCTTCTCACCACAGATCAAACACATAGGCCGAGGTACGTTTTCATCTCCAGTCCATGTGAAACCGAGACTCCGATAGCTATCCATATACTGTCGACAAACTTTCTTTTTTGGACGTTTGCTTGGGCCTGCTACTGGTGTAGAATTAAACGACTCTTCTTCAGCACTCTGTTCGAACGGCAATTCTGGATCACAACGTGGACTCGGATCGTCCTCAGCATCATTTGACGCTCTTGCTCTCACTTTGGAAAAATATCTATCCATGGTTAAATGTTTCTTTGAGTGTCCCTGAATCTTCCCGCCACACTTGCCATCCTCTCTCGCCGCACCAGTGTGGCGCGCCGCACCCTTTGGGAACCACTGCCCTACAGAATGCCATGTACTGTATTGAAAGAAATGGAACTATATTGTATAACATCACATTTGAACTATGTGATGTCACTTTACAAGTTTTATGAATAAAGTATATTTTTTGAGAAAGAGTCTGGAGGCCCAGACCTGCAAATGCCCAGGTACAGATTGTTGAACCTGAACTGTTGGAGCTGACTTGCTGGCATCATGGTGGGTATTATTTGAGGTTGGCAAGGAACATCTGGAATGTTATGAATGCACCTTTGGGTTCCGTGCAAAATGTGGTTTGTGATCCATATATTTTGCTTGACAATGATTACCTATAGAATAGAATCTACACTGAGTGTTGTGTTAAATCTGGCTCATACATCTGTGAAATTAGGCATTGTAAAAATTGGTGCCAAAATGATAAGCTAAAGCGGTGAATGACACTGAACAATTCATGAGACAAATGCTGACTTAGCCAATGATGCCCACATCACGCAAAAGAATAAAAAAAATCCTCTTCTTGAGTTTTCTGCCTGAGCAGAACTGACCCACAGCACTGCAATCTCCATCGCGGATAGAACAAGGAGGCAGGTCCCGAGTCCACCCCAGCCAGAATAAACATCAAACTCCATGCTGCTGGCACCAGTCTACACCAGCTCTCCAGGCAATTAGCCCTCCCAAAGAGTCAGAGTTGCCACAGTCAACATACACTTTAACATGCATGTTGTAGCCTAGAGCTAGGGATAGTGATAGTAGAAGCTTCAATTTCTTTCCATCACATGGCTGACCAGGAATCTCACTTGCTCTTGCCACCAGCCATTGGCGAATGTTGGAAGGGCTTACAAGTTGGCACTCAACCTGTTTAGCCACATTATGGACACACCTTCCATGGCCATCGAGTCCTGGAGTGGGACTTGAACCAGGAGATTCTGGACTAGACATAGGGATGCTACCCAATGCATGACAAGACCACACTGAGCAATTATAAAGAGGCTTAAACCCTCTAGCTAATTCAGAATTTAAGCAGTATAACAACTTCAAAAAAAACCTATCATACATCACAATCTTTTATAATATCGGAATAGCCAAGTTTTTGATAAATCTGAAGTTCAGTGGAGATCTGTTTTAGACCAGTTAGACTCTTTTGTCACACAGTCAACATTAAATGGTTCTTTTTCAATGTTTGCCTGACACTACTAGCACAGGCGCCATCACGAGCAACCTGAACACAGTGGAGAGATTAGGATAAAGAGCTTTCTCTA
The DNA here is from genome assembly GCF_964213995.1 of Mustelus asterias. Lineage (NCBI taxonomy): Eukaryota > Metazoa > Chordata > Chondrichthyes > Carcharhiniformes > Triakidae > Mustelus > Mustelus asterias. The sequence continues at coordinate 29,857,284 of NC_135803.1, read as the reverse complement.
AATATGACCAAGTGATGTTGTAGATGATTTACTGGAAAAGTGTCTGCATGGGTTTCCAGTGCCGTACTGGATGGATCGGTATCACCCATTGTAAACAGAGTGGTGCGGTGGCATGGTGGTTAGAACTGCTGCCTCACAGCGCCCAGGGATCTCGGTTCGATTCCCAGCTTGGATCACTGTCTGTGTGGAATGTGCACGTTTTCCCCATGTCTGCATGGTTTTCCTCTGGTTTTCTCCCGCAGTCTGAGAGACATGCTGGTCAGATGCATTGGCCATGCTAAATTTTCCCTCGGTGTACCCGAGCAAGTGCCAGAGTGTGGTAACTAGGGGATTTTCACAGTAACTTCATTGCAGTGTTAATGTAAGCCTACTTGTGACACTAATAAATGAACTTTAAACTTAAACGTGAGATTATTGAATCACTTTTCTAGCGTTCCTATTTTCATAGATTTCTTCTTCGCTTCAGTGGTATTGATCAAACCAAAGAGAGAAACAATCGACAAAATTAAACTGTTTGGTGCGTCTGGGCAAGGACATGTCAACTATAAGAAGAAAGAAATCTCTTCAGAAGCTGCCTCGGAATGTTTTTGCATGGTTAACCTGCATCTTTATGAAAAAGTTATCACTCCTAAGGGACCATAATGCTATTGATTCTGCTATTTTACAAACATCAGTATCTACAGAAGGAAAATCCCTTTTCCCACCTACTTTTGGTGGGAAATTAAGGTGACCTCTTTGATGTCCTGACAGAGAGGAGCATGTTTGCATAATAATCAGGTTGCCGCCCACAATGAGCGGAATCCCGTTTTTTGGCTTCTGGAACCCACTGCAACTGTCCCTCCATCCCATGGGGTGACCCGGGGCCATCGAACACCCCAAGGAAGGAGGAAGTGCTGGTGCCCACCTCGGAGCCTCCGACAAGGGACACTTTGGCAGTCTCCAGCCCTTCCAAACCTACCCCTCTCTCCTGGGCAGCAGGCGGAGAGAGGGGTAGGTTTGGAAGGGCTGGAGACTGCCAAAGTGTCCCTTGTCGGAGGCTCCGAGGTGGGCACCAGCACTTCCTCCTTCCTTGGGGTGTTCGATGGCCCCGGGTCACCCCATGGGATGGAGGGACAGTTGCAGTGGGTTCCAGAAGCCGCAATACCATCTGGCGATGCCAGTCCTGAAGGCCCGCCAGTGCCTGAGCTTTGCTTGCAATACCGTCAGCCAAGGTCCGGTGTGACTGGGCCAAGCTCTGGTGCATCGTTGCAATGGGCCCTGCTGTCCTGCGCCTCAGCCATGGGTACCTTCAGCTTTAAAGTTTATTTTATTAGTGTCACAAGTAGATTACATTAACACTGCAATGAAGTGTGAGCCAAGCCTTGGACGTCATGATAACCAAGCGCTTCTCCTCAAAGGCGATAAGGACTTGTAGCTCGTGCATGCCCCACCCATCTTCCCACACTCCCCCTTACTGTGTGCTATCATGTCCTATGGGGCAAGAAACTTAAATGAATATTTAAATATGCTAATCTGGCTCCCACCTCACTGGGCAGAAACCAGATTACGTTCGGGTGTGGGGGCTGGGAGAATCCCAAAGGGGGATCCCACTAGTGCTAGAAGCACTAGTTACCTCCACCACAATTCTCTGACCCCTCGCGGTCCCAATGTGATCTGCACCAGGCTAAACACAGCTGGAAAATTGCCCCGTCTTGTGTTTAGCCATTTTGACTACTGCTGTCAACAGAGGAGTTAATCCATCTAATTTATGTCAATGATACATAAGAGATAAAACCTAAGAAGTAGGACCAGGAGTAGACCATATAGTCTGCTGAGCCTGCTCTGCCTTTCAATATGATTATGGTGATCGTCATCTTCAACTCTACTTTCTCACCTCCTCACCATATCTTTTGATTCCCTGAGACACCAAAGATCTGTCTATGTTAGTTTTGGATATATTCAATGTTGCTGCATCCACAACCCTCTGGGAGAATTCCAAAGGTTGTCCATATATACTGAGACTGCTGCCAACACAGTGGGCCAGATTCTCCAACCTCGCCTGTGGAATTCGCCAATTCCGCTGCTCAAAATTCTCCTTTCTCATTGGCAGCTGGGGCGGGACGTGCCAGACTGGAGAACCCCAGCCAGTATAATGATGGCCAGAATTCCCCGGTCCCACTCATCCTGCCACTGTGGTCAGCGAGAATGGAGAATTTGGCGCACAACCAAATCTCCATTCACAACAGGGAGACTGGAGAATCCTACGTGAATTCCAGCCTGTATTTCCAATGTTACTGAATACTATTGAACTTCCAAAATGAATCGAAAATGAAACTTCGAAGAACGCTTTGACACGAAGACTTATCAGTAACAAACAAACCTAAAATCGCACAAACACCTTGTATAAGCTAATTTTTAACCAGATTAAATGAATATATTACAGGAGAAAGTCCGTTTGGAAATTCAAATACATCAAGTTATGGAGCAAAAGTCAATATCTATTAAAAGAGCATAATAAAAACATATTCATCTGGCGTTTGAAAGACAACATTCAATGCGCATTTACTCGACCATGGCTTGACTGTTCTGTCTGTAACAGCAATAGCTTTGGAAACACTTCTTTAGGAAGACCTCATGCTGTAACACTGCAATGGCGACATATCCTAAACATTTCTGTGTGCTGACCTTGCAATTTCTGGTAAGATTGCTCATTTTTGTTCAGTTGAAATACTTAACTATTTTTGCTTTCATTAATGCTCTAAACACTAAACATGATACAAGTATATGTTAATTTTCCTTTAATATGCTTTGCAAGTGGGTTTAAAGTTAAGCTCCCTTGAAATGCTTTAGATGGTTTATTGTTGGTTCTTTCACTTCTTAAATTCTTTCAGGGAATGTTGTTGTTGGTGGCAATGCCGACCCTTATACACATTCCCTTCTTTCAGAAGGTGGTGATGGGCCACCTTTTTGATCCAGTGCAATTCAAGTGGTATAGGTCCAATCAGAGTGCTATTCGGAAGTACGTTTCAGGATTTAGACCCAGAAACACTGAAGGAATGGTGGTGTAGTTCCAAGTTAGGATGATTAGCGGCTTGAGGGCAACTTACAGGTGTTGGTGTTGCCATGTGTTTGCTGCCCTTGCCCTTTTAGGTGATAGAGATCATGGAGGGGGGATTTTCCACGCACCTGCCGCATGTTTCTGGTCTACGGAGGGGCACTTGCTGTTGGCCGGTGGGGGATCTTCTGGTCCTGCTGCTGTCAATGGGATTTTTCCATTGATTCCGCTCCACGTCTTCGGGAAATCCAAGGTGGGGGTGAGCCTTCGGCGGGACTGGAAGATCCTGCTGGCATGAACAGCCAGAAGATTTTGCCACATGGGTTTGGAAGGAGCTATCAAAGGAGTGTTGAGGGTTCCTATATTATGTCTTGTACTACAGTGCCATTGTGCGCTGATAGCAGAGGGAGTAAACATTTAAGATACTGGATAGGATGTTGATGAAGTGGGTGCATTGTCTTGGATGGTGTTAAGTTCCTTGAGTATGTTTGGAGCTGCATTCATTGAGGCAAACGGAGAGTATTCCATCATACTCCTGACTTGTGTCTTGTAGACGTGAACAGGCTTTGGGGATTCTGAAATTGAGTTACTGGCCGCATGATTCCTCAACTCTGACCTGTTCTTGTAGCCGCAGTATTTATATGCCTGATCCAGTTATGTTTCTGGCCAGTGGCAACCCCCAGAATGTTGATGGTAAGGGATTCAGTGATGGTAATGGCCGGAATTCTCTGACCTCACCTGCGGCTGGGATTCTTCTTTCCTCCTGCAGTGATGGAGATTTGGCTGAGTGCCTAATTCTCAGTTCTTACTGGCAGTGCTGGGGGGTGTCTGACATTGGATAATTCTGGCCAATGTCATTTAAGGTCAAAGGGAGATGATTAGATTCCCTATGTTGGAGATTGGCATGGCCTGGCACTTGTGTGATATTGATGTTACTTGCCAGTTATAAGCCCAAGTCTGAATGTTGTCTGGGTCTCACTGCTGGAGGCACAGACTGCTCTAACATCTGAGGAGTCATGAATGGTATTGAACACTGTGCAATTGTCCGTAAACATCCTCATTCCTGACCACATGATAGAGGGAACATCATTGATAAAGCGGATGAAAATTGTTGGGCTGAAGACATCTGAGTCACCTGAATCCTTGGAATGATTCAAATGTTTGAATCAGTGTTTCAGCATTTCTGGGGGTGATTCCCCGGCCCCGTGCACTCATGCTCAGATTGTGCTGGGGCCGCATGGGGCTGGAGAATTACATGGGAGGGACCATAGCGCATTCAGTGCTGGGGAGAACCCCCTTTGGGGTCTGTTTGTGGAAGGACGGGGTTGCGTCCTCTTGATGATGGTCTAGTTGCTCTGTTAGTAATGCACTTGCCTCTGATCTAGAAACCTCCAGTTTCAAATGCCACTCCAGGACCTGATGACAACCAGGGAAGGAGCCTATTAGGTTCATAGTCAGCTTACAAATCAGTTATAAATCAATTAATCATAAATCAATTCAATTCAATTCCAATTCTCCAAGGGAGTGTGAAGATATGAATATAAACAAACAAGAATTGTTGATATGGGAGTAATGTAAAAGCCACTCGGGAGGATTTAGGGGGTGGGACCCAAAGCAGTAGAGAGACACAAGAGAAGTTTGAGGACAGCACAGAAGTTAAAGAGAGCACATTAAGTAGTAAAGGCAGTGTCAGTAATCCAAGTACCAGACAGATCAGGCAAAAGCAAGACAAAGAGCAAAGGAAGTCCAGATTAAACTGCATTTATTTCAATGCAAGAGGCCTGACGGGCAAGGCAGATGACCTCAGGGCATGGATGGGTACGTGGGACTGGGATATTAAAGCAATGACTGAAACATGGCTAAGGGAGGGACAGGACTGGCAGCTCAATGTTCCAGGGGACAGATGCTATAGGAAAGATAGAACAGAGGGTAAGAGAGGAAGGGGAGTTCCACTTTTGATTAGGGAAAGCATCACGGCCGTACTGAGAGGGGATATATCTGAGGGTTTGGCCACTGAGTCTATATGGGTAGAACTGAGAAATAAGAAGGGGGAAATCACTTTGATAGGGTTGTACTATCGGCCCCCAGATAGTCAGCGGGAAATTGAGGAGCAAATATGTAAGGAGATTACAGATAGCTCCAAGAAAAATAGGGTGGTAATAGTCGGAGATTTTAACTTTCCCAACATTGACTGGGATAGCCATAGTATTAGAGGGTTGGATGGAGAGAAATTTGTTGAGTGTATTCAGGAGGAATTTCTCATTCACTATGTGGATGGCCTGACTAGAGAGGGGGCAAAATTTGGGAAATAAGGAAGGGCAGGTGACAGAAGTGTTAATGAGGGATCACTTTGTGACCAGTGACCATGATTCTATTAGTTTTAAGATAACTATGGAGAATGATAGGTCTGGCCCAAAAGTTAAAATTCTAAATTGGGGCAAGGCCAATTTTGATGGTATCAGGCAGGAACTTTCAAAAGGTTAATTGGGGGAGTCTGTGGGAAGGCAAAGGACGTCTGGTAAGTGGCAGGCTTTCAAAAGTGTGTTAACCAGGGTTCATTCCTCTTAGAGTGAAGGGCAAGGCTGGTAGAAGTAGGGAACCCTGGATTACTCGGGATATTGAGGCCCTGGTCAAGAAGAAGAAAGAGGCACATGACATGCATAGGCAGCTGGGATCAAGTGAATCCCTTGAAGAGTATAGGGGGTGTAGGAGTAGAGTTAAGAGAGAAATCAGGAGGGCAAAAAGGGGACACGAGATTGTTTTGGCAGATAAGGCAAAGGAGAATTCAAAGAGCTTCTACAAATACATAAAGGGCAAAAGAGTAACAAGGGAGAGAGGAGGGCCTCTTAAGGATCAACAAGGTCATCTATGTGCGAATCCACAAGAGATGGGTGAGATCCTAAATGAATATTTCTCATCAGTATTTACTGTTGAAAAGAGCATGGATGTTAGGGAACTTGGGGAAATAAATAGTGATGTCTTGAGGAGTGTACGTATTACAGAGAAAGAGATGCTGGAAGTCTTAAAGCGCATTAAGGTAGATAAACCCCGGGAACTGATGTAGTGTATCCCAGGACATTGTGGGAGGCTAGGGAGGAAATTGCGGGTCCCCTAGCCGAGATATTTGAATCATCGATAGTCACAGGTGAGGTGCCTGAAGATTGGAGAGTGGCAAATGTTGTGCCTTTGTTTAAAAAGGGCTGCAGGGAAAAGCCTGGGAACTACAGGCCAGTGAGCCTCACATCTGTGGTGGATAAGTTGTTGGAAGGTATTTGAGAGACAGGATCTACAGGCATTTAGAGACACAAGGACTGATTAGGGACAGTCAGCATGGCTTTGTGAGTGAAAAATCATATCTCACAAATTTGATTGAGTTTTTTGAAGGGGTAATCAAGAAGGTAGATGAGGGCAGTGTGGTTGATGTTGTCTACATGGACTTCAGCAAGGCCTTTGACAAGGTACCACATGGTAGTTTGTTACATCAGGTTAAATCTCACGGGATCCAGGGTGAGGTATCGAAATGGATACAAAATTGGCTTCTTGACAGAAGCCAGAGGGTGGTTGAGGAGAGTTGTTTTTCAAACTGGAGGCCTATGACCAGCAGTGTGCCTCAGGGATCAGTGCTGGGTCCACTGTTATTTGTCATTCATATTAATGATTTGGATGAGAATATAGGAGGCATGGTTAGTAAGTTTGCAGATGATACCAAGATGGGTGGCATAGTCGATAGTGAAGAAAGTTATCTCCGATTGCAACGGGACCTTGATCAATTGGGCCAGTGGGCTGACAAATGGCAGATGGAGTTTAATTTAGATAAATGCGAGGTGATGCATTTTGATAGATTGAACCAGGGCAGGACTTACTCAGTTAATGGTGGGGCATTGGGGAGAGTTACAGAACAAAGCGATCTAGGGGTACATGATCATAGCTCCTTAAAAGTGGAGTCACAGGTGGACGGAGTGGTGAAGAAGGCATTCAGCATGCTTGGTTTCATCGGTCAGAACATTGAATACAGGAGTTGGGTGTTCTGTTGAAGTTGTATAAGACATTGGTAAGGCCACACTTGGAATACTGTGTACAGTTCTGGTCACCCTATTATAGAAAGGATATTATTAAACTAGAAAGAGTGCAGAAAAGATTTACTAGGATGCTACCTGGACTTGATGGTTTGAGAGGCTGGATAGATTGGGACTTTTTTCTCTGGAACGTAGAAGGCTGAGGGGTGATCTTATAGAGGTCTATAAAATAATGAGGGGCACAGATCAGCTTGATAGGCAATATCTTTTCCCAAAGGTAGGGGAGTCTAAAACTAGAGGGCATAGGTTTAAGGTGAGAAGGGAGAGATACAAAAGTGTCCAGAGGGGCAATTTTTTCACACAGAGGGTGGAATGTCTGGAACAAGCTGCCAGAGGTAGTAGTAGAGGCGGGTACAATTTTGTCTTTTAAAAAGCATTTAGACAGTTACATGGGTAAGATGGGTATGGAGGGATATGGGCCAAATGCGGGCAATTGGGATTAGTTTAGGGGTTTAAAAAAAAGGGCGGCATGGACAAATTGGGCTGAAGGGCCTGTTTCCATGCTGTAAACCTCTATGACTCTAAGTTTAAAAATTTCTTCAGGGTTCCAGGTTACTGGCCTGGCCTCGTGAATGGATTTCACACTTTCTATTGCGGAGATGGGAATGCCTCATCTCACTGTCATTTACAGATCCATTGGGCCAGATTCTCCAACCTCACCTGCAGCTGGAATTCTCCAGTCCTGCTGCAGTGAACGGTGGTTTGGCCAAATTCACCATTCTTGCTGGTAGCGACGGGGCGTGAATGGCCAGAGAATTCCGGACATTGGCTGCCGACTGATCCTTTCGAGTGGAAAATCTTGGCAAAACGAAACCACTATCTTGACTCCTTTACCATTTGCCTTGTAAAAGATTGATGGTGTTTCTGTAGCGTGTGTATTCATGTACATATGTCCATGACCTTTACACAGGAAGTGATATGTTAGTGCGGGAGTGACGACAGGAAGGGTGTATAAGAGCAGCTGAAGAGCTTATGGTGAACAGTTTCAGTTGTAATCCTTGCCATTACTGCTACACAACCCAGCAACTTTACAATTTCCATACCTTATATGGTAAATAGGAAAGTAACAGAACAGGCAGAGAGATGCAGTGCAACTGTGTCTATGCCATTTCTGCAGTATTGTGGGTGGGGCAGTGCAGTGGGGTGTGGTTGAACTGGGGAAGCTGTGTCAGGGAAGAGGTTAGTTCCATTGGTTTCCTGCTGGAGTCGGCTGGATAATAAGAAGGGGAGCAGGCCATTCAGCTCCTGAAGCTTTTTCTGCCATTGCAGGAGACCATGGCTGAAGTGCATCCTAAATCCATTACACTCCTTGTCTCCATATCCCTGAATACTCTTGTCTAGTGAAAATCTATCAATCTCAGATTTAAACTTCTTCATTGAGCTCGCATTTATTGGTTCTTGTTGGGGTGGTCCCTGTTAGGAATGGTGTTGCCATGTCTGCCGCACAGTCTGTTTTAACCCTTATAAAGTGGACAAAGAATTGTGAGTGGACCTCTTGTTAGTACATGTGGTGAACCATTGTTGGTTCCCACCAGGTAGTGCTGAGCCATGGTCTGGCCAGTACTATGAGTCTGTATATATGTTACTGTTGGGGTCAGGGTTGGGCTGTTCTACCTGTTAATATAGTCCTTATGGTACACCCCAGTCGGCTCCGCCTCCTGGGAGAGGTAAAAAGGTCACTGCTCTGCCTGGTGACCCTTTAGTCTGGGATCGTATACTGTATATGGTAGCTCTGTTATTGTTGGCAATAAAAGCCTTTATTTCCCGAGTACATCCAGCCTCTCGTGTGTTATATCGCGCATCAATTTTATTGCCAACAAGTAAATTCTTTTTTTTTGAGAAAAAAAAACGACAAAGAAAACATGGAGCAAATGCTTAAACCCGAACGGCTTACGTTGGACCCATGTGCGGCGGGAGCATCGAACACTTTTGACCACTGGTTGAAGTGTTTCCAAGATTACCTCGACGCCTCCACAGCGGTCACCGACGACGCCGACAGACTCTGGGTCCTCCACGCGAGGGTAAGCGACGCTGTATACCTAGCGATCCGTGGGGCCACCGACTACAAAGGGGCCCTCGAGCTTCTCAAGACGCGATACAACAAACCGCCGAATGAGATGCATGCTCGATACCTTCTAGCCACTCGACGGCGGCAGCCCGGCGAAACGACGGAACAGTATGCGTGCGAGCTTCAACAGCTAGCCAGAGCCTGCAACTGCAAGTCAGTGTTGGCAGACCAGTACATGAACGACCTAGCTCGAGATGCGTTCGTGGCGGGAATCGGCTCGTCGTACTTCCGCCTTCGGCTGTTGGAGCAAGGTAACCTCGATCTCACTAAATCCATAGAGTTAGCTGACGCTCTAGAAACGGCCTCCAAAAGTCTGGCGATGTACCCCGACGACCACGTGGAGACAGCGTGGCAGGGGCAGCCACAGACCCCACTTCATTCAGCGGGACCGAAAAACTGCGCGATTGCGTTCCCAGCCTCGGACCTGTCGACGGCAGCAGCTCCAGGTGGCCCGCGGTGTTACTTCTGTGGGGGTGTGAAACACCCTCGGCAGCGATGTCCAGCTAAAGCGGTGTTGTGCTCCGCCTGCGGCAAGAAGGGGCACTATTCCAAGGTATGCCGGTCCAAACTTCCATCCAAGAACAGCAGTGCGGCGTGTGACTCCCCGGAGCCGGCCTCCTTGTCTTCTGCATCTTCAAGGTCTTCTACCACGTGCGATTCCAGGACGTCGCCATTCCGAACGACGGAGTCGCAAGACACGTGCGACCTGCAGGGGCCGCAGGTTTTGGCGCCATCGTCCACGTGCGACCTATGGGGGCAGCCATTTTGGTCGGCACCGATCGCGAATGACCAGCAGGGGTCGTCATCAACCATCTCAGCTGCCTGCAGTTGCGCCCACGAACCAACGGTGGTGTCGATCATCCTGGACCAGGCCAAGCCTCACAGACTCGACAAGTCCATGATGGACATACAGGTAAACAAACGCCCGATTTATTGTTTGTTTGACAGCGGGAGCACGGAGAGCTTCATTCACCCGGACACCGTGAAGCGGTGTGGTCTCCAGATTCGGACTGTCAAGCAGACAATTTCGATGGCGTCAAGGTCCCGGTCTGTCACCGTGCTAGGGAGTTGCGTGGTCAATCTGACGGTGCAGGGCACGGTTTACGAGAACTTCAGGCTCCTTGTGTTACTGCACCTTTGCGCGCCAATACTCCTAGGACTAGATTTTATGGTCCACTTGAAGAGTGTAACCCTGCATTACGATGGGCCACTCCCTCCGCTTTCAGTGGGAGACCCGCAGCCTCTAAATTGCCCACCGCGCTCCACATGTAGTCTCTCAACGCTTAGGATTACCACACCCTCCCTATTCCAGAATCTCGTGCCAGGCTGCAAGCCCATCGCAACAAAGAGCAGCCGTTACAGCGCTGAGGATCGGATCTTCATTCGATCTGAAGTTCAGCGGCTCCTCAAGGAAGGGATCATCCAACCTAGCGCTAGTCCTTGGAGAGCGCAAGTCGTGGTGGTTAAGAATGGGAACAAACCCCGGATGGTCATAGACTATAGTCAGACCATTAATAGATACACACAGCTGGATGCGTATCCCCTCCCGCGCATATCTGACATGGTCAATCAGATTGCGCAGTACCGGGTGTTCTCCGCCATCGACTTAAAATCTGCTTACCACCAGCTCCCCATTCGCCCAGAGGACCGACAATACACGGCCTTTGAGGCGGATGGTCGCCTGTACCATTTTTTAAGGGTTCCTTTTGGTGTCACGAATGGGGTCTCGGTCTTCCAGCGTGCTATGGACCGAATGGTGGACCAGAACGGACTGCGGGCTACCTTCCCGTACCTGGATAACATCACCATCTGTGGCCATGACCAGCAGGACCACAATGCCAACCTTCTTAGATTCTTACGCACTGCATCTCGCCTGAATCTGACCTACAACAGGGAGAAGTGTGTATTTCGTACGCGCCGCCTAGCTATCCTCGGATACGTGGTGGAAAACGGGGTCCTTGGCACTGATCCAGACCGTATGCGTCCTCTCCTCGAACTTCCCCTGCCCACTAGCGTCAAAGCACTGAGAAGATGTTTAGGCTTCTTCTCATACTACGCACAGTGGGTTCCCAATTACGCGGACAAAGTCTACCTCTTTTCCCCTAGCAACAGAGGCTCGCTTAGCCTTTGCAAGAATAAAAGCCGACATCGCGAAAGCCACGATGCACGCTATCGATGAGTCCATCCCCTTCCAAGTGGAGAGTGATGCATCTGATTTCGCCCTGGCCGCCACACTTAACCAGGCGGGCAGGCCAGGCGCCTTTTTCTCTCGCACCCTCCAAGGCCCTGAAATTCGACATTCGGCGGTGGAAAAGGAGGCCCAGGCCGTTGTGGAGGCCGTTCGGCATTGGCGCCATTACTTGGCGGGAAAACGGTTCACACTGCTCACGGACCAGCGGTCCGTGGCGTTCATGTTCAATAACACGTTACGGGGTAAGATCAAGAATGATAAGATCTTGAGGTGGAGAATCGAACTCTCCACCTACAATTATGATATCATGTATCGTCCAGGGAAGCTCAACGAGCCCTCGGATGCCCTGTCGTGTGGAACATGCGCTAGTATGCAGGAGAATCGATTGCAGGCTCTCCACAATGACCTCTGTCATCCGGGGGTCACTCGGCTCTTCCACTTCATAAAAGCCCGGAATCTACCCTACTCGGTGGAGGATGTCAGGTCCATAACCAGAAGCTGCCAGGTATGCGCGGAATGCAAACTGCACTTCTACCGACCTGACAGGGCACAACTCGTTAAGGCCATTCGTCCCTTCGAAAGACTGAGTGTGGACTTTAAGGGCCCCCTTCCCTCGACAGATCGGAACGTGTACTTCCTCAATGTGGTTGATGAGTACTCACGATTCCCTTTTGTCATTCCCTGTTCTGATATGACCGCTGCCACGGTTATCAAGGCATTTCGTGATCTTTTCACCCTGTTCGGTTACCCCTGTTACATCCACAGCGATAGGGGCTCGTCGTTCATGAGCGATGACTTGAGGCAATACCTGCTCTCATATGGGATTGCCTCTAGTAGAACCACGAGCTACAACCCAAGGGGTAACGGACAGGTCGAACGAGAGAATGCTACAGTCTGGAAGGCTGTCTTACTGGCGTTGAGGTCTAAAGGTCTTCCAGTCTCCCGTTGGCAAGAGGTACTCCCTGATGCGCTCCACTCCATACGCTCACTCCTGTGTACGGCAACCAACGCTACTCCTCATGAGAGAATGTTTTCATTCCCTAGGAAGTCTTCCTCTGGGACCTCATTACCGTCTTGGTTGATGTACTCAGGACCTGTCCTCCTGCGGCGACATGTTAGGACCCGCAAGTCCGACCCTTTGGTTGAACAGGTCCATCTCCTCCACGCCAACCCTCAGTATGCCTACGTGGCATATCCTGACGGGCGAGAGGACACGGTCTCGATTCGAGATCTGGCGCCAGCAGGGGGCTTGGAAACCCCTGTCGCTCCCACACCTCCTGTTAGGGACCCCCCAACCATTATTTCCCCTCCTGACACGCGCGGGCAGTATCGGGACCACCACTTAACCCTCTTACTCCCGTGTACAGCTTGCCTGAGTCCAGGAGATGGTCGCCACTTCAAGGCGTGCCCGAGTTCAGCGGATTGTCACCACCTCGGGGTCTACCGGCCCGTGAGGCACTGGAGGAGTCGCTGGACACCGCCTTGGAGAGAACGTCACCGCGATTGCCTGAACCGGTGTCATCGCCGGTGTTGAGGAGGTCACAACGACGGTGCGGTCCCCCAGACCATTTGAACTTATAGACAGATGAACAATTGTTCTGTGTTTTGTACCCCGCCGGCCTTTGTTTTCAAAGGAGGGGTGAATGTGGTGAACCATTGTTGGTTCCCACCAGGTAGTGCTGAGCCATGGTCTGGCCAGTACTATGAGTCTGTATATATGTTACTGTTGGGGTCAGGGTTGGGCTGTTCTACCTGTTAATATAGTCCTTATGGTACACCCCAGTCGGCTCCGCCTCCTGGGAGAGGTATAAAGATCACTGCTCTGCCTGGTGACCCTTTAGTCTGGGATCGTATACTGTATATGGTAGCTCTGTTATTGTTGGCAATAAAAGCCTTTATTTCCCGAGTACATCCAGCCTCTCGTGTGTTATATCGTGCATCAGTACACTAACATTTATTCACACAAAAATTATTAATCATTCACCCAATCGATACTAAGTTATCTTACAGAATACTAAAGTTCAAGTCCAATACTAAACCTTGACTTAACTTTTGTGTGACTGGCAAGTACCCAGGCAAATATTGGCCTTTATCCGTGAGTTGGTCTCCGTAGTCCTCTGCATAGTCTTGTCCTTCGTTCTGGTCTGATATTCTGCCTCTGGTCTTCCTTCCTTCTTTGGTGTGGTGGCTCTTCTCGTGCTGGTCGTTGTTGGCGATGGTCACTGTTGTTGTCATTCGTTCGTTGGTGAGAGAGACAGAGAGATTCTTCTGTTGTGCAGCACCTTTTATCCCTTATTGATTTTGTGCCCTTTTGGATGGTCGCCTGATTATTGTCAATCAATCGATCAGGGCTTGATCACCCTGATTGTTAGAGTCCAATCAGGTGCTGCCACACCGATCTCTGGGTGTGTACCCAAAAGCCATGCCTGTAGGTGCTGGAGGCATGTAGGTCACATACTGTGGTGGACTACAGTTGCGCCTTTGTCCTGTCTGGACCACCGTTGTTGTGTTTGTTATGCCTGGACACATCCCCTGCCGGCTCCTCCCTTTGTCACCTCGTATAAAGGTGGCTGTTTCCTCCCCCTTGTTCAGTTCGGGTCGGTTCTCTGTTAGCATATGCTCCTAGTTCTGTAATGAATAAAAGCCTCCAGTTGTATTGGCACACAAGTAGTCTTTTGCCTAATTGATAGTGCTTCACATACCTCCCTCCCAAATAAGGGGTTAAGGCTTTCTTTTGTCTGGTAAACAAGTATGTTTGACCAAAGAGTATCCCTTGTCTTTGAGATGGCCTATTTCCTGTGTAATAAGTTATCTGAGCCGCAGCCTGTTTTCTCTCTATCCTTTAAGCTGCAGCCTGTTGGTTTCTGTACTTGGCCAATTATCCCAGTGTGCTTTTGTAAATCGCCATCTTAGGTGGCCGGTCTGACCACAATGGGTTAACAGACCTTCCAATTAAGTCCTAATTTGATGTCAATTATTCAATAGAAGTCACTGATATATAAAGGGGCTACAGGAGGCACTGGGTGTTGATGGAGAATTGGATGCGGAGTTGGATCAAAGCAATAAAGGTAGTTTATGAAGAAGCAGGACTTGTGTCTCCTTTACTGAACCCCAAACTAGAGGCTCAAACAACTGCCGAGTTCCACACTTCTACAAGATGACTTATTTTCTAACTGCTCTTCTGCTTGGTTTGACTGTGTTTTCTTTGTTCTAGACTCCCCCATCAATAGAAAAGGTTTCTTTCTACCTGCTTTACTAATTCCTTTCAAAATCCTACAAACCTCAACCAATTTCTTAGAATCTTAGAATCCCTACAGCACAGAAAGAGGCCATTCGGCCCATCGAGTCTGCACCGACCACAATCCGACCACAAAGGTCTGGTTTCAGAACTGGCCTTGTCCAGATATACTAATCAAGGCTTAATATAGCTGGAACAAAACTACCGTTGTATTTTAGTCCTGTAGTTATAAAGGTTAGTATTTGATTAGCCTTTTTGATTATCGTTTGTACTTGACCACTACATGTTCGTGATCTGTGTCCTTAAATCTCTTTGGAACTCCAATCCCACCCAGGCCCTACCCCCATATATTTACCCACTAATCCCTCTAACCTATGCATCCCAGGACACTAAGGGCAATTTTAGCATAGCCAATCAACCTAACCCGCACATCTTTGGACTGTGGGAGGAAACCGGAGCACCCGGAGGAAACCCACGCAGACACGAGGAGAATGTGCAAACTCCACACAGACAGTGACCCAAGCCAGGAATCGAACCCAGGTCCCTGGAGCTGTGAAGCAGCAGTGCTAACCACTGTGCTACCGTGCCGCCCCATTGAATTTCCCTGAACTATTTCTGTGCCAGGGAGTAAACACCTAATTTATATAATCTTTCATTATAACTTAACCTTTGGAGTCCTATTAATATTTCACTGAATCCTTTCTTCCCTCCCTTGACTTGTTTATCCTTTCAAAGGTCTGGTTTCAGAACTGGCCTTGTCCAGATATACTAATCAAGGCTTAATATAGCTGGAACAAAACTACCGTTGTATTTTGGTCCTGTAGTTATAAAGGTTAGTATTTGATTAGCCTTTTTGATTATCGTTTGTACTTGACCACTACATGTTCGTGATCTGTGGCCTTAAATCTCTTTGGAACTCCAATGTTTCTGGCTTTTTCACCATTTAAAAATTTCTTTTCTTTTGTGGTCCAAAATGATGGTCTCACACATACTTCATTGAATGTCATTTTCCACTGTTTTAAGTACTCAATATCACTTTATATTTTTATGCTCTTGTCTATGCTATTGATTATGCCACCAATCTCTATGCCAATGCAAACTGGCTTTCTATTATACAGAAAATGCTGGAGAAACTCAGCACGTCTGACAGCATCTGTGGAGAGAGAATAGAGCCAGTGTTTCAAGTCTAGATGACCCTTCGTCAGAGCTGAAGAAGTGTCATCCAGACTTGAAACGTTGGCTCTTTTCTCTCTCCATAGACATTGCCAGACCTGCTGAGTTTCTCCAGCATTTTCTGTTTTTGTTTCAGATTCCAGTGTCTGCAGTATTTTGCCTTTGGCTTTCTATTATGTTAGTTAAGTCATTAATAAATATGCTGAGTAGTTGAGGCCTTCTGACACACTGCTGGTTACTCCCTTTCCATGCAAGGATTTGCAGCATTTCAGAGTCATTGTCTGTGTATGAATTAACATCTACTGGTTTCCTTTTACAGATCTGGGTTACAGCAGCAACAATTCAAACTGAGCCTGTCACCACTAACCCAGCTGTTTACATGAACATGACTATAGAACATGTTGATATGTTTAATTCTGAGAAATCTTCATCAACCCGTCTGTCAACATTTTCACAAAAGCCAGGGTACACAACAATAAAGCAAAAGTTAAAAGCAGAGAGGACTGGTATCTATTCATTACTAGGTCATTCAAAGAAAACTAAATTTCAAACAAGAAGGGGTAAAGAGAATAAAGCTTTCCTGATAACTACAGCACCATCAACACTGCAAGAAAACCAGAAAGCAACGATTAAACCTTTTGCACCAACCCCCCGAACTAATACACAGAGAGAAAACCAGACATCAGTGAATACAACTTTCCCATCAACCAACGAAACAACTGAACAGAACAGAAACCAAACCTCACCATCACCATTACTTAATGTTACAGCATCAGCTCCCACCACCAAAATGCAGAACAAGACCTCGCCCAATACAGCAAAGCCTGTAACCTCCGGAGGCCTGACAGGTACAGTAAGAAATTTGAGTAAGGAGTGAAATATGTATTCTAGGATATGCACTTACTTATTTCATCTGTTTTTTTCTTTCCAACAGAGTGCCAGTTCTTATGTTTTGCTGAATGTCTACTTGTAGAACAATCTGTACCTGCGCTCTCTGATGTTTGGCCAAGTTTTAACTTAGCAAATGTGCACCTTCTTTCTATTTCCTCTGCTGTTCATTTTAGTCCTTTTGAATCACTCAACATCCATTTCTTGACAACTTTGTAGAATGTTTCAACCTTTTGTCAGTTAGTGCCAACTTAGCCAACATTAACCCATCCTCTGTTGAGAACAGCACCCTCAAGAACTTTACTTGTGTATTCAGCAGTGTGTCCATTTCATTTCTACAGGATGGGCTGATGTGCACATTGATTATTTTACTGTTGTATTTGCTCCTGGAAAACATATCAAAAAGATTATCCACCCCACTATGATCCTGGTATTTCAATGGATTCCAGATTGTTTGAATACAAGCTGCACGTTATTCACATCACCTCAAATCCATAGCAAATAATTAGAAGCATAGAAAAACTACAGCACAAAACAGGCCCTTCGGCCCCACAAGTTGTGCCGAACATATCCCGACCTTTTAGGCCTACCTATAACCCTCCATCCTGTTAAGTCCCATGTACTCATCCAGGAGTCTCTTAAAAGACCCTATTGAGTTTGCCTCCACCACCACTGACGGCAGCCGATTGCACTCACCCACCACCCTCTGTGTGAAAAAATTCCCCCGAACATTTCCCCTGTACTTACCCCCCAGCACCTTAAACCTGTGTCCTCTCGTAGCAGCCATTTCCACCCTAGGAAAAAGCCTCAGAGTCCACCCGATCTATGCCTCTCAACATCTTATATACCTCTATTAGGTCTCCTCTCATCCTACGTCTCTCCAAGCAGAAAAGACCGAGCTCCCTCAGCCTATCCTCATAAGGCATGCCACTCAATCCAGGCAACATCCTTGTAAATCGCCTCTGCACCCTTTCAATCTTTTCCACATCCTTCCTGTAATGAGGCGACCAGAACTGAGCACAGTACTACAAGTGGGGTCTGACGAGGGTCTTATATAGCTGCATCATTATCCCGGACTCCTAAACTCAATCCCTCGATTGATTAAGGCCAGCACACCATACGCCTTCTTAACCACCTCCTCCACCTGCGGGGCCGATTTTAGAGTCCTATGGACCCCGGACCCCAAGGTCCTTCTGATCCTCCACAGTACTAAGAGTCTTTCCCTTTATATTGTGTTGTAGCGAAAAATCCCTTGTACCAGTACATTCAAGGAGGTCGAGTCGCAAGGCAAGGTTCAAAGCGTTTTTCTTTATTGTACAATTACTGGGATCCCAGGGAGAACCTTGTAGCCAGCTTAGAAACAGTGGCTTGGCCACGTTGATCTCAACAGTGACACATTCGCTCTGGA
Organism: Mustelus asterias; assembly: GCF_964213995.1. Classification (NCBI taxonomy): domain Eukaryota; kingdom Metazoa; phylum Chordata; class Chondrichthyes; order Carcharhiniformes; family Triakidae; genus Mustelus; species Mustelus asterias. The sequence goes on along the minus strand of NC_135803.1, from coordinate 29,839,208 downwards.
TATTTATAGGAATCCAAATTCGAGCGGGAACATTTGCTCATACATTTTTACAATACCTAAAAAGTGGCCTATCTGGTCAGGAAGTTCCCTGGTAGACTCTGTCAATTTGCATCTGTATGGTGTGTGTCCGTGTTAATGGGACTGCCTGTTCTTGCCCCGGTGTTTTAATGTGTTTCCCATTATCCTCTCGATGTGTCCCCTTATCTAAATCGACCTCTGATGTTTTGTGTCTGTATTCTATGCTTGCGAGATTAGGTGTTAATGTCATTTTGTCCTGCTGTGTGTAGGGGGATTTAATCTAATCTTTTATTCTTTTTATCCTGGTTTATCAAGTTTCTTTGCCTGTCGTGGCCATTTTATTCCTATAATATTTTATTTACAGTACACTTGTGCCATATATCCCACTCCCAAGTCTTGACTCGCAGATATCCCGATCTTCTGGCTAAGGGCCGTTTTAAAATGCAGCTTCGTGCTGTTGCTGGGCAGAATTAGGATCTTCTGTCGGCTTTGAAATTAAAGGTCTCTCAGCTGTGCAGAGCTTCATGCTGTTGCTGGGCAGAATAAGGATCTTCCATCAAACTTGAATTAAAGGTCTCTCAGCTATGCAGAGGGGGATTTAAACGAATGTCCATTCGGGTGTTCCCCTCTGCATTGTGGGCACGTTATGAATGGTGCCAATCAGTCCAATAAATGAATATGTTTAATGAGGTGAATATTGATGAGATAATAAAAATATGGCTTTGGAAAATGGCCTACTTCAATTGTACTCCTTCATCCCATTTGACCTGCCAGAATGGACCACTACGCATTTATCTGGGTTGAAGTCCATCTGCCACTTCTCCACCCAGTCTTGCATCCTATCTATGTCCCTCTGTAACTTCTGACGTCCCTCCAGACTATCCACAACCCCACCAACCTTCGTGTCGTTGGCAATCTTACGAACCCATCCCTCCACTTCGTCATCTAGGTCATTTATGAAAATGACAAACAGCAAGGGTCCCAGAACAGATCCCTGGGGCACACCACTGGTGACCGACCTCCATTTAGAAAAAGACCCATCTATACCCACTCTCTGACTCCTTTGGGCAAGCCAGTTCTGGATCCACAGGGCAGCAGCCCCTTGGATCCCATGCCCTCTCACTTTTTCTAGAAGCCTTGCATGGGGGACCTTATCGAATGCCTTGCTAAAATCCATATAAACCACATCTACCACTTTCCCTTCGTCAATGTGTTCAGTCACATTTTCGAAGAACTCCACCAGGTTTGTATGGCACGATCTGCCTTTGACAAAGCCATGCTGAGTATTCTTGAGCATACTAAACCTCTCTAAATGCTCATAAATCCTGTCCCTCAGGATCTTCTCCATCAGCTTACCAACCACTGAGGTTAGACTCACCGGTCGGTAATTTCCTGGGCTATCCCTATTCCCCTTCTTGAAAATAGGAACCACATCCGCAATCCTCCGACACCTCTCCCGTCTCCATCGACGACGCAAAGGTTTCTCACTATTTGTCCTGTCCATACCCCTCAGGATCTTGAATACCTCTATCAAGTCTGTTCCCAGTGTTCTTTTCCCCAAGGCAAACAGACCCAACCCCTCCAATCTATCCTCATAGCTATAGTCCTTTATCCCCGGAATCATTCTTGTCGTGAGCCGACAGGTAAGTGGAGCTGAGTCCACGAAAAGATCAACCATGAACTTATTGAATGGCAGAGCAGGCTTGAGGGGCCAGATGGCCTAATCCTGCTCCTAGTTCTTATGTTCTTATGCTCATATCTCCGCTTTTCTCTCTCCAATGCCTTCATATCCATCCTCAAGTCGGGGACAAAGCAAGCAGTGCACAAGCCATTAATTTTGCCAGATTTTCCACTCACACAACAAGGTAACACCCAACTCTTAAGCTGGGTTGCTACCTGGAAGTGTTGGTTTACTTGTAATTTTCTTTGTTCTTTAGTGACTTTTAAGGGGCGTCTAGGCAAATACATGAATAGGATGGGAGTAGAGGGATATGGTCCCCGGGGGAAGAGTAGGGGGTTTTAGTTCAGTCAGGCAGCATGGTCAGTGCAGGCTTGGAAGGCCGAAGGGCCTCTTCCTGTGCTGTAATTTTCTTCGTTCTTTGTATGCTGCCCAAAACTGGATGAGGCCTAACTAGTATCTTATACAAGTTCAATAAGACCTTCTTACTCTTGTACTCAGTGTCCCTATTAATAAATATATTATTATTAAAATAATATATGCTGTATTAACTGTTCTCTCAACATGCTCAACCACTTTCGAAAGAAGCCTTGCTGTAGTTAAATGAGGATACCACTTTAAACTGACAAAAATTAAAGCTGTCACTATACAAGCAGGAACAGCAGAACTAAATCGCTGAGATTCTTACATAGATTTCCACACAGTATGAAGCCACAAACAGGCCATTCAGTGAAACCAATTCTGAACTGTTTGTGCTCCACATACGCTTCCTCCCACTCAACATCTTCTCCCTTTATCAGCATATCCTTCTCTTCCTTTCTCCCTCATGTACTCATCTAGTTTCTCTTAAACGCATCAATGTTATTCACCTGATCTCCCTCATGTGGTAATTAGTTCTAAATTCCCATTGCTCTCTGGGTAAAGAAGTATCTCCTGAATAACTTATTGGATTTTTAGTGTCCATCTTATATTTAAGTCCTCAGGTTTTATACTCCTTCATAAGTAAAACTATACTACTTTATCAAACCCCTTTATAATTTTAAAGACCTCTATTAGGTATTCCCTCAGCCTTCTCTTTTCTGGAGAAAATGCACTAGCCTGTTCAGTCTTTCCTTTCTGTTCAGACATCATCCAGTTCTCTGGCTCCTTTACCTTGGTCTTGTGGTACCAAGACCAATAATATGCACTGTACTTCAAGTACGGTCTGCCCAAGGTTCTATGTAAGTTTAACACCGTAAGAAGTCTCACAACACCAGGTTAAAGTCCAACAGGTTTATCTGGAATCACAAGCTTTCAGAGCACTGCTCCAGTCGCAGGTGAGTCTCATCTGATTAAGGAGCAGTGCTCCGAAAGCTCGCGATTCTAAATAAACCTGTTGGACTTTAACCTGGTGGTGTGAGTCTTCTTACTGTGTCCACCCCAGTCCAATGCTGGCATCTCCACTTCATAAGTTTAACACAACTAGCCTGCTTTCCAATTCTATTCCTCTTGAAATTAAAACCAGTGCTTTGTTTGTGTTATCACTCTGTCTGCCTGCTTTGCTACTTTAAGTGATTGGTGTATCTGAATCTTTAGATCCTTCAACCAAATTTAGGCTCTTATTTGCCAAGGAGAATATTGCCTCTACGTTCATCATACCAAAATGTATGATTTCGTACTTACTGAAATTGAAATTAAATTGTCATTCTACAATGACAAACCCATTCTATAATGTGGGTACCTAATTAGTGATCTTTTGAAATCCACTTCATCTGCTCCAGTATACAGGTCCACTATATCTGTTCCCTCTTAAAAACATTCGATAAGTTTGGTCAAGTATAATCTTCATTTTTGGAATCCATGCTGACTATTCTTTCTTCATTTTTTCCATAACTGCTTTGAAAGTTGTGTGTGTTATAATGATATAAGTGCACCAATCGCTCATAAGGGATTATGCAAAAGGTTTGTGGGTTCATTTATTAATTTGAGACACATGTGAACAGATGGATAGAAGGACATGGACAGAAAGCTTGAGGACATCAGAGCTGTGTGCATGTGCTCTGCTCCAGGCCAAAGTGAAACTGAAGCTGAATTACATGAAAGTGATTTCATGCTGCTATCCCTTAAAGGCATGTTTATAACATTGAGTAAATCTATAATTATATTTTCTACCACTAATATTAATCTAACTAGTTTATAATTCCCTGGACTTGTTTTATTTCCCTTTTTAAATATAGGAATAAGATTAACTGTCCTTTGACAATATTCCTTTTTCTAATGAACTAACACCTCTGCTATCTTTTCCTTGACATATTTGAAAGAATTGGCCATGCACCCATTCACTATTGTTCAACATTTGGTTCCATTCTTATTTATTCAGTCATATCCAAAGGGTCATTTGCAATGGTTTCTCTTTCTGCTCCCACGCCGTTACTTCTGACATTCCCAACGATCTTTTCTTATTCATGGCGAGAGGATTCAAGTACAGGAGCAAGGATGTATTGCTGCAATTATAGATGGCCACACCTGGAATATTGTGTGAAGATTTGGTCACTTTATCTGAGGAAATATGTTCTTGAACTAGAGGGAGTGCAGAGAAGGTTTACCAGACTGATTCCTGGGATGGCAGGACTGACGTATGAGGAGAGATTGAGTTAGTTTGGATTATATTCCCTGGAATTTAGAAGGGGGTGGGGGATCATTGAAAACAAAAACTTCCAACAGGCCTAGACAGGGTAGTTGCAGGAAGCATGTTCCCAATGGTGGGGGTGTCCAGAACCAATGACCACAGTCTGAGGATACTTAGAAAATAGGAGCAGGAAATGGCATTGAAATACCTCCAGAAACACAATGCTGATTCTACCTGTGGCGAGCCATAGCCTACTAACACCAAAGCTTTGTCATCTCCTACAGCTCTCTTCGTTTCATTATTTGTAGAACTCCATCTCCTTGCAAGCTCAGGATTTTCAGCATTACTGTCCCTCCCATAGTCACATTCCTTTCACAATATTTTTGATTTTTCCATGGTATAACTGGCAACATTTATTTCCCATCCATATCATCTTTGAGAGGCTGGTGGTGAGCTCCATTCTATGTGATGTAGGTACACCCACAGTGCTGGCAGGGAGCCTGTTCCAGGATGTGTATCCAGTGCCTTGGTCCATCGAGGGTGTTTTATCCATTCAGAAGGCAATTAAGAGTCAGCCACATTGCTGTGGATCAGGGAGTCAGGTGTAGGTAAGGTCAGTAAGGATTATAGATTTCCAACCCCAAAGGACATTAGTGAACTTATAGCAACATAGTAATTTAATGAGATTTCGCCAGCTGCCTTGGTGGCATTTGAACTCATGTCTCTGGAGTATTATTCTGACCCCTTGGATTATTAATTCAGTAAAATTACCACCATCCAATATTCCTGTTACTGGTTATGCATGACTTCTTAATTTACAAGTACAGAACACAATATTAAAGAACTTGCAATCAGGTGGATGTTACTTTTTCCTAAATGACTGCATGTACTTCACAATGATAAGATCTGAGGGTGCACTGACCCTTTAAATCAAATATTCTCCACTACCCAAACTCTTTATAGTTTGAGTTCTTGCAGTGCTAATGAGTTAACATGGTAGTCACTCTTGAGAGGGCATTGAATCTTATCCTGAACTGCGATAGTTCTTGGATTTGTGGAGATTTCATGAAGTCTCTCTTCAGATGCCTGAACCTCCCTCTCATGGGTCTTTCTGCTCTCATCGAGCTAGTTATTGTTTCCTTTTGGCCAATAACATCCATAGATGATCGGAGAATCTGGAAGCCCTTTGTGTTGTAGAACCTCCATGGCTGCTGATTCTTTGGAATTTCTTCATTGCGTCTAATGTTCTCAAAAATGGCACATCCCCGAGGAGCAGTAAATTGATTGAGTTTATTATTGCTCCTAAACCATCTCACTTACAAATTAGAATCACTGGTGGATAAATTGATGCTTTGCTCCGGAGTCATGTGGCCAGTTGTAAGTTGCTGATATCTTGGCGGCTGAAGGAAAATCCAGCCCCCTATCTCCTCTGAAGTGAACCGAGTTCACTTCTTTAGCATTGCTGCTGAGATTCGATATAAGTAAGCTTCAATGTGCAACATGCATTACAATTGGACAGACCATCGGAATATTGAATATTACAGAGTGCTGCAATACACAACAGGAGGATATTATGCACAATTGTCATTTGGTGCATGCTGCATCATTTTGCATTTTGGAAGCGACTCACAGTTGATGCACAGGAGAAGGATGAAGAAAAGGAAAGTAAAGAAAAGTAGCAGTTTTTTAAGCAGCTACTGGAGGTCCTGCCTCATGCAGAAGCCAATCCAGGGGAAGCCACTGGAAGCTGCCAGACAGTGGTATGAGCAGCAATAAGAAACAGACTCCCAAACAAAAGCTCTTTGCTCACCTGCAAATTAATCTGACTATCATGTTCCTCTTTTGATTATCTGTCAAGCTCTTAACAGAATTTCTCCTCCGCTCATCTTTCCTGTATACTTTTCCCCAGCCTGACCTAATTCAATGCACACATATTGAATCAATGTTAAACAGAATTTGATGACAGTATTTGTTAGATTATTGATTCAGAAGAGGTGATTGGAGAGATACAGTGAATGCAGGCAGATGTAATGTATGTGAAATTTAAGAAGGTGTTTGATAATAAATATTTTCTTCATCCCCGAAGTTTCGTTAAAAATTGCAAGAGTATTCATAAAGCTAATCAGTATCCCAATTATCAGAGGCTTATTATAGAAATACTTTAAAAACTTAGCCCAGCAATAGGAAGGAAACACTTGTCAAGTACAGTAACTTATTTAAAAACCATTAGTAGCTTCAGGTAAAGTTGCTGAAGAAACCACATGCAAGTTTACAGACTATGAAATGGAGACAGAAATACCTAGGCATTGGTTCAGTAATAAACTTAAGGGTAGATTTTAATATCTTCCTTCCCTGCCACCCATCTCATCTCCACACATATGATTGGGCAGGCGATGTCCTAGTGGTATTATCGGTGGACTGTTAATCCAGAAACTCAGCTTCTGTTCTGGGGACCTGGGTTTGAATCCGGCCATGGCAGGTGGTGGAGCTTGAATTCAATAAAAAAATCTGGAATTAAGAATCTACTGTTGACCATGAAAACATTGTCGATTGTCAGAAAAATCCATCTGGTTCACTAATGTCCTTTAGGGAAGGAAATCTGTCGTCCTAACCTGGTCTGGTCTACATGTGACTCCAGAGCCACAGAAATGTGGTTGACTCGCAACTACCCTTAGGCAACCAGGGATGGGCAATAAACGCTGGCCAGCCAGTGATGCGCATGTCCCATGAATGAATAAAAACAAAAGTGGAGTGAAAGAGGAATTAAAATGGCAGAGGTGGAATGGCGGGCAACTACTCAGTTATTCATTATGCTCAGTAATCCTTACATTTTTCCATGTTGTCTTCTAGAGGCTACATCAGCACAAGCTCCTACAATAATGACAACTCCAAGGCTCGCAGCTCCAACGTCAACAACTCCAAAGCCAACAATTATAAAGGCAACAACTCCAACTCCAGCAAGAACTCCATGGCCAGAAATTACAACAACATCTCCAAATGCAGCAACTCCATGGAGAGCAACTATAACAACAACTCCGTGGCCAGGAATTACAAGAACCCCTAATACCCCAACTCCATGGCCAGCAAATACAACAACAACTCCAAATACAACAACTCCATGGCCAGCAAATACAACAACAACTCCATGGCCAGCAAATACAACAACAACAACTCCATGGCCAGCAAATACAACAACAACAACTCCATGGCCAGCAAATATAACAACAACTCCAAATACAACAATTCCATGGCCAGCAAATACAACAACAACAACTCGATGGCCAGCAAATACAACAACAACAACTCGATGGCCAGCAAATACAACAACAACAACTCGATGGCCAGCAAATACAACAACAACAACTCGATGGCCAGCAAATACAACAACAACAACTCCATGGCCAGCAAATACAACAACAACAACTCCATGGCCAGCAAATACAACAACAACAACTCGATGGCCAGCAAATACAACAACAACAACTCCATGGCCAGCAAATACAACAACAACAACTCCATGGCCAGCAAAAACAACAACAACAACTCCATGGCCAGCAAATACAACAACAACAACTCCATGGCCAGCAAATACAACAACAACAACTCCATGGCCAGCAAATACAACAACAACAACTCCATGGCCAGCAAATACAACAACAACAACTCCATGGCCAATAATTACAACAACAACTCCAAATCCAACAACTCCATGGCCAACAACTCCAACGACGACTCCTCCAATGACAACAACTAAAAGTGATCCATGTGACTCTAATCCATGCAAAAATAACGGGAGATGCATGCAGACGACGTATGATTATGTTTGCATTTGCCTTTCAAATTGGACAGGAAAAGACTGCAGTGAAAGTAAGTGTATGAACCAATGGCTGGGATTCTCCCAAATAAAATCTAAATTCCCAATGTGCGGGAAGATGGGAGTAATTCCTGTCGTTTTCTTTAGCATACTTACCAGAGCGAATGACTGACAGTCTGTGCATTGCAGAATGCCTCAGCGAGATTCACTCTAGAAAGTAGGGAGTGGGGCCTGTTCCCACGTGAGAGGCTGACAGCATAGGGCTGAGCGAACCACTGCGCATACGCTGATATGTCAGAGTGGAGATTGGCGCATGCGCAGTGGCCCCCCATTGCTGGCCTCCTGATCGCTGGCCTCCAATCGGTGGCCTCCCCAACCTTCCTGGGTGAGCCACTATGTTCCTACCTCCCCGGCCAGCCCTAAACTTTACGAACCCCTCACCCCGGACAGTTCCGACCCCCCCCCCCCTCCCCCCCCGACCGACCCTGATAACCAGCCCCGATATCCCCACCTGCAACCAGCCCCAATTTTCACCCAACAGTGCTTGCCCCCTCCCCCACCGATGACCAGCCCTGACCTCTTTCCCCGGCAGCCCCCACATCCTCCACCCTAATGACCAGGCTCAATTGCCCTCACTCCCCTCCTCCCACACCGGACATAGTTATAGAGGTTTACAGCATGGAAACAGGCCCTTTGGCCCAACTTGTCCATGCCGCCCTTTCTTTTTTAAAACCCCTAAGCTAATCCCAATTGCCTGCATTTGGCCCATATCCCTCTATACCCATCGTACCCATGTAACTATCTAAATGCTTTTTAAAAGACAAAATTGTACCCGCCTCTACTACTACCTCTGGCAGCTTGTTCCAGACACTCACCACCCTCTGTGTGAAAAAAATTGCCC